>NC_057411.1:397528-746430 GCF_019320065.1 Cervus canadensis
TCCAACTCTCACATCCATACATGACTACTGGAAAAACCATAGCTTTGACTAGACAGAGCTTCGTTGGCAAAGTAATGTTTCTGCTTTTTGAAATGCTGTCTAGTTTGGTGATAGCATTTCTTCCAAGAAGCAAGTGTCTTTCAATTTCATGGCTGCAGTCACCATCTGCAGTGATTTTGGAACTCCCAAAAATAAAGTCTCTCACTGTTTCCATTGTTTCCCCATCAATTTGCCATGAAGTGATGGGACCAGATGCCATGATCTTAGTTTTCTGAATGTTGAGCTTTAAGCCAACTTTTTCACTCTCCTCTTTCACTTTCATCAAGAGGCTCTAAATTAGGGTGGTGTTATCTGTGTATCTGAGGTTATTGATATTTCTCCCAGCAATCTTGATTCCAGCTTGTGCTTCATCTAGCCCGGCATTTCACATGATGTACTCTGCATATAAGTTAAATAAGCAGGGTGACAGTACACAGCCTTGACATAATCCTTCCCCATTTTGGAACCAGTCTGTTGTTCCATGTCCAGTTCTAACTGTTGCTTCCTGACCTGCATACAGATTTCTGAGGAGGAAGGTCAGGTGGTCTGATATTCCCAACTCTTTAAGAATTTTCCATAGTTTGTTGTGATCCACACAATCAAAGCTTTGGCATAGTCAATAAAGCAGGAGTAGATATTTTTCTGGAACTCTCTTGCATTTTTGGTGATCCAACAAAAGATGTTGGCAATTTGGGCTCTAAAGGCAGGTTCCTCTGCCTTTTCTAAATCCAGCTTGAACATCTGGAAGTTCACGGTTCACGTATTGTTGAAGCCTGGCTTGGAGAATTTTGAGCATTACTTTGCTATCGTATGGGATGAGTGCAACCGTGCAGTAGTTTGAGCATTCTTTGGCACTGCCTTTCTTTGAGATTAGAATGAAAAGTGACCTTTTCCAGCCCTGTGGCCACTGCTGAGTTTTCCAAATTTGCTGGCATATTGAGTTCAGCACTTTCACATCATCATCTTTTAGGATTTAAAATAGCTCAACTGGAATTCCATCACCTCCACTAGCTTTGTTTGTAGTGATGCTTCCTAAAGCCCACTTGACCTCACATTCCAGGATGTCTGGCTTTAGGTGAGTGATCATACCATCATGGTTATCTGGGTCATGAAGATATTTTTTGTATAGTTCTTCCATGTATTCTGGCCACCTCTTCTTAACACCTTTTGCTTCTGTTAGGTCCATACCATTTCTGTCCTTTATTGTGCCCATCTTTGCATGAAATGTTCCCCTGGTATCTCTAATTTTCTTGAAGAGATCTCTAGTCTTTCCCATTCTATTGTTTTCCTCTATTTTTTTGCTTTCCTCTATTTATTTAGAGTTAATCTGTAATAATAAATTTAAATAGAACAAATTACACATTGTTTTGCATAAAATTACTCTCAAACTACAGAAATATTTTGATCAACAAAGATTCATTAGAAACTGCATGCAGGGCACTAAGCTTATTTAATGAGAAGAATGAGGAAAGTGAAAGTAACATCAGCAGCACAATTCATATTCTTTAATATGCTTTTTCAGAATATGAAATGCCCTTAATCTTCCATCATTACTGTAGAATTTAGCTACTACTTAGATAAGTGAGCTTTAGTACAGTGCTATTTAAAGCTTAGAACTATTTGTAACAGGTGCGTGATAAGTACAGAGATTGAGACTAAGTATTTTGAAACTTTTATAGCTATTTGTATAATTTTCTAAGTAAATAAAAAAATAAAATTTTTCTCTAACAACAAATGTAGGTTTTAATTTTATATATCTTCTTAAATTTAATTTTTCTACGAATTCACTTTTACAAAAGTCTAATTCTCCTACAGATTGGAAATGAGAAGAGTAGTCTTTACCGTGGACAGCTTTAGAAGCTTTATTTTAGTACAGTATAGTAGTGTTAACCGCTCAGTTGTGTCCGACTCTTTGTGACCCCACAGACTGTAGCCCACCAGGCTCCTCTGTCCATGGGATTCTTCAGGCATGAATACTGGAGTGGGTAACCATTCCCTTCTTCAGAGGATCTTCCTGACCCAGGGATCAAACCTGGGTCCCCTGTATTGCAGGCAGAATCTTTACCATTTGAGCTACAGGGAAGCTCCTTGTAACCTTTTTAGTATAAAGCACTGTAAAGTCATCTATTATTACTATTACTATTACACTTAGCTGGTTCATGAGCACCCTAGCAGTCTAATTGGATTATAGATTGTTTACTAAATATGCCAGATTACTGAATGTTACATATATGTTGAATAATCAAAATATTTGACATACCTGTTGAAGCCGATGTACTAACCACTGCTTTTCTGTCCATAATATTTTGGACATTTTATACGATTCTAATCACTTCTGCCCACCCTTGCTTCAGCTTGTTCTCTTGCAATGGACTAATCTTAGTTAGCCTAGTAATATGGTGAGCCTAATATTATGTCACCCAAGAATCTGGAATTGAGACACTGAGAGGCTGAGTGATTAGGTCACAGTAGGCACACAAGCTGAAATGTCAACAGTTGTCACAACACCAAACAGAAAGTCACATGTAAGCTGATGTTAAGATGGGAACTCAGAAGCCATGAGTAAGCAGAAGTTTTGAGAGATATCAAGAGGGATGGCGACACTGCTGAATATGCAAGAAGCAGAGACCAAGAAGCTCTGGTTAAAATGCAAATCAGGTCATGTCACTCTTCTGCCCCAAACCCTCCCTTTTCTTCTCATTTTAGTTGGAGTAAAAGCCTAAGTCCTTACAAGTACCTCGTAGGCCCTATAGAAGCTTTCCACTGTCCCTCTGACCTCCATCTCCCAAGACCCTCCCCAGCACTCACTCCAGTTCAGCAATAGAGAACTTCTTCCTTGAAGCCAGGCACATTATTGCCTCAGGGCCTTTGACTTGCAATTCTGTGGGCATGCTCTTCCCAAGTAACCTGCCTGTTGTGCTTTCATGCCTCCTTCAGACCTTTGCTCAAATGCCATCTTCTCTGCAAGACTTTGCCTAGACACTTCATTTAAAATTACAATCCTACCCCTGCCCATGCTCCTTATTCTCCTCCCTGATTTTTCTCCATAGCACCATCATGATATGGCAAACTCTACAGTTTACTAATGTATTTATCATGTGTCACATATCACTAAAATGTAAGCTCCATAAAGTCAAGTCTTTTTCTTTTGATTTTTTACTATATGCCTAATGCCTAGAACAATTCCTGGCACCTAATATGTGCTCAATAAACATGTTGGATAAATAAATGAACAACTTAAAGGAGATGGAGGACGTTGCCTTGGTTTCTTTTGAAACGTGACTGATAGTTCTTATGACCATATATAATACTGCTTTTTGTTGTTGTTGCTCTGGGTTTTTGCTGCTGCACACAGGCTTTCTCTAGTTTTGGTGAAGGAGGACTAATCTCCATTGAGGTGCACAAGCTCCCCATTGCAGTCGCTTCTCTTGCTGCGGAGCACACGCTCTAGGTGTATGGGCTTCAGAAGTTGCAGCTCGAGGGCTCTAGAGTGTGGGCTCAGTAGTTGTGGCATACAGAGTTAGCTGCTTTGAGGCATATGGGATCTTCCCGGACAAGGGATGGAACCCATGTCTCCTGCACTGGCAAGCAGATTTTTATTCACTGTACCATGAGGGAAGGCCTTGCCTCGGTTTCTTACTTTGTAGTTCTGCTCCTCAACTGGCTTTACCTATCATCAGATGTTATAGTATGACTTTTTAATAGCTCCACTTTTTTACTTTTTTGAAAAGTGCATTTATTTATTTGGGCTCTGCTGGGTCTGCATTGCTGCCCAGACTTTTCTCTAGCTGTGGGGAGCAGAATGCTCTCCAGTTGTGGTGCACAGGCTTTCCATTGCAGCAGCTTTTCTTTTGTGGAGCACAGGCGCTAGAGCATGGGGGCTTCAGTGGTTGTGGTTCCTGGGCCTGGAGCACAGTCAATAGCCATAGTGCATGGGCTTAACTGCTCTGTGGCATGTGGGATCTTTCCAGACTAGGGACTGAACTTATGCCTTCTGCACTGGTAGGCAGAGTATCACGGAACCACGACGGAAGTGCCCCCACTCGCCTTTATTACTTTCGATTTCTGTTTCTTAAGCATGTCAATATTTACATGGTTCCAAAGTCAAAACTATGTTACAAGATAAACTCAAGATAAATTCTATTTTGTTGATGAAAAATTAATCAACCTAAAGAAGAAATGGAAAACTTAGTCAAGCCAAATTGAGGATTATAACCTGGGATGAGCTCTTTAGAAAGCTCTGAGAACTGTTCCACCCGTTACAAGTCAAAACACAATTATGTAAATTTTTTGAGATAAGAGGGCTGTACATTAAATGATATATTATTGACAGCTTATGCAATCCAGATCTGTAAGTACACAGTGGTGGGTCACTGAGACCCCTTTAGAAGATCAAGAAGGAATGTTATCTTTAAAGGAGTTGTCTTCTTGGTCCAGAAAGAATGTTGCTCTTTATGGTTGAGCAGGTATTTCTGCTGATGGGGAGATTTGGTCAATGCACAATTCGGATACACAGTGCACAATGGGGGAGAGAGGAGGCCAAAGGGCAGAGAAAATTTTTTTCATGTTTAAAAGTTTTATCTTGCCAAAATTCATAAAATATGAATATTATATCATAATTTCTATTTCCTTCACTCTATTTCCTCCTTTCTCATTGCGTACATGAGTGAAAGTCACTTCAGTCTTGTCCAACTCTGTGTGACCCTATGGGCTATAGTTTGCCAGGTTCCTCTGTCCATGAGATTTTTCCAGGCAAGAATACTGGAGTGGGTTGCCACGTTCTCCTCCAGGGGATCTTCCCGATCCAGGAACTGAACCCGAGCCTCTTATGTCTCTGCCGTGGCATGTGGGTTCTTTACCACTAAGTGACTAAGTGTTAGTTGCTCAGCTGTGTCTGACTCTTTGCGACCTTATGGACTATATCTCGCCAGGCTCCTCTGTCCATGGGATTCTCCAGGCAAGATTACTGGAGTGGGTTGCCATTCCCTTCTCCAGGGGATCTTCCTGACCCAGGAATCAAAGCCAGGTCTCCCGCATTGCAGGCAGATTCTTTACCATCTAAGCCACCAGGGAAGCCCTCTTTACCACTAGCACCACCCTTTCTCATTGGGTCACCATTTTTTTTATCATTTTTCTGTTAGTCTTCCATTGTTTCTTTCTGAAAATATAAGCACATATGTATATACTTTGTATCTGCCCCTCCTGTTGACACTAAGCACCATTCTAAACCAATTACCTTGGAGACAAGTTATCTTTCTCTTTCCTTTTACTACACAGTCCTCCATTGTGTGGCTGCCTCATGAAGTCTCAACCAGTCCCACACTGACTATACTGGAGTCTTTTGTTATTACAGATAATGGCATAAAAACAGTAAATTGCCCTGTGCATATTTCTGTTCATATTTATTTCCAGTTTACTTTTGGAATAGATTCTTACAAGTGAGATCAGTGGATAACCCCGTTTTTAAACTGAGATGGTTCAAGTGGTTTTCTGCTCATTACAACCAACAAGTCAAGGTTAAAATAGTTACCTATTTCTGAAGGCCTATCTGAAATCACACTTCTTTTGGGAAAATTCAAGCTACTCTATTCCCTTAATACTTTTTCTCTTTCTCTCAAAAAAGGAAAAAAAAAAAAAAAGAAATCAGATGAAAAACAAACACACAGAAAAAGCCCTTGTATTCTCTCTTGTCCATATGGCTCACATGGCAATTTTCACAAGGTTCTTTGTATGCATAGTTATCTGTGTACATTTCATCCCCTTAATTGGACAGTAAGCTGCTACAGAGTAAGGGGCACAGTCCTTATATGGCCTTTATGTTCTCTGGCTCTTAACAGTGTACTTTGAACTAGTAACAATGACTGAATGAATATATAGAGTGTAACCCAGCATACTACAGTGCCCATATAAAACTATCCATTTAGAGTTAAGCCTTACTGAGACTTCTCTGGCTGTCCAATGGCTAAGACTTGGTGGTTCCACTGCAGAGGGCACAGTTCCCATTCCTGTCTGGGGATCTAAGATCCTGCATGCCACACTGCTCAGCCAGAAAAAAGAAGGGAAAAAAAAAGCAATAGATGTATGCCTTACACAACCCACCACAATAAATCTCATGTCAACTGAAAAGCTGAATGTAAACATTCTAGGAAACTATAAGGAAAAAGATCTGATGTTTAGCATTTGTTTGGAGGTCAGGGAAAGGACTGTCTAAACTTTGGGCTTTAAGTTAGATTGACCCAATAAAAATGAGCCTGGAGCCCTCTAGCACATCATTTTGTATCCTCTCACATAGCTCCAGTTCATATTCTCTGCTCATGGTACTAATTCTGGCTGGTTCACTGCTGGGCTGACCCTACAAGGGATGACTGAATGTTCTTGCTCAAATATAAGACTTCAGAGCCAAGCCCATTGCTACAATCACGTGGCAGATCTGGCAACTACATTATTGTGCTCAGGGAGCACATCAGCTTCTGTGTGCAGGTGGTGGCCTTTATTAGCCTTTTGACTAAGTGTAGGAGGAGTTGTTTTTTTCTGCCTGGACTCAGGCTACGCCTAATCTTGGAGGGGACCTTGTGCAACATTATGATGTAGCTCTGAAGGTATCTGAGGTGGAGATGTAGAAAAGCGTCTCTTTTATCCTGCCTGGTGGACAGGTTGGAGAGATTCATCACCTTCCACGCAGCCTGCAATCCTATTTATGAGAGCAATACATATTGCCCTGCTAGCCCATAGCACACATACCCTGTCTCTGCCAGGATCATGACAGTCAATACCACGATCTGACCTGCTGCCCATACACAGCAGAATTTTGGTGGTTTTCTCAAGAGTTGTTTACAAAGATGTCATATCATAATTTGGGTCCAATATTCAAAGGAGGAAAAGGGGACGACAGAGGATGACATGGTTGGATGGCATCACAGACTCAATGGACATGAGTTTGAGCAAACTCTGGGAGGTGGTGAAGGACAGGGTAGCCTGGCATGCTGCAGTCCATGGGGTCGCAGAGTCAGACACGACTGAACAACTGAACAGAGAACAACATTCAAAGACCAGAGGGTACTTAAGCAGAACTGTGAACTGACAGCTATGTGTCACGGAAGGTTGCCGAAATACCTGTCCACACCTCCTGATCAACTGAAAGGGGGTTGAAAAAATAGGCAATAGCAAAAGTGCAAGCAATCTGGGAGAATGGTGATGACAGAAAGAGGAAGCAAGTCTTCCCATAAGCTGGGGTAGACAACCATGCGGACAGACAGAGCAGCTCTGTTTGAACTGGGAGTCGTCTCTTCACGTGCAGGTGCCCTATCTGAAGTCAACCATACCCACTGATAACAGGGGAACCACCTGTGCCACTCCGGCTTCTCATCTCCCTGCCAACACCCTATCCTCAATTCTCTAGACAAGAGGACAGATGTGAGATGAGGGCTATCTGCTTTCAGGGAACTTTGGGGAGATGGAATCTCTTTACAGATCAGCACAATGGTGGACTCTTGTGCATCAGGGACTCTGGCCCCGGTCTAGCATATCTGGTTACCAATGTCTCCCAAGGCTAGAAACTCACAACCCAGCCAGGCAACAGCATCACTGGCCCTTTAAAATTTGCATCTCTTCCTCCCACACAACCTGCTACTAAGCCTGCAAACACTTGATTTTAGTGGAGACTCACCCTCTCATCTACTGCTGAGGCCACGCCTCCTGCTCTCATGTGTTTCCTTGGCTTTATACTTAACTTTTGATAACTGTCTTGTCTCCCTTATTTCAGGACCTGTTCAAATTTTCCTTCTCTCATGTATAGGCCTAGGACTCTTGCCATTAAATTCTGACCTTTAAATCTTCATGCTTTGTTGATTGTGGTGGTAAGTATTACTGCTCTGGGTAAAAGACTCCCTCTGTTAACTTCTTCCCCATAAAACTCCTACAGAACTGGACTAGTCTACCAGCCTTTCTTTCGGGTAAGAACCTCAGATGCTGAAGCTTCATCTAAGTAAAGTGCTGAGTGGGGTTAGGAGGGACATGGTCTTCAGGACCCTTCGTCCTGCTTCTCAAGTATCTGGAGTACTATCAGAAAAAGTGAAAGTTGCTCAGTCATGTCCAACTCTTTTTGACCCCAAGGACTATACAGTCCATGGAATTCTCTAGGCCAGAATACTGGAGTGGGTGGCCTTTCCTTCTCCGGGGGATCTTCTCAACCCAGGGACTGAACCCAGGTCTCCCACGTTGCAGGCAGATCCTTTACCAACTAAGCCACAAAGGAAGCCCAATACTATCAGAGTAAATGGCCTACTAGGAAGTGTTTTGAACAAGAGATGGAGGGATTACTTCTCTCTCTTAAGAAACAGATTGTTTCCATGTGTCGAGTCCCAGGGTCTCTGAGACTGCAAAACTGGCAAACGTGCTCTTAGAGCAAGAGGATCAAGTTGTTGGGTATCATGAAGGCAATAACCCTTGTTCCCAGTCCCCACTCCAGATGGTAGCTGACTGAGGTGTCAGAATTCTTGGAGGGAAAATAATGGAGAAGTCATCTTGGTCATGAATTATGGGAGATTATGAGTGCAGATTCTAAAGTCAGAACACCTGTGTTCAAAACCAGCTCTACTACTTCTGGAAAGTTATCTAACATTTTTGTCTTTTTTTCCTCATTTGCAAAACAGAGATGATGATACTAATAGTTGCTGCCTCAAAAGACAATTGTGAGTTTTAAATGAATTATTGTGTATCATAAAAGTGGTAGATAATTGTTAGCTACTATTTTTTGTTGTCCTGTTTTCGGGGAGTTTTTTGGGCCACATCTTGTGGCATATAGAACTTCTCTGACCAGGGATTGAACTAACAACCCCAGGAATGGAAGCATGGAGTCTTAACCACTGGTCTGCCAGGAAAGACCCTTGTTAGTCACCATTATTGGGCTAATTCAGAAAGACCTAGATATTTATAGAATTACACTTCCAGGGTACATATAACTTTGTTTATATCAGGGTGATGATGAATAAGAAAGGAAATTTCTAGATGTGCTTCAGTAAATTAAATAGTTGATTATGTCTGTCAGTCTGTGTAATATTCCAGGAGTATCCCAAAGACTTAAGAATAGAATTCTTTCAACTTCTTAGATAGAAGAGTAACTGTACAAATGTCTAGACAGCTTAATTTATTTAAGCCTAATCCAGCCCTTTATTCTTAGTCTACTATCTCTCTAGCATCTCTAAGTCAGTCCTCAGAAAAACCTATTTTAAATCCTAGAGAGATAACTGGGACTTTTATCAACTTGGAGATTTGGATGATTCTTTAAAGTTTCTTCTATCCTTGAATGGTAGGTTCCCTAGAACATCATGGATATTCAGAAGTGATTCACAGTCTTCTTTTCCAGCGTCACTGTTCTGCTGATATACTACTTTAAAAAAGGAAGAAATAATACATTTTATTTAAAATCTTATCTTCTCTTTTGCTGTCACAAAAAGGGTGGGAGATTAGGTATTGTTTCATTTGGGGCTCAGACAATAGCCTCCTAAGACAACAAGAGCCTGTTCACCTCTGCCCTGATCATGGGCCTTCCCATCTTCACATCAATATAATATATGCCCCAAACAGTGAGACAGGGGGCCACTCTTGACCAGAGGACCTTCTTAAGGAAGTGATGCCTGACATCATGGCCACTTTTGAGGCATCCCATAACTGTAAGATCTAATCAATGTTGACTGGAAAAATTTTAGGTCCAAATCCTGGGCCAATCTTTTTGTTCCCAAGATTTCAGTTCAGAGTCTCTTACACGCATAGCCTTTTAAAGTTCCTGAGATTCCTTCTTAAAGTAGTATATGCCAACACAGTAAAGAAAAGGCCCCAAGATAGACCAGGAGGAGGTAGATCTCAGGGGGAAATGCTGGTGAGGATTAGGTGAGGGAGAACATCTAGGAAATGACTAGCCCAGTGTGTGCCTGTGGTGACAAAATGGATGTGCTAAATAGACAAGGTTTCTTCAAAGAATTTGAGCATTTTTAAAACAAATGCAAATATTTCTGTAAGTGCCCAGTAATTCCTAAACTGCTTTTGGGCATATGCTCATACATACACATAAACATATTGGTTTAGAATTTTAGGACTGCTGAATATCTTTAAACCATTGAGTAATGGTTTTTACTTAAATACTTTTGGTGGTTTGTAATATTTTCCACTTTGTTAGGAGTTTTGCCAGAACTAACATGCAAGTAGAAACAAGTTATGGAAGGGGCCACACCTGCTTAGAAAAGAAGTAACTCCTTCATTCAGGAACAAAGCAAACTGATCATAAAAGACAACACCTGAAGAGCTTGTTGGGCTAACTGTGATGCTTTCACAGACACCTCCCAGCTTCATTCCTCATACTTACATGAGGTCACTTTTAGAGTGACTTTAAAAATATGCTCTAACAATTCAGAATCACCAGAGAATACAGTATTGCAGTTAACCTGAAAGAGAAAGATAGTTTTAGGATGGAATGTAAAATTCTTGTCCTCATACTTCTCAGTGAAAACCTAGGATTTTCTCTCCTCAGCAATTTGTAAGGGCTGTTGGCATTCAGGATGTGGAGAAGTGTTGAAGATGACGTATGTGTATGACATGCTGCTCTTTTGGAAGAGGAAATATAATTAAGAAAATCAACCGTTCAACATTATTAGGGATCTCCACCTTAATGATCTGAGACATAACAAATACATTTATCTGAAATCCACTTGACCTAAGTCCATCCATTCATTCAACATTTATTAATGTCTACCACATAGCAGGCACTGTTCTTGGCACCAGGCATCAGTGAATCCTGTTTTCACACAGTTCACATTCTGCTGGGGAGAGATAGGCAATAAGCTAAAGGAAGAAACAGATGATGTATCAGAGGAAAAATTAAAAGGTTAAGAGGGTAGGGAACGGTAAGGATGCTATTTTGCGAGGGTCATAATAATGAAGATAGTGAACTTAGGTGGTTATATTTGAGCTGAGACCTGAATGAAGGGAGATTAGTAATGTGACAGTGTGGAAGAAGAATTGATCCTGGATAGAGGGAATAGCAAGTGCAAAGTCCCTAAAGTAGAGATCTGCATGGCATGTTTGAAGAACATCAGAAAGGCCAGTGTGGCTGGACTAGGGTGATGGAAGGGAAGAATAGCGTACTCAATGATATACCTGAAGAAGTTGCCAAGTATCCAATCTTACAGGCCAAGGAAAGGACCTGAGATTTTTAAGTATGTTAAGAATCAAATAGAGGATCCCCAGCAAAGAAGTGACCTGATCTGACTTACACAAAGGATCATCTGGTTACTATGTGCATCACAGATTGTAAGCAGCAACGTGGAACAACCCATTAAGAGACAACCACAAGAAAAGATAGCAACTTGAACTAGAGGTGGTGCTAGGAAGTATTCAAACATATTTTGAATATAAGGCCAGAGATTAAGGTCAAGTAGGTGGTGCTATTGGTAAAGAGCCCACCTGCCAATGAGAGATGTGGGTTTGATCCCTGAATCGGGAAGATTCCCTGGAGAAGAAAATGGCAACCTACTCCAGTATTCTTGCCTGGAGAACCCCATGGACAGAGGAGCCTGGTGGGCTATGGTCCATAGGGTTCCAAAGAGTTGGAGTGACTGAAGCAACTTAGTTAGCACACGTGCACCATATTTATAGTATAACTAGAATCTGCCATCCAGTCTTCTGATGACCCATTCATTCCTTCACATTACACCAACCTCTCCTTGCCCCATGAACTTCATAATGTTATATGAACTATTCTTTTCAAGGAATATATTTGGAATGTTCTTGTTACAGAACCTAGCTGGTTGGGATCTATTTTGCAAACCATTAGATGCAAGTGAAAGTGCTCTATGTAAAGCAACCATGATGTTTAACCCTCTGGTGACTAATTCAGATGTGCCAGAGACAGCAATGATATTTAGACGTACATTATACAGGTAATATATACTGCTTCACAGTTACTGTGATGCAAAGACATTCTTTGACTAGGTGTGCATAGCTAGGAAAATATTCTACCTGTTTATAGTTAGCAAACATTGAAAATACTCAATGCTTTTTCTTTGCTATGAATAAACATCTATCTGGTCCTTGACCTGTCAGAATTTACCTTCCTCATAACTTTCAACAAGCCAAATATTGAATGTCCATTGTGTCAGGCACTTTACTAGACCTGGAAAACTAAAATGAACGGTCCCTTTCCATCAGATACAAAGACAAAAAGAGTTGAAAGTGACTTAGAAAAAGAAGCAAATTTTTCAAAAGTACAAATACCTGTTGAAAATTATTGATCAGGTAATGCTGATCAATGTACACAAGTTTGAGCAAGCTCCAGGAGATACTGAAGACAGTGAGGCCTGCCATGCTGCAGTCCACCAAGTCGCAGAGAGTCGGACATGACTTAGCAACTGAACAACAGTAATGCTACAGTAAACAGAACAACTAGACCTTCTTGGAATTGTCAGGAAAAGATTTCCTAAATAGGTGAGCCGGAGTTTTAAGAAAAGAATCAGACCTGGCAGGTAGAACATTCAGTATAAGGAAAATACAGCGCAGGAGGACTAAAGGGTAGAAGCAAGTATGACTGGGCACGTGAGTCCACATCCAGGGGTAATGGGACTGGGTCATTATTAGCAAAGGGTGGAGGAGGCAATTAGAGGAAAGCTGCAGACAGAAACCAGTCGTTCACAACTTAGGTGTCAAGAGCACTGAATGTGATCAAAACAAAGAGTATGTATGTGTGTCTCATTCATTTCCGACTCTTTGTGACCCCATGGACTGTAGCCCACCAGGCTCCTCTGTCCACGGGATTTCCGAGCAAGAAAACCGGAGTGGGTTGCCATTTCCTTCTCCAGGGGATCTCCAGGGATCGAACCCAGGCCGCTTCTGTCTCCTGCATTGGCAGGCAGATTCTTTACCACTGCACCACCTGGGACAAATTACAAACGGGTGCCACTGAAGACAAATTTTTAATCATACTTCTCTCAGCGTTCATCAGTATTCGTCAACATATTTACTAAGTACTTTCCATACGGAACCTTTTAAAGGCAAGACACAACACGGAAAAGTTTTTCAGAAGAAAACAATACAAAGAAGAAATTATGCATCGACTAACAGGAAAAGTTGGGAAAGGAGCAGTTTTCTATCCATGCTTCCATGAGTGTGCTGAAAACAGCAGCGAAGTCGGGAAAATTGTTCTAGATAATGCCTTTATCTAATGCACAGTGTCTCTCCGTAGTAAGCACTCAACAATTTATGGTTATTCTTTTGACCTTAGACCTCTCTTAAGCATTTGAGATTTGGCTTTCTCATTTTCAGAGGGAGAAACGGGTCACAGATGGTCTGCGGCTCCTGCCAGAGCCGACAAACCCCTATTTCAAGAAGGCATCGACTAAATATTTGTTGAAGACACGAAGTAAACTCTTTCCACCGGGCCCGGCTCAGCGCCCACCAGAGAACCCGCTTAAAAGGAGAACAGGATCGGACGCTGGACCCACAGGCGGGTGTTAGCCAAAGCTAAGTGGGGCTAAGAGTCTCGACTAGCAACCTTAGTCCCACCCGCCGCCTGGGCCACACCCCTCGGGTCCCTCCTGCGCTCTCCGCCCGCAGGAATCGCTCTTCTCGTCCTGCGCCGCACTGACCCGCCTCCGCCAACGCTCCGAACACGTCGCTTCCGGCTTAAGGCCCGCCCCACACGGCCCCACCCCACCACCCTCGCCCATGGCCACGCCCCTCCGCGAGATCTGAGCTGGGTTCCTAGCGCCGGTCGGCGGCCGGTCCACCCACGACGCTCTGAGGTCACCCACTGGGCCGGGCTGAGGGGGGCGGAGGGACGGAGGGAAGATGGCTGCCGAGGCCGGATATTGGCGCCGCCTCCCCCAATCCTGGAGCCGGCGCAGATGAGGCGGCTCGGCTGGGTCCGGCGACGCTTGGGAACCGGAGCAGGAGGGACACTGGCGGTGGGGCCTGGCCCTGCTATATGCCGGCGCCTCGGCTAGAGTGAGCGGCGGCGGCAGCGCCTCTTTCCGCCGGCTCTTTCCCTGTCGCTGTGAGTCCGAACGGGTGGCGGGCGGCAGAGGCAGCGGGGCCGGGATGGAGGACGTTAACTCCGACGTGAACGCGGACCAGGAGGTGCGGAAGCTGCAGGAGCTGGTGAAGATGCTGGAGAAGCAGAACGAGCAGCTGAGGAGCCGCTCCGGGGCCGTGCAGGGCGCCGCCTCCTTCGGGCCCGGCAGCCCAGTTCGGGCCGGCGCGTCCACTCCCTCCTCCGGCACGGCGTCTCCTCGGGGCTTCCCCTTGGGCCTCAGCGCCAAATCGGGCAGCGGGGCCGGGTCGGGCCCGAGGCGAACGAGTAGCGAGGAGCTGCGGGACGCCACCTCCTTGCTGGCAGCGGGCGAGGGCGGTTTGCTGGACGAGGTGGAGCCGCTGCGGCCCGAGGAGCTGGAGCGCCTGTCAGGCTGGGAGGAGGAGGAGGAGAGCTGGTGAGCGCGGGGCTCCGGGCCGGGGCAGGGCGGGGACGGGCCCCGGGGCGGAGAGCGTCTTCCGAGGGTCCCCCGGTAAGACACCTCGGTTTGTGCAGCGGGGTCCGCTTTCTGACTCATGGATTTCTTGCTTTGGCAGCGGTAAGGTCAGCGAGAGTTGGGGGTTCGAGGCTGGCGAGAGGAACAGGGTTTGTAGCTAGTTCTTCTCTGGGTGGGGGACCCTCTGGGCTTCGGGCCCCTTGGGGTCTGGGGACTGGCACAGCCTAGGAGGGGCTGCTCGCCGTGGGAGGAGTCGGAGATGGGAAACTGCTTTTGTAGGAAGGGATCTTGCTTTGTGTGAAATCCTGGCTTTCGGATGGTGGCCTGGGCATTTTGGGTGTCGCGGAGGGGGTCTGCTTGATGAGGTGGCACCCGGTGCGGGGAGCAGACCAGGGTAATCGAAGTCCGCGCTGTGGTCATCGTTTTGGACCAGTGGGAGTTAGGTGCATTTCTGGTGGCAATGGGGAAACCGTGTGAATCAGCACTCCCCCTTGAGTAGTGGGGTGAAGCTTGCTTTGTGTGAAGAGGGCAGAGGATGGTGCCGCTTTGTGTAAGAGTCAACGGTGGAACAAGAGCCCCGACTCTCATTTTTTAAACAAGAATTGGGTCTGGCGTTTTTCTAAGCTGTGAAGTGACAGTTTTCCATCTTTCATTTCTATGTCATTCTAGAGGCAGAGAAAAAGAGCCCTATTTAAAAATGTGAACCGGACTGTATTGTCACAAGCTACTTGATAAAATTGTGACCCACGGCATAATATCACTTCCATATATAGAGACGACATGAGAGGCGGTTTCCTTCGTGTTTTATGGCAATTGTATAAAAATATCTGTGGGAAATTCTTAATATGTCTTTTTTTTTTAAGTTGTAATCTTTTAGCTAAAGTATCTGTTCTTTGTTGAAATTGAAACTTCTAACTTAGTGAAATTGAAATCCTTCATAGACTCTGGTTTTGCAGGGCTGCAACTTTACAGAATGTCCTGGTATAGTTGAGAGCTTTGCCTGGATTCAGGACCTGGCTCTGCTCCTCACAGCTGTAAGACCTTGGGCAAGTTACCCTGAGCCTCACTTTCTTCCTCCTATTTGATGAAGAAAATAATAGTTCTTTATTCTATAGAGTTGTGAAGATCATGTGAGATAATCCATGTATCCTTTTAGCATGGGTCTGGTATATAAGCTCTCTGACACTCGCTGCTATTACTCTTAAGCCAAGTTGTTAAAATTAAGAAATATTTATTTAGTGAATGCTTCCAGGATCTTGGGGGAGATTCTTAAATTTGATCCCTGTTCATTAAGGCAGTTACATTCTTGTTGGGATGGGGTTGCGAAGAGTTGGACCAGACTTGGCGACTGAACAACAAAATAAGAAACAGGCTAGGCAGTACATAGTGAATTGCTTAAAAGATTGATAGGGACCAAAAGTACTGAGAGTGTTGAGAAATTGGGAAGAAAATAATAGTCTAAGGTAGTTGGGAAAACTTTGAGGAGAGGTGGAGCCTGAGGAGTGAGGGGCATTTTATGCTCTGACAAACTGCTAGAGCAGAGTCAGAGATATTTGTAACTCTCGATTAGAAAGGTTTGAAATACAGAGATACTCTTGAATATATGATGTCAAGCCTTTATTTTACTGCCAAGTGATACCAAATATAATTAGAACTGACTGTGGTAGTGACAGTTTTCATATTAGTGTGAAGTCATGTCCTCACAAAGGAATCCTAGGTATGTATACACTTTAAAAGAAGTGAGAATCATCTAAATACCATCACATGCCTCTTCCAAGTGATGATGATAATAATGCTCTTAATAATAACGAGGATTAGCTGCACTCATCCCCCATTTTAGATGATATATTCTTAGAACACACTAACTCCGATTGGAGAGGCTGATTAAGTCTTTTGCTGCTTTAGTTTCTGAGCATAGGGTTTGTTCAAGTAAAGTAAGTCTTTTAAAATACTACGCCACAAGTTTCTTTTGGCCAGTTGGTTCCTGGTTACATGTCTTGATATTATAGATGTCCTACCCTTTTTCTGAAAAGATTTGTGTGAATTAAAAGTTTGAAAACCATGTTTAAAGTGTTTTTGGAGTATGTGTATGAAGTATTAAGTTATAAAGGGTGGTGGGTGTTAGTAGCAGTAAGAGGAAGATTTTAAGTCAGGAGTTTTTCTTAGCAAACTAAAAGTCTACTTTCTGTAACATACACGTTTCTTTCTTTTTCATTTAGGGAATTTTTTTTTTCCTAAATGTATACCACAAAATGCCACTCCTGAAGGTGTTAGTAGATATTGTGTGAACAAATAATTGTTGGTCTGAGATCAGATATATCTGGGGAAAAGGTTCAAGAACAATGAAAGAGGTTTCTTTTATGCTGAACTTTTTTGATAATGCTAGTATGTGTTGAATATAGTAAATCTCTAAGTGGTATGGTTTGTCTCCTAAACTTATTTGAGCTCCCAAGGAACTAGTTTCTGTAGAACACGCTTAGTAACCAGTATTGTACTTAGTGGAGGTGGAACTGGCAACCCACTCAGGTATTCTTGACTGGAGAATCCCATGGACAGAGGAGCCTGGTGGGCTGCAGTCCATGGGGTTGCAAAGAGTCAGGCATGGCTGAGTCACACACACAGTACTTTTAGTACTGACTTTCACTTTTTTGTTTTTTAAGACCCATCTTCATGATACATTTTATACCATAGTTTAGTACACACATGTATGTGAATAATTGAAACAGTTTCACAAAACTATACTTAGTATATATGTTAAAGCACTAGGATTTTCTGTTTCTTCCGGAAAAAATTCTGGTTACAATTCACTAAGCTGATTTGGTGACCCGTTAATGGTAATTATTAGTTTGAAAAATACTCTTATAAAAAAAAAATACTCTTATAGAACAACTCAGAAAAATCTAGAGAAGGAAACTTACGTTATTGTGTATCCCAGTGTGTCACGCAATGCCAGGCAACTTATAAACAATTTTGCATTTAATTGCATTTAATTTTTTATCCATTTATTAGGTAGGTATCATTTTTCAGGTAAGGAAACTTAATCACTCTCTAAGCATCAAATAGCAGACAGTAAATGATGGAGCCAGGATTTGAATCCAGGTCTTTATAACATCAGAGCTTATGTTGTTCCCACTTTATTTTGCTTTCTCCAAGTATAATTCCTTTTCCACCTGAATAGCCCCTTACAATAGTTGAATACTATCATCATAACGCTACTGACTCCTCCCTACCACACATTGAGCACTCTAATCTCGAGCGTAAAACAACCTCAGTTTGTTTCCTTCTTGTTATTTAGCCCCTAAGTCGTGTCTGACTCTTTTGTAACCCTGTGGACTATAGCCCACCAGTCTTCTCTGTCCATGGGATTCTCTGGGCAAAAATACTGGAGTGGATTGCCACTTCCTTCTGCAGGGGATCTTCCTGACCCAGGGATCAAAGCTGCTTCTCCTGCCTGGCAGGTGGATTCTTTACTACTGAGCCACCTAGGAAGCCCTTTAATCATTCTAACTTAATGTAATTCTCTCATCTTTCAACCGTGTTCATTTTTCTCTTAATAAATTCTACTTGTTCCTTGTCATTAAATGTGTTACCCAGAACTGTACTCGGCATTTTAGATGATATTTGACCAGTGTGTGGTGGATATGTTTTGCATGAGCTAAATGCTGTTATTTGGAACCAAGTATTTCATTAACAGTTTTGACTTCTGTTACTTATGCTTAATATGAGTCAGTAGTTTCAATTACACTCTGTATTTTTATACATGGGTTATTAAACCAAGTCTTCCTAACCCTGGTTTTCTTTAATGAATTTTTTTAGCTTAAATATTAAGTTTTTATATTTCGTTAGTCTTGATTTAGGCTTTTAAATTAGGCATTTAAATTTATTCCTTGCAACTTTTTTGGTCATTTTCATATTTTGTAGACATACCTAATGGGTCTTCATTCGGGTTGTTAATAACAATATTAAAATTACAGAGTAAAGGGCTCTGAAGTATGCAGCTCGACTAGACTTCCTCCAGAGTAACATCATTAGTATGCATACATTGTGGTTGTTCAATAAGTATTAGTACTACTTCTTCTTATCAAGCCTATATGCCATTTTGCCTATATGGATATTAAGAAAGATTTTGCCAAATGTCTTGCTGTAATTAAGCTATATGGTGCCTACAGAGTTCTTACCTACTGTTAAGTAAACTTATCAAAATAGAAATTGCAATTAATTTGGTTTCACTTGTTCATGATGAATCTTCTGGTTTTTTCGTTTTCTAACTTTACATTTTGTTTAACATAATTTTGAATTTTGCAAGGAATCAGTCAAGCAATTTCTAGACATTGCTTCTTTAGAAGTTATTTTTCCTCTTATTCAGGCTTTTGACCCTTCCATGATATTTTGGATCAACAGCGATAATTTGGTGATACATTTTCAGTTATTTTCCATTATTGAGAAGAGTAGATCTAACCCTGTTTCAAGCTGCCTTTCAGCTTATATCACCTTGACTCAATTTGAACTTCAATTTCCCTCAGTTTAGCCTCCCAACAATTCAAAGTTTGTAGTTCAGTACTGTCGGCTGCATACATATTGCTTCTGTGCAGCAGATCCCCAGAACCCTCCATCCTGCATGACTGAAACTTTATACTCACAGAACAGCAACTCCTCACCCCTGCTACCCCCAGCTCCTGGCAAGTACTGTTCTGTGTACTCTATTTCTGTGAGTTTAACTACATTAGATACCTATAAGTGGAGTCATGAAGAATTTGTCCCTTTGTGACAAGCTTATCTCACTAAGCATGATTTTCTTAAGGTTCATCCATGTTGTAGCATATGATAGGGCTTCCTTCTGTTTTTAAGGCTGAATAATAGTCCACTGTATGTGTATAACACACCTTCTTTTTCCATTCATCTTTTGGTGGGTGCTTTCATTGCTTCCATTTCTTGGCTGTTGTGAAAAATGCTGCTATGAATGTGGGCCTACTAATAATCTGTGCAAGTCCTTGCTTTCGCTTCTTGTGGATTCATAACCAGAAGTGGAGTTTTGGGATCAAATCATAATTCTATGTTTAATTTTTTGAGGAGCCACTGTATTGTTTTCCACAGCAGCTAAACCATTCTGCATTCCAACCAGCATTATACAGAGGTTCCAGTTTTTCCACATTCTTGCCAAAACTTACTCCGATTCATTCTGAGTTTTTAAATTTTTAAATTGTTTTTGGCTGTGCTGGGTCTTCATGGCTGCGTTTGGGCTTTCTCTAGCTGTGGTGTGTGGGCTTCTCATTGAGGGGCTGTCTTGTTGCAGACCACGAGCTCTGTGGTGTGCGGCCTTGGCAGTCGCAACACGCTCTCAGCAGTTGCGATGCCTGGGCTTAGTTGCCCAACAGCATGTGGGATCTTTGTGGACCAGGGATTGAACCAATGTCCCCTACATTGCAAGGTGAATTCTTTACCGCTGGACCACCAGGGGAGCTTCATTCTGAGTTTTTATATGGTGTGAAGTAGGGGTCCAAGTTAATTCATTTTGCATGTGGACATCCAGTTGTCTCTGTACCATTTGTTGAGAAGACTTTTCTGTTCCCATTAAATTGTCATCACACCTTTGTCAAAATTCAGTTGCTTATAAATGTATGGGCTTATTTCTGGACTCTCAATTCTGTTCTGTTGATCTGTCTGTGACTATCCTTGTACCAGTACTACACAACCATAATTACTATAGATGTGAAATGATTTTATTTTAAGATTGTTTTGGCTCTTCAGGGACTTTTGTATTTTCATATGAATTTTAGGATCAACTTGTAAATCTCAACAACAACAACAACAAACCCCTGAAATTTTGATAGGGATTATGTTAAATCTGTAGGTAAATTTGGGATTTTAACTATTGAGATCTTAACAGTATTGATTTTTAATTTTTTTCAGCTTTTTAAATTTTCAGTGTAGAAGTGTTGTTTCTTTAGTTAATTTTATTTTAGTCATTTTATTCTTTTTTAATGTCACTGTAAATGGAATTGTTTTTCTTAATTTCATTTTTGGACTCTTCTTTACTACTGTATAGAAATACAGTTGATTTTTGTGTATTGATGTCGTTGTCTCTTGCAGTCTTACTGAGGTTGTTTATTAGCTGTGATAGTTTTTTTGGTGTGAATTCATAGGATTTTTTTATATATAAAATTATGTCATCTGCTGATAGAGATAATTTTACTTCTTTTTTCCCAGGCTGGATGCCTTTTATTTCATCTTCCTGCCTAAATGCCCTGAAACTAGAACACCAGTATCATGTTGGGTACAAGCAGTGAAAGAAGACATCCATCAGTGTGATTTTTATTGCTCTTTTATTTTTAATAATTGCTAACAATTATTTATTGCATTAACACATGATGGATACTATACTAAGCACTTTATATGCTGTAATTCATCTTTTTGATAACCCAGTATGGTCATTCTATTATTAATCCCCATTTTAAAGGTGAGGAAATTAAAGCTTAAATAACTTGTTTATAGTCACTCAAATATATGGACAAAGTAGGATTGGAACACAGATACTCTGACTATATTTAAACATTTTCAACCGTTGTGTGTGTGCATGCTTAGTCATGTCCAACTCTTTGCGTCCCCATGGACTGTAGCCTGCCAGCCTCCTCCGTCCATGAAATTTTCTAGGCAAGAATACTGGAGTGGTTTGCCATTTCCTCCTCTAGGAGATCTTCCTGACCCAGGGATCGAACCCACAGCTCTTGTGTTTCCTGCTTGGCAGGCTGATTTTTTTACCATTGTGCTATCTGGGAAGCCTTTACCTAATTCTAATTATCTGTATTTTTTTGGTTATTTTTCATAGATTTTTACTGTTATTCACCTTTAGCTATTTTATATTCCCCCTAATTCTTTGGATCATTTGTTATCTTTTAACAACCTGAGTCCTAGGTACATTTTTGATTCCTTTATCTGATGACCTCTTTTGGTACTTATGATTCTTGTGCTGAAGTGGCCTTTAGAGCCCCGGAGTCAGACTGTAGTCCCACCCTTGTCAACTGCATGACCTTGTCAGCTACTTACTGTCTGTGCTTGAGACTCTTCATTGTTTATAGAGTTAATTATTATACCAGCCATATAGAATTAAATATCTGTAAAGCATTTACAAGTTCTTGGTACAAATTAAAAATATAGGTGTTAGCTTTGTCATCATCATCACCATTTTATTTTATTTCTACACTGGCCTGTCTTTGCAGTGAACTTGAAAAATTTAAACGTACAAAAGTAGAATGAACAATGAAATGAACCTTTACTTATCACTTATCTTTAACACTTACCAGCTCATGCCATTCTTGTTTCATCTATACCATTAAAACCTCCACCTTTTAGACTATTTTGAAGTAAATTTCATCTCAAGCATCATATCATTTCATTACTAAATATTATAGTAGAAGATATGGACTCTTTTTAAAAATAACTACAATACCAGTTTCCCTTCTTTGATATGTGCTCTGAATGTTTTTAGATCATCACTATTACATCTTTTCTTTGTACTGGAACTGAAATTTGTATTAGGTAAGTAACATCATTCATATTTTTCTTTGGCCTACTGGCCTATAGTCAGCTCCTGTAATATCATCCTTAGTTTTATAATTATTTAGCATTTTTAATTAAATTTAGTTTTAGTGTCTTTGTGCTTTCATTTCTTAGTTGCGCCTTGGCAGGTGGAATCTTCCTGGACCAGGGATTGAACCTGTGTCCCCTGCATTGGCAAGCGGATTCTTATCCACTGCACCACCAGGGAGGTCCCCTTAAAAGTTTTTGAGATGGGAAATCTAAATTGTTCCTCATATCCTGGTAAATTTGCTTTACTTTAAATCAGTCTTAAGTTTTTGAAGGCACTTTCACTCAGACCGCTCATCAATAAATTTTATCGATACTTTCCCCAACTCAGAGATAGATAGGTATGTGGTTTTTACTTACTGTATTTTTTTTCCTCATAGCCCTTCACTTTTGAGAATGGACTTTATTACCTGACCATTTTGTTTTACGTATGCTTTTTGTAGGGGACCGTTGGTAGAATTTGTAATTTAATATGATGAGCCCAGGTTTATAAAGCAATTTAATTTGTATACTTGCCACCACTTATGATTTGGCAGTGGCTCACTGATTAAAATCTTAAAGTTTTGTCTGCTGGATTCTTCTGTACCAAGATATTATTTTAAAATAACATGGTCTGTGTGTGTATTAGCTGAATCAGAAGTTATACATCAGATGGGCATTTTATTCCCTTCTTAGCACTGGTTTCCCAGTGATTCTAACATGACTTTATATTTTCTTTTTTCTTTAATGGAACAAATTCTTAAGAGCCTGTATGTGTGAGCAGCCCAATGTTAGAACAGTTAGAGACATAATAATGCATTTTCTTGCTTTCTTAAAAAATTGAATATGCTCAAACAATAATGATTGTAATGGATACATTACAATCATTATTGTTTGAGCATGTTCTTTATACCAAACATTGTATAAGGCATTATATGCATGTTAAATCATTTAATCTGTTTTGAATTGTAATTGTATTTATTGTTATCCCCATTTTTTTTTTCAATTAGGATAAAATATACAAAACAAAAGCTTCACCATTTTAATCACTTTTAATCACTTTTCAGTGGCATGTGAAGCACATTTGTGTTGTTGTGAGGTCATGTCCACTATCCTTCTCTAGAACTTTACCTTTAGAAATTGAAATTCTGTATAAACAGTAAGTCCCCATTCCCCTATTCACCCAGCCTCCAGCCCCTCACCACCACCACCATTCTATATTCTGTGTCTATGAATTTGACTACTCTAGGTACCACATGTAAGTGGAATCATGTAGAATTTATCTTTTAGTGTCTGGTTTATTTCATTTATTGTTGTGTCTTCAAAGTTTATCTTGATCATATTGATAGAAGGTGTCACGTTATCTTACTCATCATCTTGCAAGTAAGGAAATTAAACTTGAAGTCACACAGCTAATATAGTTGAGATTTACACCTCATGTCTGTTGAGTCAGTGATACCATCCAACTCTCTCATCCTCCGTCATCCCCTTTTCCTCCTGCCTTCAGTCTTTCCCAGCATCAGGGTCTTTTTCAATGAGTTGACTCTTCACATTAGGTGTCCAAGGTATATATTAGAGGTAAGCAAATAGTTAATTAATAGAAGGAAAATGTTCTAGCAGAGCTGTTCCTAGACAGTATGAACTGCCTTTAAAAAGTGTTGTGAGTAGCTTTTAGGAGTAAAAGTTAATTGTCCTGTGTCAAGGGATGTTAGAAAGAGGTAAAAGTTGAATTTGATTACTTCTAAGTGTTCTTTTTTTTTTTTTTTTTTTTTTTAAGTGTTCTTTTAAATTCTGTTTCTGTGATTAAAATATTGTAGTCTTTTGGGAATGTAAAATACCTTCAAGACAAAGTGCTAAGCTTAAATGTGGGAGAGATCTTTAGGCATCATGGAGTTTTTATAAATCTATGACACATTTCTTTGAATATCCTTAGTAATGGCAGATTCTTTTCCTGTTGAGGGTAGGTTTGAGTTTTGAAAACTGTCTAAAGTCATTATTATAGCTAGTGAATAAAAATGGGTTAAGAAGATACTTGAAGCTCTCAGCAGTGTTAAGTCCAATTCACCTTTTTCCTAGATTTACTTTGCTGTCGTCAGGAAATTTCATGAACGTTCAGGCCTATTACCTTTTAATGTTTGTTCTGTATAGAGTATCTTCTTTTTCTCTCTGAAATTCTAAATTTCCCACTTGGTTTACTTCCTCTTTGATGTTACCTACTACTGTTTATGTTTCTTTTTAGAGCATGTGTAGTATCATAACCTCTTCTTTGGTCTGTCTTATCTAGATTGTGAGCATTTTAAGCAGAGGGAACAGTATCATATTCATCTTTGTGTATCAGGCTTTCAGAATCTTGTGAGTAGTAAGAGTTCAGTTATATTAAATTGAATCAATCTGATTGTTAATTATAAGTTGGAACTAGGTGAAGCTGAAAATAATGAGACCAAATTTTTTGCATGACTTGCATGACCCCAATGCCAGTTACAGTAAGGAATTTCACCCGTAGTCTTCATAATGGCAATATTGAAACTGTACTCTCCCATGAGTTAATTAAAATACTGTCAAGATACAGTGTCTTATATAAAAAATCAGTTTCAAAATTGTCTCTTTGGTAGGATAAAAAATATACCTTTTTTATGCGTCTTTGTACATTTTATGATTTCTCAGTTTTCTGTTGTGAACACAAGTTGCTTTTATAATTAAAAAATCCTAGTGATAAATCCTGCTGATTTTAGTCAGTTTCACTAGTCTGTGGTCACACAGAGTAGGGATCGTAATACAACATGATGGATGTTTAGGTCACTTCCATATCTCGGCTATTGTGAATTGTGCCGCAGTGAACATTGTGGCACATGTGTCTCTTCAAATTATGATTTCTCCAAATATATGCCCATAGTATACCCACAGTGGGATTGCTGAATCATGTGGTAGTTCTGTATTCAGTTTTTTAAGGAACCTCCATACTGTTTTCCATAATGGTTGTGCCAATTTACATTCCCACCCACAGTGTAGGAAGGTTCCCTTTTCTCCACACCCTCTCCAACGTTTATTGTTGGTAGATCTTTTGATGATGACCATTCTGACTGGTGTGAGGTGATACCTCATAGTAGTTTTGATTTGCATACCTCTAATAATAACTGATATTGAGCATCTTTTTGTGTGCTTTTTGGCCATCTGCATGTCTTCTTTGGAGAAATGTCTGTTTAATTTTCTCATTTTTTTTCCCCACCCATTTTTTGGATTGGGTTGTTTGGTTTTTGTTGATTTGTTTGTTTTATTGAGGTACATAAGTTGTTTGTATCTTTAGAGGTTAATCCCTTGTTGGTTATTACTTCATTTGCAAATATTTTCTCCTATTCTGTAGGTTGTCTTTTTGTTTATGGTCTCCTTTGCTTTGCAAAAGCTTTTAAGTTTAATTAACTCCCATTCGTTTATTTTCATTAGATGGATCAAAAAGATATTACTGTGATCTATAGTCTGTTTTTGTTGGGGGGAGGGATTCAAACAGCTTAATTTTCCAAGGATATCAGATAAAGAATTCTAAAGCTTTGAGTTCACATTCTGTGAGCCTTCTTGGTTTCTGATGTTGCTTGCTCTCCTCAGTCTCATTTTTGGGACTGCTCTGCATGCAGATCCCTGTGCCAGACTTCCTAAGGTACCTGGCTGGTGCTGATGCCCAGGTAGCCCAAAAGGGCTCCTTTTCTCCCAAATCCCTGCCTTCTTGCCTTCTGTTGGGAGCATATCTATATAAGTATATCAGTAAATTAGTTTAATTTTGACATGATTTAAAAAAATAATTTGGATAGTAAATAGCATTAAATAATGTCTTAATGTAAATGCATTGGCTTATATTAATACTAATGTGCTATTCCTAATAATGGTCTTCCCAGATGGCTCAGTGTTAAATAATCCTGCAAATGCAGGAGACGTGGGTTTGATGCCTGGGTTGGGAAGATCCCCTTGTGAAGGAAATGGCAACCCACTCCAGTATTCTTGCCTGGAAAATCCCATAGACAGGGGAGCCTGGTGGGCTGCAGTCCAGTGGGGGTCACAAAAGAGTCAGATACAATTTAGCAACTAAACAATAAAACAGCAACAAATTCGTTGTAATAAAGGCTTGTGCTAGCCAAAGCACTCTGCATGTTGACTCCTGTTATGATAGTTTAGTAACAAAAGTGAACTTGTAAAAACATTTAGGTTTTAAGTCTTTTAGTAATACAAGTTCTTACTTTGCTTATTATTATTGTGTTCTGTTTACTCAAAAATCACATCCTGTGAACTTGTAAAAACATGTAGGTTTTAAGTCTTTCAGTAATAGGAGTTCTTATTTTGCTTATTATGTTCTGTTTACTCAAAAATCACATCCTCTGTGATCTTTCATTTGGGAATCTAATGGAGGATGTGGGCATCTTTAGGAACAAACTAGGTGAAGAGGAAGACTCACAAAATGCAAAACATACAGTTTGCTTTAATCTTGGAAAAGGTTCAAATTCTGGAGTAAAATTGCAATTTCTTGAAAATATTAAGGAACTATAGGGAGGAGAGTAAAAAGTGATTATATCTTCTTGAAATGTGAAAAATAATAGATAAGCAAGATAATGATACCATGAAGTTTATGCAAATACTTAGAAATAGAGAAAGAGTGTTTAGTTAAAATTTAGAGGTTTAGAATTCATGAGGATGAATCAAACCATGTCCCACTTCTAACAGTTTACTAGAAGGAGATTCCTCCCATGCACAACCCTCCACTACTCCATTCAAGAACTGCTCATCTGTGAGAGAGTCAGAAAGTACCCAACCATGTGTGTCTGTTAGGGGTTGTTTTGTTTGAAAAGTATGAATAAGAAGCAAGGGGTGAGCCAGGCTAAGTCCACAAATAACCTGTGAGTCTGATAAACTTGAGGAATGGAATTTAATAGATGCCATCAAGTTAGTGAGGAGGTTTTAAGTATATGCATTTAGTGCCTAATTAGTACTGTATTTTATAATTATAGAGATTATATTGTATGCCTTTATTAATAGCTAGTATATACAGAAAGAGTAAATTAATAGTTGTAGGATGTGACTATCTTTTGAGTGAACCTGCTAATTTCCCCCCTAGGAGGGAGATAATGGGTTTTTCATTGACTTGTCATAGTGAAACTCTTGTTTACCATTGGTAATTTTTAGCTCGGGCTGATCTGGAGAGGATTGAAAAAACAAAATTCCCCCAAAAAAGATGAATCCTAGAAACCTGAATCTGGAGGTTTGGAATTTGATGAATAGGTGCTGTAGGTTTCAATGGTAGTACTTGCCTATGACTGAGAGAGCTAACAACAAGTACTGTGTTAGGTACAGTCATTTAGTTTCGTCTTAATTTATCTTTGGATTCCTGTTTAGCACCATGCATGGCCAGTGGTAGCTACCACATAAACATTTGTTTAAAGGACTGATTTTGGCTTTATACTAAGCCTTCAAGTGCTTAGAGTTTAACTTGGAAGCATGAGAACAGAATTTGATTCTCTGTAAAACCAGCAGTGAGAGTTGTTAAAAGAAAAATTTATATGGACTTAAATGTGAGAAAGTGAAAAGTGAAAGTGAAAGTCACTCAGTTCGGTGCGACTCTTTGTGACCCCGTGAACTATGCAGTCCATGGAATTCTCCAGGCCAGAATACTGGAGTGGGTAGCCTTTCCCTTTTCCAGAGGATCTTCCCAACCCAGAAATCGAACCCAGGTCTCCTGCATTGCAGGCAGATCCTTTACCAGCTTCCAACAATGGGTACAGATAGATTGAAGGGTGTTTCTTGCCATTCTTTCTGAATCAAAAAGTGCAGGGAAAAGAATGAGTGCCTCTTTTGAACAGGATGAAGTAAAGCCTGTGAAGATAGAAGTTTGTTAGGAAACAAGTAAGAAAGTTGGTTTAAAATTAAACATTCAGAAAACTAAGATCATGGCATCCGGTCCCATCACTTCATGGCAAATAGATGGGGAAACAATGGAAACAGTGAGAGACTTTATTTTTTGGGGCTCCTAGATCACTGCAGATGGTGACTGCAGCTATGAAATTAAAAGATGCTTGCTCCTTGGAAGAAAAGCTGTGACCAACCTGGACAGCATATTAAAAAGCAGAGACATTACTTTACCAACAAAGTTCTGTCTAGTCAAAGCTATGGTTTTTCCAGTAGTCACATATGGATGTGCGAGATGGACTATAAAGAAAGCTGAGCACTGAAAAATTGATGCTTTTGAACTGTGGTGTTGGAGAAGACTCTTGAGAGTCCCTTGGACTGCAAGGAGATCCAACCAGTCCATCCTAGAGGAGATCAGTCGTGGGTGTTCGTTGGAAGGACTGATGCTGAAGCTGAAACTCCAATACTTTGGCCACCTGATGCAAAGAACCGACTCATTGGAAAAGACCCTGATGCTGGGAAAGATTGAAGGCAGGAGGAGAAGGGGACGACGAAGGATGAGGTGGTTGGTTGGCATCACCGACTCAGTGGACATGAGTTTGAGTAGGCTCCAGAGTTGGTGATGGACAAGGAAGCCTGGTGTGCTGTAGTCCATGGGATCACAAAGAGTCAGACACGACTGAGCGACTGAACTGAACTGCAAAAAGTTGAATCATTGACTTGGAGACCATACTTTGCATGATCTCTGAAATCTAGGAGGAGGTTTTTGAGTGTTGGAATATATCCTTAACAAAATGGTGTTTTGAAAAGAATAGTGTGGCAGTAGTATGTGGGTGGCAACAGGAGATGTAGCTATTTTTGTGGGCTACAAAGCCAAGTCTGATCTCTACCCACCTCTTGGGTCCAGAAACACATAGCAAAACTGGAATTCAAATCAAAGTACTGAGTCCATGGTGATGGTCTTTCCACTTCATCCTAACAACTTATAATTTATTGCAAAAAAAATCATATCAAGCTAAATGATTCAAGATCAGATTTAATTCTTCTTATAAAACATTTCTGTGCTTAGTTGCTCAGTCATGTCTGACTCTTTGTGACCTCATGGACTGTAACCTGCCAGACGACTCTGTCCATGGGGATTCTCCAGGCATGCATAATGAAGTGGGTTGCCATGCCCTCCTCCCGAGGATCTTCCCAACCCAGGGATCAAATCCAGGTCTCCTGCATTGCAGGTGGATTCTTTACTGTCTGAACCACCACGGAAGCCCTATAAAAGTAATACCAAAATGATATTTTTAAGCAGTGAAGATGTGTTATATCTACATTGCTTATAGAGAGTTAATTTACATTGCTTAAAAATAGCATTTTGATCTTACTTTCTTATATGAGAGAATTGATACTTTGGACCAAATACTTCTATGTTGTGAGGGGTGTCCTGTGTGTTGTATGATGTCTAGCAACACCTCTGGCCAGGCAGAAATGTCATATGTTGCCAGATGTTTCCTGGGGGCAAAATCACCCCAAGTATTGCACTGAAGCATGCTTACAGTGTTTACTTAACCAGAAATATTTAGTGCTGTCTTGCAGGAGTAAGTATCTGATTTAGTAACTTTGCTTCATACACATTTCTAAGTCATAAAATAGCAATATTCTGAACATTAGGAAAAACTACCGTGTGCCAGGCAGTTATCTTTGGGAATAAGAATGGGCCATAAGAGATGATAGGAATATTTCTGGCCCCGAGATGCTTGGAGTTGTATATGACAGAGAGTTAAATATATATAACTTGTATGTATACATACAATTGCAGGCTTGAACAGTAGAGGACTAGATTGGGTTTTCTTTCCAGGACATTGTTAAATACTTTCCCCCATCGCCCTAAAATGTATTTTATGCATTCTAACCATCTTGGTATACAGTACACTTTAGTAAGAAGGAATCCTTACATACTAACTCCTATCTTTCTATATCTATCTTTTCAAAAGAAAAAGAGTCTGGACTGGCCTTAATATTAACTTTAGTGCTAAAAGCAGAGTATAATGTATTGCTTGCTCTTCCTGCTCTGTCGTGTAACATAAAGATATTAGCACTTTAATTACCTAATATTGTAGACTAACCTGTTTTTGAGGTTAAATCCATATATTTGAATATATGTTTACCTTAATACATGTATTTTGATTTCTTCTATTCCTATTTGATTCATGTTTTTGCAAAGTGGACAAAATGTTCTAATTTTACAATAATTCAAAAGTCTAATTTCAGAACCTGTAGGAATACTGCAAATAGATTCTCTGAGTAGAGAGTTGTTTAGTGTTTATTGTATTGATAAATCTGTGTTACCAGTGTTTAGTGAATTCTGACTTGCTGCTTTCACATCTTTTCTCAGATATTTTTGCAGAAACCTCAACACTAAGGAAAATATATATTAATTTTAAAAACCTAAAAAAAAAAATTTTAAAAACCTAAGCTTGGTTGACAAACCATTAAAAGTCAGTTATTATTGGGCTTCCCTGGTGGCTTAGACAGTAAAGAATCTGCCTGCAATGCAGGAGACCTGGGTTCGATCCCTGGGTTGGGAAGATCCCCTGGAGAAGGGAATGGCAACCCACTGCATTATTCTTGCCTGGAGAATCCTATGGACAGAGGAGCCTGGTGGGCTACAGTCCATGGGGTTGCAAAGAGTTGGACATGACTGAGCAACTGACACACACACATACATTATTATTATTTGGGATTTGAAGGACATACCGTTTGCTAAAAGTTAAGACTTTTTTAGCCGTAAGAACTATGGTTTCTTAAACAGCTGAAGTCTTGTTTAAGGCATTTCACCGATAAAATTAGCTGTTAACAAGCAAAATACTCTTAAGAGAATCAATATGGACCACACACATTTCATGAAATATATAGATGCGTTACATGCTGTTGCTACAGTTTGCAGCATCTGGTATAGTTTGAGACTTCCAGTCTTCCTGATGTCTTTTCTCAAAAAGAAACAACTCATTTTCTGATTGCTACACTCCCAGTTAATCTCATTGTTACTATTGTTTTCCCATGATTATGCCTCAACACTAGATGTTTGTCTTTTTAAAGAAGTCATTTCCCACCTCAGTTTTGTGGCATCCCAAGGAATATCAAAATTGTTTTTATCTTCTTAAAATTAAAAAACCCACACCGTACCAAAATGGGAATCAAAAGAATCATGAAATGAAAATGGAAGCATAGCATGTCACCATCCAGAAGTCTGAGATTTACTACTTTAAAACCTCTCTTCAGTCTGTTCTGCTTGCTCTGCCGTTGTTTGATTCACCATGTTGTGTTCTGCTGACATACCAGCGATTTATATCTGTGTTCTACCCTATAGCTAATGTCATTTTGGGGCTTGTAAACTGTTCTGTTCTAAGACTTTATTAATGAATTTGCCTTGCAAATAATCACCACTGTTATTTACTAAAATTTCAAAAAGACTCTTATTGCATATAAACTAAAGATACTTTTCTTCAATTGCATAATTACATATAAACTGAAGATACTTTATTCAGTTGCATTGTGATTTTTTTCCTTGTAATAGTAGGATCAATTACAGCTTTATATTTTGTGGTTCATAGGGCTTAGAAGAAAGTAGGGAACAGCCATTTGGATGATTACTATATTGAAGTCTTTACAAGTATCTTGCATTTTTTAAAGTAATGGTATTAGTTGGAAAAATATGATAGTTAAGAGCAATTGTTCTCAAGCAATCATGGTTTTGCCACTTAACAGCTATGTCATCTTGGGCAAGTCATTTATCTCACTGTGCTTCAGTGACCTCATTTATAAAACAGGGATTATGATAGTACCTATCTCATAAGAGCTGTGTTTTCGTGGTGGCTTGGTGTTAAAGAATTCACCTGCCACTGCAGGATATGTGAATTCAGTCCCTGGGTTGGGAAGATCCCCTAAAGAAGGAAATGGCTACCCACTTCAGTATTCTTGCCTGGGAAATCCCATGGACAGAGGAGCCTAGCAGGCTACAGTCCATGTGGTTGCAAAAGAGTCAGACATGACTTAGCAACTAAACAACAGCAACACAATCCTAATAGTTTATTAAATTATGTTTAGATGTGGTAGGACAAAAAATCTTGGGCTTCCCACATGGCACAGTGGTAAAGAATATGCCTGCCGATGCAGGAGACACAAGAGATGCAGGTTCGATCCCTGGGTCAGGAAGGCCTCCTGAAATAGGAAATGGCAGCCTGCTGCAGTATTTCTTGCCTGGGAAATTCCATGGACAGAGTAGCCTGGTGGGCTACAGTCCATGGGGTCGAAAAGAGTTGGACATGACTGAGCAACTAACACTTTATTCAGGATCAAATACTTAATAGTCTGGAAATGTCATTACTATTGCAGGGAATATATATTGAGCGTTGTGAAGACAGAGGCTCCAATCTTTTGCTTTGAGTATGCCTTACTCAGTAAATAGAGAAGGATGATTTTGAGGTATTCATATCTGATTTTCCTTAGCTTGTAAAAGTTTTCACACCAATCTGCAGAAGTTTTTCAGTAACAATTTTAATACAGCTTTTATTTTTACTTTAAATCTTAACTTTATTAGCCTACTTTCAGCTGACTGCAACATGAAAAGTGATTATTGTGGTTATCTTAAATTCAGCAAAGTATCTCCAGTCTCCCATCTTACCCCCATCTTTTAATTATGTGTCTGCTATGTGTATGTATAGAAAAGTCAGGAGAAACCTACTCCAAACTATAAATATTAATAACCTCAGAGGACAGAATTGGTAGGGGGAAGATTATTATCACTTCTTTGTTGTTGTTCAGTCGTTAAGTCATGTTTGACTGTTTGAGACTCCATGGACTGCATGCAGCACACCAGGCTTCGCTGTCCTTCACCATCTCCCAGAGCTTGCTCAAACTCATGTCCATTGAGTCAGCGAAGCCATCCAGCCATCTCATCCTCTGTTGTCCCCTTCTCCTCCTGCCTTCACTATTTCCCAGCATCAGGGTCTTTCCAGTGAGTCAGCTCTTAGCATCAGGTGGCCAAAGTGTTGGAGCTTCAACATCAGTTCTTCTGGCGACTATTCAGGGTTGATTTCCTTTAGGATTGACTGGTTTGGTCTCCTTGCTGTCCAAGGGACTCTCAAGAGTCTTCTCCAGCACCACAGTTGGAAGGCATCAGTTCTTTGGCACTTAGCCTTCTTCATGGTCCAACTCTGACATCTGTATATGACTACTGGAAAAACCATAGCTTTGACTATACAGACCTTTCTGGCTAAGTGATATCTCCTTTTTCATATGCTGTCTAGATTTGTCATAGCTTTTCTTCCAAGGAGCAAGTGTCTTTTAATTTCTTGGCTGCAGTCGCTGTCCACAGTCAGTTCAGTTCAGTCACTCAGTCGTGTCTGACTCTTTGCAACCCCATGGACTGCAGTTCGCCAGGCTTCCCTGTCCATCACCAATTTCTGGAGCCTACTCAAACTCATGTCCGTCACGTCGGTGATGCCATCCAACCATCTTATCCTCTGTCGTCCCCTTCTCCTTCCGCCTTCAATCTTTCCCAGCATCAGGGTCTTTTCCAGTGAGTCGGTTCTTTGCATCAGGGGGCCAAAGTATTGAAGCTTCAGCATCAGTCCTTCCAATGAATATTCCGGACTGATTTCCTTTAGGATTGACTGGCTGGATCTCCTTGCAGTCCAAGGGACTCTCAAGAGTCTTCTCCACCACCACAGTTCAAAAGCATCAATTCTTCTGCGCTCAGCTTTCTTTATAGTCCAGCTCTCATATACGTACGTGACTACTGGAAAAACCATGGCTTTAACTAGATGGACCTATGTTGGCAAATTAATGTCTCTGCTTTTTAATATGCTGTCTAGTTTGGTCATAGCTTTTGTTCCAAGGAGCAAGTGTCTTTTAGTTTTGTGGCTGCAGTTATCGTCTGCAGTGATTTTGGAGCCCCCCCAAAATAAAAAGTCTCTCACTGTTTCCATTGTTTCCCCATCTGTTTGCTATGAAGTGATGGGCTGAATGCCATGATCTTAGTTTTCTGAATGTTGAAAAAACATTTTTTTTAAGTTTTTGAAAAAAACTTAAGTTTTAAATTTAAGCCAACTTTTTAAGTTTTAAGCCAATTTTTTCACTCTCCTCTTTCACTTTCATCAAGAGGCGCTTTAGTTTCTCTTTGCTTTCTGCCATATTTCTCCTGACAGTCTTGATTCCAGCTTGTGCTTCATCCTGCCCAGCATTTCTTATGATGCATATAAGTTAAATAAGCAGAGTAGCAATATACAGCCTTGATGTACTCCTTTCCCGATTTGGAACCAGTCCGTTTTTTCACATCCAGTTCTAGCTGTTGTTTCTTGACCTGCATACAGATTTCTCAGGAGGCAGGTCAGGTGGTCTGGTGTTCCCATATCTTGAATTTTCCAGTTTATTGTGATCCACACAGTCAGAGGCTTTGCCATAGTCAGTAAAGCAGAAGTAGCTGTTTTTCTGGAACTCTTGCTTTTTTTGATGATCCAGTGGATGTTGGCAATTTGATCTCAGGTTCCTCTGCCTTTTCTAAATCCATCTGGAACATCTGGAAGTTCACGGTTCACGTACTGCTGAAACCTGGCTTGGAGAATTTTGAGCATTGCTTTGCTAGCGTGTGAGATGAGTGTAACTGTGTGGTAGTTTGAGCATTCTTTGGCATTGCCTTTCTTTGGGATTGAAATGAAAAGTGACCTTTTCCAGTCCTGTGGCCACTGCTGAGTTTTCCAGATTTGTTGGCATATTGAGTGCAGCCCTTTCATAGTATCATCTTTTAGGTTTGAAATAGCTCAGCTGTAGTTCCATCACCTCCACTCTTTTTGTTCGTAGTGATGCTTCCAAGCCACTTGACTTTGCATTCCAGGATGTCTGGCTCGAGGTGAGTGATCACAGCATCATGGTTATCTGGGTCATGAAGATACTTTTTGTATACTGTCCATAATATATATTTCTAAATATATTACTAAAATTTTTACTTTTCCAAAATATATTCTTAGATATTTTTTTAAAATCACAAGGCATATTATACAGGCATGTGTGATGTATGGGTCAAAATATTGATTTGTAATGATCAGTTTCTTAATTCATATTGTTAGTATTCATACTCTTACATCTTTATTAGTTCTCTTTTAGCAATATACATAAATTACATTTAATGGTATTTAATTTCTTTGTATTGATTATTCTAAGGGAAAATGCAATATCTTGAAAGGCCAATTATTTCAAACAGATTTTTTAATACCTTTACTAAGATAGAAGTTACATAAAATTCACCTGTTTGTAGTATTGAGTTATTTCCAGCATGGTTACAGAATAGTACAACCATGGCCATAATCTTGGTTTAGAATATTTTCAGTATCCCCTAAAGAATTCTTCTATTAGCAGTCACTACCCACTTCTCTTTCCCCACCCTCTCTCCCATCCCTAGGCAACCTCTAATCTACTTTCCATCTCATAGATTTGCCTATTCTAGACATTCCATATGAATGGTATCATACAGTATGTGGTCTTTTGTGGCTGACTTCTTTAACTTAGTTTAGTATTTCTGAGGTTTATCCATGTTTAGTGTTTTTATTGCTGCTAACAGTTTTTTACAGGTCTCTCTTCAACTTATAAATACCAACTCAGAAACTTCAGACAGGACAAAAATGAATAAAGTAAGTTTCTTGTAATTCAAAGGTCTGAGGTGGAATTTTCTTTTTGGTGGGCCATGTCTAAGTAGATGCAAAGATGCTTTGTTAAAACACCTTTCTTCACTATGTAGTATATAGAGGGACACCTAATATAGTCTTATGAAAGATACTTAAGGAAGGTTCCCTTGAAGAAGTGACATTTACCTGAGATTCAGTAGAAAGTAATAATGGGCTGGCTGAAGTTGGACAAGGGGAAGGTAAGGTAAGCCCAAAATGGAATTGAGCAAGGGGTACAGCATATACAGATGACCTAGAAGCAAAAGTATTGGGCTTTCAAGACTAGAGATTAGTACCATATGGCTGTTATTTAGATTGGAGTGATGGAAGAGGGTGAGAAATGTAGCTTAAAAAAAAAAAAGTGCTACAGCAGTTAGATCGTTGCTGTGTCTCAGGGGTCATGGGAGCTGTGTTTTAGAAAAGACTGTAAGGCAAGAGGAAACTGGCAGAGTGACTTCTCTGGTGATCCAGTGGTTAGGAATCTGCCTGCCAGTGCAGGGGACATGGGTTTGATACCTGGTCCTGGAGGATCCCACATGCCGCAGAGCAACTCAGCCCATGAGCCACAACTACTGAAGTCCATGCTCCTAGGACCCGTGCTCCAAAGTAAGAGAAACCACCACAAAGAGAAGCCCTTGCACCACAACAGGGAGAAACTCCCACGCATTGCAACTAGAGAATGCACATGCACAGCAGAAAAGACCCAGTGCAGCCTATAAATATATATTAAAAAAAACTGGCATAGAATTTTTAGTAGAGTAATATTAATAGTCAGACTCATATTTTAGAAATCAGTTCACCTGCAGTATATGGAATGAATTGGAAGGGAGCAAGATCAGAGATTTTGAAATTTAAAAAAAAAGGACTTTTCTTTTTCAGAATCCTTTTGGCCATTCTGTATCTTTACATTTTCATGTAAGTTTTAGAATCAGGCTGTCCATTTCTATAAAAACGTCTGATGATATATTTTAGGGATTGTGTTAATTCTCTTGAAGTGAAGTGAAGTCGCTCAGTCATGTCCGACTCTTTGTGACCCCATGGACTGTAGCCCACCAGGCTTCTCCATCCATGGAATTTTTCAGGCAAGAGTACTGGAGTGGGTTGCCATTTCCTTCTCCAGGGAATCTTCCTGACCCAGGAATCGAACCTGGGTCTCCTGCATTGCAGGCAGATGCTTTACCGTCTGAGCCACTAGGGAAGTGCCTAATTCTATTGATCAATTTGGAAGAACTGACATGTTAATGTTGAGTCTTCAGATCTGTGAACATGGTACATCTCTCCCATTTATTTTAAGGCTTCTTTAATTTCTCTCAACAATGTTTTATTGTTTTCAGTGTACAACTCTTGGAGTTCATTTGTTAAATTTATTCCTAAGTATTCTTTTTGATGCTGTTGTGAATGGAATTGTTTATTTCATGTTTGAATTCTTCATCCATACATAGAAGTACAATTTTTTGCATAGGGAGAGCTGTTGATTTTATATCCCAAGACCTTGCTAAATCTAGTTGATTTTGTTTGCTTTCAGTAGATTCTACAAAGGATTTTTTATGTACAATATCATATTGTCTGTGAATAAAGACAATTTTACTTTTTCTTTCCCGTATGGATGCCTTGAATTTCTTTTTCTTGCCATATTGCACTGGCTAGATACTCCAGTACCACACTGGATAGAGATAATAATACTGTACATCCTTCTTCATACTGTACATCCAGTCTTCAGAGAAGCATTCAGTCTTTCACTGTTAGATCTGTTTTCTGAAAGATTTTGTATAGGGTTGGCATCATTTTTCCTTAGTATTGATAAAATATTTAATAAGTGAAGGTATCTGGGACTAGACTTTTCTTTGCAGGGAGATTCCTTATTATTAATTCAATTTCTTTTTATAATCTCTTCAGAGTCTCAATTTTTTCTTGAGTCCCAGTTGATAACTTGTATCTTTCTAGAAATTTATCTGTCATACCTCTTTTGTTGGCATAAAGTTGTTCGTGATATTCCTTACAATTCTCTTAGTGTTGGTAGCAGTGCTCACTCTTTCAGACTTTGGTGATTGACATGAAGGAAGCCATACACACAAAACACACAGTGAATGATTTAATTTATATGAAACGTCTAGAGAAGGGCATGGAGCTGCAGCACATTAGTTAATGCCTGGGGCTTGAGGTAGAAACAGAAAAGGGGTTTCTTTTTAGGGTGATATAAATTAATTCTAAAATTACATGGTGATGGTGGTTGGAGTAACTAAATACTAAATTTATCAAATTCTATAGTGGATTTTATGGTACAGAGATTACACAGGTTGATTTTATGGTATGTAAATTACATCTTGAAAAAGTTGTTCTTTTTTTTTAAAGTTGTAAGGTACTTTTAGCATCTTAAAAATACAGAAACTACTATAAACTAAATGAATAAAGCATCAATAATTTAGAATCTATTACAACATCATGTTAGTGGCACTGTAATACTTTCAGTCACAAAAAGCTAAAAACTGTAGAACAATTTTGGATTCCTCCATCTTTTTTATTTCCTACCCTCATCGTCAATTGTCACCAAGTCCTGCTGATCCTACATGTATAAACTACTTTTCTCTCTACAGATCCTATATTTAATCCCCTTATTGGCAATAGAGAATGCTCTTGCCTTCTGTTAACAGATAAAAGGTAACGTAGCAAACTGTCTATTCCTCAAGTGATGAAAAGGGGAAAACTGATTCAGTAACCCTTGTGTGTGCCAACTATCTTCTACCACTGTTCTCTTATTTCAGTGTCCCATCACTAAAATGATCCCTAAAAATAAAACACTTTGGCCCATATGATATTGGCACCAAATTATTTTTCAGTCAGGGAATCTTTGGTTGACATTTCACAGTACTTTTGAAGCTGCCAGAGGACACACAAGCTGTATTGTATGTAGCATGTAACTGAATGCCTCTTTAGCAAAAGCAGGTGTTTCCCTAACTCTAAATTTTAAAGAAAACTCAAACAAAAGTACTTGCAGTAATTACATGTATTATCTCCTTTGCTCATCTCTTATAAACACATAGACTTCTTTAAAATAACTGCCTACTGAAAACATTTTTTTCACTCTGATGCTTTTGAATTTCTTACATAATAACACATAGTTTAATCAAGAGGGACTGCATTCTGATGGGCACAGCCAATTTATTGATGGCTAATATAATTTACAGTAGGTTGAGATTATCAAGTTTTCACTTGTCAATAAAACTTGAAAAGTATTACTTCATTACCCTGTTTCTGTTAAAATTAAATCATAGAGGCCCAGTGAGGGAGCAGAACTTCCACCTCTATCCACCATCAACAAGATAAGGAAGCAGTGGGAAATGGGGCCCTTTGTCTCCCTTTCCCCACCCTCCATGTGTCAGTAGGACCCAAGAAAGGAGCTGATTTTACATCCCATCCATCGGAAGTATAATAATTTTGTTTACATCATAGATTTCACCTACAGTGTCTTAATTTGGAAATCACTCTGGTTAGAGTCCAATTAACTTCACATTTTTCCTGTAGAGTCACATTTGAAATGAACATCAGTGGATACGATCTGAATTCATTTGAGGAAAAACAAATCAAGTAGGCTTCCCTTTTAGCTCAGTTGGTAAAGAATCTGCCTGCAGTGCAGGAGAGCCGGGTTCAATCCCTGGGTCAGGAAGATCCCCTGGAGATGGAAATGGCAACCCACTCCAGTATCCTTGCCTGGAAAATCTCATGGACAGAGGAGCCTGGTGGGCTGCAGTCCATGGGGTCCCAAAGAGTTGGGCACGACTGAGCAACTAACACTTACTTACTTAGAAAATTAAAGTACATCTGTCTCCTGTCTTGTCACCTTTTTGTTTTTATATACCTTCTCCAGGAACTTATAAAATATGTCTTCTTTCTTCTTTACTGAAACTGAAGTAATTTAGTAAATTGGATCATGTTGTTATTAAGGATTTTTTAAATTATTGCTTTTTTCTAACATACCATCATTTGAAAAGAGGGCTACAGAGGGGCTACTGCTTAAGTAAAAGGAATGAATTGCCAGTGATAAATTTTCATATGGTTTGTGGTGGGAAGGGAAATGGGAATTGGAAAGCAATATATTTATCTGCCTTCTAGACAAGACCTAATGATATGGTTATGTTAGGGAGTTAAGAACTACTGAAAACAGAATAAACTATTGTAAAAACATGTTTCCTCATAGTTTTTGAATGAAAGTAAAAGAAAAATAAGACACACTTTAGGACTGGACAGTTGGCCTCCTTTGAGTTCACTTAATAGTTGAGATTTGGGTTTATATTGATGGTTATAATGTTTTCTTCCTGTGCAGAAAGTAGATGTGGGTGATTTAATAATACTCCATCATTTTTTACTTCTCATCCCCCAACTTAAATGTGTTCAAAAGATCCCTTATTTTATAACCTTATGTTTAGTAACTAACATTAGTCTTTTTTGTTTTTTGTTTTCTCCTAGGCTATATTCATCACCAAAGAAAAAACTTACACCAATGCAGAAATCGGTTAGTCCTTTAGTTTGGTGCAGGCAAGTTTTGGATTACCCAAGTCCTGATGTTGAATGTGCTAAAAAGTCTCTTATCCACAAACTTGATCAAACTATGTCAGGTATGTCTGTAATTTTACTTGTAAATTCACCCCTTTGCTTTCTTTAATCAAAACACAGATAAATGTTGAATGGTGTATTTTTAGGAAGGCAGTTCCTTGCTTGGTGGTGTTTTTCAGATCACATTGTGCATGCTGTTGTGAGGTTTTGCCATATGCACGTAACCCTGTTCTGTTATTTACTTAATAAATTCTTGTTTTTGTTTTTAATCTCTTGACTATTTATTTAGCTTCATGATAAAAATATCTGTGAAATAATGGGTTTTATGACAAGTTTTTTTTCTAATGTAAGCTAAAACAAATGATTATTTTAAAAAATGTTTTGTCTGGTATCATCTGAAGTCATCTCACCAGCCTCAGGGAAATTCTGATGTGATAGAAAGGTACAGATGGAGAACCTTAGAGACCTCCTTTTCACTCTTGTCACTTAGTTGCTTGTGACCCTGTGAATTACTTAACTCCGTTGAGCTCAGTTTTCTTATAAGAATGATGAAACCTTATAAGTGTTATTTAAGGATTAAGTGATAATGTTTATGAAAGAGCCTTGCATGTTTTTCTGGCTCATGGTAGTGATTAGTAAATGTATTCCTGCCTGTCGTCTTTTTGTTTGCTTTGTCTTTTATTTGGCATTTTAGGTTTAAATTGCTTTTATGCCTTGTTGTTTAATAGCATTCACAAAGCTAATAAAATATATGTGTCACTATTTATGGCATTTAATGTAGCATACTGGTGTGTTGGAAATAAAGGAAAATATTATTGACTCTTTCTTGGAATTACTGTCAGTCTGTTAAGAATATCAGTTTCCAGGAATCCCCTGGATGTCCAGTGATCAATACTCAGTGCTTTCACTGCTGGTGCCTGGGTTCAGTTCCTGTCCAGGAAACTAAGATCCCGCAATGCACATGGCATGGCCAAAAAAACAAAAACAGAAGACCAAAAAAAGTAACAGTTTCCAGGAAAACTCATATAGTAAAAGATTGATGCATGATTACTAATTTGGAATAGGTTTTTGTTTTTTGCTTTGTGTTGACTTGGCAGCTATGTCCTTAAGATTACTTTTTTTGACTTTATTGTTGAAGTACATGCTCTTTTTTTCAGGGTGTAAGCTGCAAGTGGTCAGGGGAGGCATGGGGAACGTACACAGTTAAACTGGCATATAGTAAAGTGTAGTTTGTAACAAGCAATGGTTATTATAAGAAAATAATGTATGGGATAGACATAGTGGAGAAAACCAAACCGGTTACACTTCAGAAGTAGCAATTGGAGTGAGTAGCTTTTTGCTTTATTATGACAAAGTTATTAAAGATAGTAGGAGCCTGTAAGAGAAGCTGTAACTCTTGAACTGAAACTAGGTGTAATCAAGTACTGGATCTGCTTAAGTGCTTAGATCTTATAGCTGTGTGCACAGAGCAGTAGCCATAACTGTGTATATTTAAAGGAAAAGTAATTTGGCTGTTTCAGGTTTGAAGCTTATAGTCCTAAACCTCTCTTTTCCCAGGCTGGAGGGAAGATAGTTTTTTAAGTGTATTTTTTGATAAGGCACATCTCCTAGAAACTTAGCTATTGTATTCCAGCACAACAGTTTCTGCTCCTTCATACTCAGCTGCTCTTCAGTGAACTACCATGTGTTCCTGAGACATTCTTTTCTTATTTATTTATTTTTTTAAATGATAATGCATTATCTTCTTTACCTTGTCTTAAGCAAGGTAAAGTACAGTTTTCTTTTCAGTCTTTAAGGTTCTCCCTTCTCTGTTCTCTGCCCATCTTTTTTTTTTTTTTTGGTGGTAAGACTTATTTAACATAAAATACCCCACTTTAACTATTTTTAAATGTACAATTCAGTGGCATTAAGTACATTCACATTGCCATCGCCTCTTATCTCTAGAATGTTTTGTCATCCCAGACTATATTAGAGTGGAGAAGGCCAAAAGTGAACATAGGATGGTTTTGAGGAGGGTTGATGATGATAGCTGAGCAGTGTGCATTGGGGTAAAGGGTCATAGTCGAGACTAAAAGGTGTGAAAGGATAAAGGAATAAGCCAAATACAAGGAAATGGGGGAGAAGAAAGCATCGGCATTGATTTCTGTGTTTCCAGCTAGTGTGATAGGTTGAATGTTGTTATCGTTCTGAGATAAGGACTGCAGACATAAAATTTGTTTTAGCTCAAAAAGAATGAGTTTGGATTTGGACATGAATTAGTTTTGAGAATGAAAAGGAGAGAAGAATGAGTTTGTTTTGGGGTACATTTGCCATACCTTCAGGAGAGACATTAAGTGGGCAGTGTATATGAGACTGAAGCTCGTGAAAACTTAGGCTTAGATAAATAATGGGGACTTGGGTAATATAGATACTAACTAATGTTGTGATTATGATTGAAATTTCTCAAGAAAAAGGAAGTTAAAATTTGAGTTGAGAACTTGCAGTGCTGGTAATTAAATAAATAACCAAATAGAGAATATGCTGCAAAGGAAATCAGAGTAAAGAGGAAGGAACGAACACCTCTGTTTCTCCTCAGGTTGATATATTGAAATCAGGCTATGTACTGCATACTCAGTATGTTTAATGGTGTCTTGTCTCATGGTGAATGTGCATAAAACTATTCTATTCACCAGCTTACTGTACTATCCAACTTAACAGAAAACATGCTTGCCTCCTCTCAAAACCAGTGCTCTGCCTATAAGCAAACCAGAAAGTTCAGAACCATCTTATTTTTTTTTTCCTTTAGTAATCCTTTCTAGTTTTTAATATTTATCCCTTTCTTCCTTTTTTTGGTCACCTTTATTAACTAGTTCAGTCTAATCTATTTAACATAAGATTTCCACCATTTGTTTTTCCTGTGCTGATTAGATCACAGTACTCTTGCTCAGAAGTCCCTGATGGTGTTATCATTGCTACTGAACACATTTCAAACTCCTAAGCATGGCGTTCCCGGCCTCCTGTGACTTGGCCCCAGCTGGTTTTTCTTGTTCTGTCCCTCATCGTGTACTTCACCTTTCTAGATTACTCACTGTTATTCCCTGGACACAGTATGCATTTTCAGAGCGCAGCTTTCCTCTGTTACAAACGCAGATGAAACCATGTGCTTTGCTCAGTCCTGGTGTCCTGTCACAGGACTGCTCACCTGCTTATGGCTGCTCCACTGCCTCCTCTGCAAAAAGCCTTACCTGCTTTCTGTCGGCTGTAATGAGTTGCTCCTGTCTCGTCATTTCCGTTAGCCTCTTTGCACTTTTTTGATAGTACTCATTTCATTTTGCCTTGAAATCATTGTTTCTTCTCCCTGCACTACTTGGTGATAGGCCTGTTGAGAAAAACTACCGTGGCACATCTGTGTATGTATTCTACGTAGTACTTTGGTAATGGTCATAAACATGAATAAATGGTGGATTTTAGAATAGAGTGGAGGAAAGAAAAAAATACTTTTACATATGTGTTTATTCGGCTGGCTGCGTTGGGTCTCAGTTGCAGCACACGGCCCTTCCCTGAATCATGTGGGATCTTCCGGTGCGGCACTCAGGTTCTCCCGCTGTGGTGTGCGGGCTCGGTAGTTGCGGTGTGTGGGCTTAGTTGCTCTGCAGCATGGAATTTTCCCAGACCAGGGATCAAACCTGTGTACCCTGCATTGTGAGGCGACTTCTTAACCACTGGACCACGAGGAAAGTGCTCCCCAAAATATTTTAAGTATTAATTTTTCTTACATATAATGGCACTTGAGATCTTTCATACTGCTTTTATAATTTTGTACACATAGCACAGATGTTTTACCTTTTTCTAGCAGAAGTACTCTCCTTGGCCCAGAAAATGTGAGTGGGGGGAACTTTTTTTCTTTTCAAAAAAGAATTCTTGCATGTTTGACTTTAGTATGGCCTAAATAGTCAATGGACTTCCCTGGTGGCTCAGATGGTAAAGTGTCTGTCCACAATGTGGGAGTCCCAGGTTCAGTCTTTGGGTCGGGAAGATCTCCTGAGAAGGAAATGGGAACCCACTCCAATATTCTTGCCTGGAAAATCCCATGGGCGGAGGAGCCCGGTAGGCTACAGTCCATGGGGTCACAGAGTCGGGCACAAATGAGTGACTTCACTTTCACTAAATAGTCAGTATTGTTTTATTTCTTCTAAAATCCAAACTTAGGAAAGGCTATGTTTAAAACTCATTATTTCATAGTTTTTTGTTGTTATTAGCAATATGTATTCAAAAAATGAGAAAACACAAATTGCTTTTACATTCATTTTACTTTAAAGGCCATTCAAGGTTGATACAGTGGGAATAAACTTCCCCACAAGACAGAAGTAATTTAGTAGTTAATAATTTGCTGAGGAGATGTTCTTCCTCTGGTGTTATTGGGTTAGCCAAAGAGTTTGTATGCATTTTTCTGTAACATCTTACAATATTTTTGTTTGATGTGGCTCCTGTTTTATTTGCATAACAAAATTTAAGATAGTGGAGATATTTTGTTGGGATTATTAATGTGATATACCCCCTCCCCCCACTGTAGAAATGTTTCTGTATTTAAATTGAGATAATGAATTACTGAATTGCCTAACAGGAAATTTTTTGAAATGTTACTAGCCTTTTGTTCAATTTGATTTCTTCCCTTGTCGTTAATGCAGCTCTCAAGAGGCAGAATTTGTATAACAATCCTTTCAGCTCCATCAGTTACACCAGTCCTTACAGCCCAAACGCCAGTAGCCCGTATAGTAGTGGTTTCAATTCTCCGTCCTCAACCCCAGTGCGGCCTCCTATTGTCAAACAGTTAATACTTCCTGGAAATTCAGGTAAGGAGAGATGAATTGAAGTAATTAAGAAATAGTTTTTAACTTATTGCCCTGCCTCAGAAAATAGTTTATTCATCAGTAGCTCAAGTTCTTTTATTTATGAGACCTCCAACTGACTAGAGAAGATATCATCAAGGAGCTACTTAGCACCAGGTAGTGCTGTACTGGGCCCCAGGGATACAGATAAGCCAGGATACATCCAGTTTTCTTTAGCATGTATGTAAAATTTTTTTAATGTGGCTTGATTAAATAGGGTCACAAGTTTGATTCTCTTAACAATGCTTGCTTGGGTTGTAAAACCTACAGTTAAATAGGAGTTTTAATGAGCTTTGATATTGCACTTTAATAATAGTATTAGACTGCATATGAATGTGCCAAGGGAGTGTTTAGAGCCATGAAGGGTATAAGAAAGGGATAGATTGCTATAATTGGGGAAAGAACATTCTGCGTGGTTCTATGACTGTTATTGTATAGCTTACTGATCTTTAGATTTCACCCAACCAGTTACTCTTATTACTGCTATTGTTATGATTAATTATTATGGCTCCCTTACAATGTATTAATCACCTCAGACTTTTGACCTGTGTACTTGCCAGTTTCATCACTTCTTGATCCTACTCTTTGCTCTGTACATACCCATGACTGTTGTACTAAAGAGTTTGATCTGCCATATTTGTTTAATATTTTAAAAAAATATTAAAAAATTTTATTCAGGTACTATTTGAGACTGACCTTGTACATTTCCTATTATGTGCACTATACTCTTTTTGATAATGTAAATATTAACTATGTTTTGTGGTGTTCTTGCTCTTTTTATGTGCCATTTATGTTAGAGCTGACTCTTACGGTGAAAAATTCAAATACATCTGTATTAGAAATATTAGTAACAGTGTTGGGATTTTTCAGTTCTTCATTGGAAGTTGATCAGATGAAAGCATTTCCTTAGAAAGAAGTTATTAGGTTGGTGCAAAAGTAATTGCAGTTTTGCATTGTTGAACTTGCTGTTTAGTGTTGGAATAGATTCTTAATAAATGTGGTTATGTTGTACATCATTTTAATGCACATTTCTCGCTTTATTTTTTTTTTTGGCTAATGACTTATTACTTGCTGTGTATTTTATATTTATTTTAGACTATGGAAATGATGATTGACAAAAAGCAAATTCAAGCAGTTCTCTTATTCGAGTTCAAAAGGGGTTGTAAGGCAGCAGGGACAACTTGTAACATCAGCAATGCGTTTGGCCTAGGAACTGCTAACAAACATACAGAGCAGTGGTGGTTAGAGAAATTTTGCAAAGGGGATGAGAGCCTTGAAGATGAGGGGCGGAGTGGCCAGCCATCGGGAAGTTGACAGTGACCAATTGAGAGGGTCACTGAAGCTGATCCTCTTTACAGCTACATGAGAAGTTGCCAAAGAACTCAACGTTGACCTTCAAAGTAAATTGAAAGGTAAAAAAGCATGATAAGTGGGTGCCTCATGAGCTGACCACAAATCAAAAAATTCATCCTTTTGAAGTGTTGTCTTCTCTTATTCTGCATAACAACAATGAACCATTTCTTGATTGGACTGTGACGTGCGACGAAAAGTGGATTTTATATGACAGCCAGCAGCGACCAGCTCGGTATTTGGACTGAGAAGACACTTCAAAGCTCTTCCCAAAGCCAGACTGGCACCAGAGAAAGTCGTGGTCACTGTTTGGTGGTCTGCTGCCCGTCTGATCCACTACAGCTTTTTGAATCCTGGCGAAGCCATTATACCTGATAAGTATGCTCAGCAGATTGATGAGATGCACTGAAAGCTACAACACCTGCAGCCGGTGGTCAACAGAATGGGTCCAGTTCTTCTCCATGACAACACCCAACCACATGTCATACAAGCAATGCTTCAAAAGTTGAATGAATTGGGCTACAGTTTTACCTCATCCACTGTATTTACCTCACCTCTCGCTAACCAACTACCACTTCTTCAAGTATCTCAACAGCTTTTTGCAGGGAAATGTTTCCACAACCAGTAGGAGGCAGAAGATGCTTTCTAAGAGTTCATCAAACCCCAAAGCACAGAGTTTTATGCTACAGGAATAAACAAACTTATTTCTTGTTGGCAAAACTGTGTTGATTGTAATTGTTCCTATTTTGATTAATAAAGAAGAGTTTGAGCCTAGTTATAATGCTTTAAAATTCACAGTCCCAAACTGCAATTACTTTTTCACCAACCTATTAAGATTCTTTTGGATATGTATAGCCTTTATTCCTCTGAGCTGTCTTCTGTCCTCCTTTGGTTTCTGGTGATAAAATGTGTTTTTTAATCCAGTCATTTCCTTCCTCCTGTCTTTGTGCTTCACTACTAAACATCAGAGAACTCCTTGGATCCCCATTACTAGTTTGGCAAAGGAATTTTGTAAACATGGCATAATGTAGGGGAAATGAGCTTAGTGTTCTTTTTTTGGTTTGGTTCTAAATCTCTAAGGAATCCTGATTTTCCTCAAATTATAGTTTTCTTGTTTAGGAAAAGTAGGTGGTTTTATTCAAGGGAAAAGATGATGGTGTTTGCTAATGAAATGGGAGGAGAAAACACTACATAATTCATCTGTTTATAGAGCAGTTTCACTGGCTACCTGGTAGAAGTTTAAATCCTCTAGCATGTGTTATTTGAACATTAAATACTTTACCACTACTGTCTTGAAAACTGAATTTTTCATAAGAATATGGATAAATTATAGCTATAAGAAAATGAGTTTTGTATTTGTCATTGTATATGAAGGAGTCTCTATAGCTGTCTTCATTCTTCATCAGGTCAATTTTTAATTTTAACGTCTGGGAATTTTATAAACAGAAAAGACAGAATAACAATGAACTGAATCAATCCAAAGATACAATATCAAGTTAATTGCAACAGATGTTTATTCAATTTTTGTTCACCAAAGTTTGAATCATTTTCTTTTTTAAGGTAATTTGAAAAGTTCATCAGACAGAAATCCTCCACTCAGTCCTCAGTCCTCTATAGACAGTGAATTAAGTGCTTCAGAATTAGATGAAGATTCAATTGGATCCAATTATAAGCTAAATGATGTAACTGATGTGCAAATTCTAGCTCGGATGCAGGAAGAAAGTAAGTATTTTAATGGTTAAAGTTTAGGTCTTTAATTATGGTATAATTTTTTTGCCCTTATTAAATGTCTTACAGTGTTGTGGAATAGTAGTATAATAAGAATAGAAAAGTTGAAATTTCAGAGGCTTTTTGAGCCTGTGGACTGGTTTGTTCATTGACTTGTTTTTAGAGTCCATTGTATGCCGAGCAGTTTGCTCTGTGAGTACTAAGGAAAAGCAGGCTGTGCTCTGCTGTGCCTGGAAATCACACGCTGCGTGTTTCTCCGTGCTGTGATTCACTGGTTACTACTCTATTGCTCGTTTCCTTAGTGTGGATGAGCATTTCTCAGCTGTTCTTTCATTACTACCCGTCCCCTAAGGAGCCTGTTTAGATTTTTTCCCCCTTTTTACCCATCTGTGCTCCCAATAAATTTTAATACCACTGATATATTCTACATCTCTTTGTGTGTACTCTAAGAACCACAAATTATTATATCTAAGTTTTTTTCACAGCCACAAAATCAGTTTTTTCTCCTTGGAGGCAAGTATATCATCTTTCTTAGAATATGTGTATTCTGCTTAAAAAAAGAGAGAGACCTTTAAGGGAAAACAAATTGCGACATTAAGTTAAATGAAGCATGTGATGTTGCTTTGCACAGTGGTCCTTGCAACTTTTTGGGTAACAGGTACCTTTAGGAATCTGATAGAAGTGTTGTCCCCAGAGTACACATGTGCACAAAATTTTTACTATTTCAAGTGTTCATCAGTGACTTGGCTCTCATCTGAATATAAGATGATGATGATAGTATTATTCTTGCCTGTACATTTTATTGTATGGGCTTAACTGAAGGAAGCAATCTCTCTGAAGTGATCTCTTTAAGCTTTACATTGAAAAGATCCTTAAAGCACAGGTTTCAGAGTCTTGACAGCTGGCTGAGGTAATGGAGCAGTGCTATAATTTAGTTCAGAAATTTTCTGTTCATGTCCTTTCTTTTATGTAAGTGTTATCAAGCTGTAACATTAAGAAACTGCAGAATGTTGGTTTCTTACTCTGCTAATTCTTATCCCATTTTTACACATCTTCCCTTAGAAAGAAAGGTTTGGTGCTTACCTGTCTTTAGCCCTACAAACCAATAACATGTTACCCTTTTCTTCTGTAACTTTCTATTAACAAACTCCTCATTCCGAGGTTGGTATTGTCAGCCAATGAGGGGTTATTGTCACATATGTGAAAAAAGAATAAAGAATGCTGCCTGTCACTTAGACTAAACTTACTTGTTTCTTCTTTGAACCCTGATTTTTTAGACTGCAATATTTTGTTAGAAATTCAATCTCGTATTTGCTATAGTTTTCATATTGTATGTCGGTAACACATAATAGAAATTTTAGCCTTTCTTTAAAAATCCTTTCTAAGCCATTCACACAAGCATAAATATTTCTTTTTCTGGTGAATTAAAAAAAGAAAGTGATACTGAAAATGTGAGTGATACTCTTTGAAACCACCATCATTTTCTTTTTAAGAGAATGATTTTCCTTTTTGCAACATTGTTTCTCCAGCTTTTTGCTGACACAATTGTAAAGTAACAGATGTGGGCTTTTGCCTGGTTCAGCGCCCTCATTTTTAAATGAGAAAAGCACAATGCCCATAGTGGTTGTGATCTCTGTAAGACTTCCTGTTAGTGGAGAATTTGCATCAGGATTGGGATTTTCTTTTCTAAAACAATACTCTTTTCATGGGTCTGTTGTCTTTTGCTAAGTAACACCAAGTAATTTGTCAGTTATTACAATGGTCTCCAAACCTGACCAAAGGGCTGGATGTGCCCTAGGAAACCATAGTGTTATAGGTACCCTGATATGATTCTCTTTCACTTCTTTGGGGAACCATGATGATAGCACTTTCTATGTATGACTATATAACTTAAAAAGTTTGAGTACTACTCAAGAACACAGATCTTCTGGACTAAACTGCCAATAGTTAGCAGGATTTCCTCAATATACTATCTAAATTCGACACTCTTTTTCAATTGTAATTTTTTTCTCATTGAATATGTGTCACATTTGTTTTTATTCTAGAAGTTTTTATACTATTCGAAGGGCTCCTTAGGTTGCTTGGGTGTTCCTGGAGATATCAAGATAAAAAGGCACTCCTTTGAAAATTCTTACTTGATGGTTTAGAATATAAGCTTATTTTTTTGAACTCCATTAGCTTATGAAGCAATTGAAATTATATTTCTGCCCAAGTATTCAATTCCTAAGACTGGGTTAGAAGTTGCCTTCATCATCTTCTGGAGTAAGATTAATCCAAAGGTTTAGTATCCAGGGTGTTTATTTACTCACTGATGTATTCTTTACACTGGTAGGACAGGTAATTATTTTCTTTCAATATTCCTTTACTGTTAATCTCAAATTTCGACTCTGTCTTTTGGAATACAAGTATTTTTAAATTTATGGTTTTCTTTTTAATATAGATTTTGGATTCAAGAAGAAATTTTGAAATTGGGTAAAAGTTTATGAATTTCATGTAATATAAAAATAGCTTTTTAGATGTAGTATATGCATCCTTGTGTGTGGGGAAGTCTAAGATGAATCAAGTAAAAGGGAGTTTTCCTTTACATGTTATATACTATTTGTGTTTCTCAATGATAATCTTGTGCTTTTAAACCTTAAAAATACTTAAATGTTTAATACTAAAGAAATAACACATTCATTATTGTCAGGTCTCCGGCAAGAATATGCAGCCACAGCGTCTCGGCGCAGTTCTGGTTCATCTTGCAATTCTACCAGACGGGGTACTTTTAGTGATCAGGAACTTGATGCACAAAGTTTAGATGATGAAGATGACAATATGCATCATGCAGTATACCCTGCTGTTAACAGGTTTTCACCATCACCACGCAATTCACCTCGACCATCACCTAAGCAGTCACCCCGAAATTCACCTCGTTCTCGATCTCCTGCTCGGGGAATAGAATATAGTAGAGTGTCCCCACAGCCTATGATTAGCCGCTTACAGCAACCTCGCCTTTCACTTCAAGGCCATCCAACAGATTTACAGACAACCAATGTTAAAAATGAAGGTAACTATAAGACTGGAAAAAAATTGTCCTTCATATTTTGGTATAAAGTAACACGGTTTTTACCAAGGTTTTGTATTTTAGATAAGTAGATCAAGAATTTTTACTTAGGTTAGTTTTGCTTTGCCATATTCATGAAGTCATGAAGTGTTTAGATTTTGAGTTAAGTAATTTATGGTTCTTTTTTAAAGGTTCTACCTATTTATAGAAACTGTATTGAGTTATTTTTTATAAGATGTGTTTTTTTCCTGTTAGCTCTTCTAAAGCCTGCAGAACACTCAAAGAATGATTTTTGAATATTTTAATTTTCTCCATCCTAAAAAATGTTTTGACTTTTTTTTTTTTAATTAAAATTCTATTGTTCTAGAAAAACTAAGACGCAGTCTTCCAAACCTGTCCCGAACATCTAATACACAAGTTGACTCAGTGAAAAGCAGCAGAAGTGACTCAAATTTTCAAGTGCCAAATGGAGGTATACCTCGCATGCAACCTCAGGCTTCAGCCAGTAAGTATCTTTTATGTATCAGTTATTTAAAGAAAATGAAAATTACAGAGTTTAATTTTGTGCCAAATAGCTGTACTGTAGTAAAATGTAATGCTTATTAGTTTTGTAAGATAATCATAGCTATATTAAATTTAAAATTTGTCCCTATTAAATATCCAGTTGTATCAATACTTAAATCTGTATGAAACTGTAGTCTCTAGAATTTTGAAATAAGCAAGTTCTGTTTAATTTATAAATATATATATATTCTTTAAAAACCTTCTGTTCTGCAATACTGAACATTAAAAATGACAGAATTTGGGGTTGGGGGGTGTGGAATAGTCCTGAAACAGACCATTTAAAACCCAAGGAGCTTTCTTACTAAAATATTAATAAAAATAATAATCGTCCTATAAATATACAAATAAAGGCTTGATAAATTCTTAATAAATACTTCACCAAAGGTAGAATTTTATTTTTAAAAAAAAGGTTGAAAGTAACTTGATGGAAAGAAAAGCTGAAACTGTTGATATAAGGAGACATGCAACATAAACAAGGATTAGAGAATCACACAGAAGGGACTCCTAAGACAAAGCGGCCAGACTGAGCCAAGAAGTGATGTGGGAGTAGATGGGCACTCTGTACTTTACAGAGTGATTTTAAAAGAATTGAACACTTTCCAAGAAGTATTGCTTATTAACTAAGGCAGATATGAGCGTGTACTAAACCCAGTTTTAAACAACTATCAGAGTTATTTCTGCAGTCTTAGAAATGCTCAGTATGCATGCCTTCTGTCCCACAGTTCACATCAGTTTTGTAGTCTGATTTATTCAGTTCCTTTGTGACATATTTACTGTTGGTGGTTAAAGTGGTCACTGTGATGTGTTCCTTCATTCCTCAAAGCGGTGATGCAGTGATGTAAACACACAGTTACTGAAGGTCCATTTATGACTTCTGCACTGAGTGGCAGCTGTGACAGCGCCCAGCTCTTCCTAAGCCCCCCGCCCTCCTCCTTGGCTCGGTTGTGTCTGCTGACGTGGCGTACGTTATGTTAAGCTGCTGCTATTTGGTGCCTCAAAAATTCAGTCTAGAAACAATTTTGGTTCCGTTTGAACCAAAATGACTTTTGTGATAATATTGATAAGTTTTCCTTATTTACCAATTGTAAATGATATTATTTATATTATAAAACTCACATTGTGCTATCCCTTATATTCATAATTCTGCTTAATCCTCTGAACAAGTCTATAAAGTATGTTCAGTTACTAATACATTTTTACAAATTAGGAAAGTGATGCTTTGAAAGGCTATGTAGCTTATCACCTGCTCATTCCCTAGAATTTTTTCCCTATAGGTGAATTATTTTTTCTTTTCCCTCAGAAGTTGATAGTTAAAAACAGATAAAGAAACATAGTGAAATTCTAATCACTAATTTACTTATAAGTGGGATATATGTATGCAGTTTCATAGTAGTATATTTCAGTATTTGAATAATGTATAGGCAGAAGAAATAGTAAGGTACCATCCTTTTTTAAAAATTGCATATACTTATTTGTTTTTATATTTGTAGTTGTGAAGCTTGTTTATGATGAAAATGTCAGAAACATTTATTTTAGTATAGAGTCACACTGTTCACAGGATGTATTTGAAAAGTAGTAAATCCAGAATATTAGCAGGTTTAAAATTTAATAAAGTTTATTTGAGAAAAATATTTAAAACTTGGACTTCCCTGGAAGTCCAGTGGTTAGGACCTGGCGCTTTCACTGCTGTGGCTCTGGGTTCAGTCCCTGGTCGGGGATCTGAGATCCCACAAGCCACATGGTGTGGCCAAAAAACAAAAAAGGTTAAAACTTTGTGTTTAAAGTCAATACATTATAAAGCAAAATAAAATGTTAACCTATTTTTCTGAAAATTTTACATTATCTTTGATATATAATATATATGTGTTTTAATTAGTGTGTGTGTTAGATGTACTGTTACATATCAAAATAAAAAGACTGATATGGTAATTATGTAAAAAATATTACAGTGGCAAGTTTTATACATAAATAGCATTTTAAATATTTCTTACCAACCAGTTCATGTATTTGCTGCGTTTTGTTTTATTTTAAGTATTTCTTCAGCTCTTAAGTGGTAAAGCTTCGGTTCTTACTTGCTGGTCTGCATGAACCTAACTTTGCAAGATTGCTGTTATTTCCACCTAAGGGACCACTTCTTTTGCCTTGTTACTATGCAATCACTATTTTTATATGCTTATTTGCTATGGCTGCATTATTGTGGATGCTGGCATTCAAATATGAATATTATGAGAGTTCTAATATACTTCATTTTGATAGCTATTACCAATTCTTGACTTTTACATTTGGAAAATGTGAGTAACTTAAAAAGTTTAAGAAAACCAGAGCATTGCAAAGGTCATGAATACATGTAATTTTTTCAGTTTCTCCAGTTAAAGGAAGGAATGTTTGTCAGGGACAGTTTTTCAAAAAAACTAGTGTAGTGCTTGTTTTCTAAGACCACTAGAGAACAGGTCTAGTGAAAAGGCTTAATTTTCAGAAAAATATAGGAATTTCTGGTTCAGAAATAAGAGAAGGGAGAAAAACCCAAGACAATCTGCTGGTTTTTAAAAAATAGTACATATTTACTTTCATATGTATTATCTCATTTGAACCTCACAACATCCCATTTTTTGTTTTTATAAAGAGGGAGCAGAGATCCATATAAATTATATGTACAATGCCAAGTAACTAGAGAACTGGCAAAACCAAGCCAGATGAACTCTCAGCTCCCTTGTGTGTCTCCCGATTTCCTCCCAGTTACTGTTTGGATTACATCATGCTGACCCTAACTGCAAATAAGAAGGCATTGGAAAATATTCTTGGATGACTCTGTTGGAGCATGATTTGAGGTTGAACTATAAATACTTTGTGAATCACCACAAAAGAATAAACTAAGTCTGTGTAACATTTATCCTTTGCTTGCTTACATGTAACTAACTGGAAGAACATGTTTGCACAGGATCCAGTGTACTCCTAGAGGAGAGATATATCGGATCAGCATTGTACTGTGGACCTCACACTGAGGAGGGAGTGTCCAGGGCAGCTACCAACTTATGCATAGCCAGACTGCACCTAGGTCCATGGGGAAGGAATTCTCACCCAAATTTCACTTGTAGCCAAAACACTAAAAGGTTACACTAGAATTTTACATATTATGAAACATGAAGTTGGAGTAAAATAAGTCATGATAAATCTGTGTAGTGGGCTAATATAAGAATGAGTGAAATACTTGTGGAACTTTTGTTTAAGGGTAAGTAGTATAATTATGTTGATTCAGTTACCACAAAGACATTGATACTAATAAGTATAGTTCTTCTGACCTTTACTTCTGGAAATGTGATGGAGATGTGATTGAATACATCTGGAGTGGGAATTCAGAATCTCTATTTTTTAGAAGTGTCTCAGCTGACTCTGGGGCATAGTTAAGTTTAAGAACCACTGAATTGGATCTCAGCTCTGGAGGATCTTGAATATTTAATTGAAGTCTCCAGATTTTATCCAGAGATTATTATTAATTATTACTTAATTATTCAGTAAATAATTAAGATGTTTATAGGGTGTATGTTATGTTCTAAGCATTGGTAATATAAATGTGAAAGAGAGAGCTTGTGCCCTTCAAAAGCAGGAAGTGATGGGGAAACAGAGGTATTAACACTCATCAGTATAAAGAGGTTTTCTGGGAAGATACTGAAAGATATCTCAGCCAGCTCTGGAGGAGGTGTCACATGAGGGAAGAAAGTATAGGTTTTCCCAACAGTGGGACCAGCAATGAAATCTTAAGAATGACACCCTGATTATAGTGGTTTTGTTTGACTAAAGTGTGGGTCACAGGATTAGTGGGTTCAGTGACAAGAATGAGAGATGTAGGTAAGGGATAGATTGTGGGAATTTTAAAATACCATATTCGGAATTCCCTGGCACTCCAGTGGTTAAGCCTCTGCGCTTTCATTGCTGAGAGTACGGGTTCTGGTCAGGAAAAAAAGATCCCACAAGCTGTGTGGTACGGCCAAAAAATAAATAGGTAAATAAAATATATTAAGGAGTTTAGATTTCATCTTAACAAGCTACCTACCCTAGGCTTTTAATCAGGGTTCCTTCTTAAGAAATTGAATCTGATAGCAATGTGAAGAGTGGATTAAAGTTCTAGAAGGATTTGGAGACCAGTTTAGTATACTTTATCATTTAAAACGTGATTTTGGAAACTCCTTGGCAGTTTAGTGGTTGGGACTTCGTGCTTCCACTGCAGCAGGCATGAGTTGGATCCCTAGAGGGGAACTAGGATCCCACAAGCCACATGGTCAAAATAAAGAAATAAAAGTGATTTTGCCATTGGAAAATGGATCAAATTAAGATTGATAATTCAGATTAAAATTTAGTTTTTGTTCTTATTTGTGTAACATTGTGTTTCTTTGTGGTATCATGAAAATCGTTCATTTTATTCTATCTGTATCAGGCAAATTTAGAGTATACTGCCTAAACCTATTTGCAGTCTGATTCTTTGAATTGCCATTGGAGAGTCATCACTTGTCTGTAGAAGCTGTTCTTGTGACATCACACATGAAACTTGAGGGATAAAGTCCATTGGAGTCATTATAGCTGTTAATTTAAATAAGATCTTTCCAGAACAATTGGTTATAGATGATATTTTATATTTAAACCCTTGTTTAAGAAGTCTTAGTGGTTAAGAGATACTGTGGATTGCCAGCGTATGTCGGTTGGTTACCCTTTGCCTTCATTTGCTCCACTACAGCCGCTGTGGCCTGCTTCTGTTCTTCATGTGTATCCGGCACACTCCTACCTCAGGTCCTTACTGCTGCTTCTCCTTCCGTCTAGAATGCGTTCCCCCAATATCTGTATGGCCCACTTCCACTCTTCCTTCAGATCTTTGGGCAAATGTCGTCTCAGGAGAAATATTTCTTAATCACCCTATTGATAATGGCAGCTTATGTCTCCTAGTTCTTGTCCCCCTTTCCTACTTAATTTTCTCCTTAGCAGCTGTCACCATCTGGCAGGCCATGTATTTTACTCCTTGTTTATTGTCAGTTTCCCCTTCCCTAAACTCTTAGTTCCATGGAAGTAGGAACTTTGTCTGTCCAGCCAGCTATGTATTCATTATTTCTAAAACAGTACCTGGAATAAAGTACACAATTATTAGAAAGAAAGTAAGAATGAATGGGTGAGTGAAAGAATGAAAATATGAATGGTAGAAAGCATATATGAATAAATATATAAATGAAGAATATTTAATAATGATAGTGCCTGATATTTCTGTGGGATAGGTATGAAGTAGTGCATTATAAAATTGATTCTCTCTTTTTAAGTTTGGGGAATTTTTTGCTAGTCCGCCTGGCAGTGTGTTCAACTTAAACTGGCATCCAGCATTTAGTTGCAGTAGTGTGTTGTAATAAGTGTTGGTAGAAATTGAAATCAGATGGGTTTGTTACTTTTTAAAAATGTTTCCTATTAGTGAAAATCCTATCTCCATTGATTGGATTAAGCAATAGAGATAAAGAAAAATTCTCCTTAACTCTTTTTGGTGATGTATCAAGTAATACATTTATCCACAAATGACTGTTTGAATGCTGGCCAGATCTATGGTTTGAGATCTCCGTTTTGGGGCAGGTGGAAGTGGTGCTTATAAATCCTAGAGGCGTATGAAGTCTGATTTTCGCATCACAGGATGATGTTTTAGAACCACTGGCATAGGTTTCTGCGCTGGCGGCTATGGGACTCACCCGTTCATTGGAGCCGTAGTGAGCTTTAACTCTGGAAGCCTCTGAACTGCTGCTTGGTTGTCAGTTTTGAGAGTCTTACTGCAGTTAATAGAGGAGGAGTTGTGAAGGGAGCTTAGAACTCCTCCTTGAACACTTAAAAAACAGATGCTCTTACTCCTCCAAATCCCTCAACCCCAACATGTACGCACACACATCCCTACCCCTCACCATCCCATATGCATACGTATATAGTCCAGATCCGTTGCTCCCCAAGGTCTAAAATGCCGTTAGTTAAATTCTACACCAAGATGGTGTTGAACATATTTAAAGCAACTAGATTGTTGATTCCCTTGAGGACCTGCCTGGTTCTGAGTTTTCTTCTCCTTTTTGAGTGTGAGGATTACTATTTTGTGTTAGGACAGTTCATCTAACAATAACTGCTTTGCCAGTCTGCTTTTTTGCACTGAACAAGTACTACATTTTTTTTTTTTTTTTCTGTACTGTGTGCTTGTGTTCATCACTTTTACTTATTAGCTTTGTATTCTTTGCATCCTGTAGCATGTTTGCTGGTGGTTTGTTTTCTCTGATATTTTGATCAGTTTACATGTTATAGATTTTCTCATCTATAAGAAACAATTTCTTAAAGTATGCACTTTGCACTAAGATTTCCATTCCCTTTCTTTTCTAACTTAATGCACTAAGCATCACTTTGATTCCTCTGATTTTAGGTTTCTGACGTATTCTCACCTGTCTGTTTCTTGATAAATTTTCAAGTTTGTATTAAAATATTCAAGTTTACAGAAGCTATAGCCTTTATCTTGTCCTTCCAGGCAAATATTACAGTTCCTTATTTTTCAACAGCTTCGCAAAGGCTGAAAAATTTGCCTCGTACTTCCCTCAAAGCCAAACAGTTGCTTCAAACTTCATCTCCAAAAAGAGGTAACTACAGCCTCTTACTAAGTTTTAAATTTCAACAAATGATCAAGTTAGTTAAATCTTTCACCTTTTGGCATACTGAGTCAGTGATGTCTATAGGGCATGTTTTAGTCTTTTTTTTTTTTAAATAATAATGAAATAATGTGGATTCATTCTCTGTTACTTGGATAAGTCCAGAAGAAACTTATTTTCTACAGAGGTATGTATTGAGTTGCAATTCTGAAAGGAATAAATGATATTTATTTATGATAGCTTTTCATATTAGAGAATTTATCATTTTTCTTACCTAAAACTGAGGGTCACTGTTTTAATTTTGTTAGATAAACTAATAAATGCTTTAAAATGTATGAAATGCCAGACATTCTGTATGCAATATTTTTTCCTCTGACTTTGGTGTTTGGATTTACTTATCTGTAGGATGAAATGGGCCTGTTTTCATATTAGAGATTGATTGAGGTTAGAGCATAGTTATGGTTAACTGATAATGTTTGGAATATTTATGGAATGGTAGTTTTTATAGGAACTGACAGTTGAAGAAATATTTGAAGGTTGGACATCAAAGCTATCATATTGGTTCCAGGAGATTGAATGTATGCTGCCGCTGCTGCTAAGTCACTTCAGTTGCGTCCGACTCTGTGCAACCCCATAGACGGCAGCCCACCAGGCTCCCCCGTCCCTGGGATTCTCCAGGCAAGAACACTGGAGTGGGTTGCCATTTCCTTCTCCAATGCGTGAAAGTGAAGTCGCTCAGTTGTGTCCGACTCTTAGCGACCCTATGGACTGCAGCCTACCAGGTTCCTCTGTCCGTGGGATTTTCCAGGCAATAGTACTGGAGTGGGGTGCCATTGCCTTCTCTGATTGAATGTGTGGACAGCTAGAAAAAAGTAGAATTGGGAGAAACACTGTGGGATTGGATAGACCAACAGTAATAAGAATAGATAGAAAATATATATATATATATATATATATATATATATATATATAAAGAATAAATAGGACTTCCCTGGTGGAAAGTGGTTAATAGTCCATACTTCCACTTCTCAGGGCAGGGTTTGATTCCTGGTCCCTCTGGTCAAGGAAGTTCCAAATGCCGGGCAGCCAAGAGAAAAAAAGAATGAATAGAAACCTCAGAGAATATGGGACAGAATAAATATAGGCAGTGAAGAAAAATATTTCCCTTATCTGCATAGATTTCCTCACAGCTTCAGAACTCAACAACTAACAAAGATATAAGAAGGATAAAACACTTTCAGAATGTTACATGGAAAGAGGAGGTTTGAGGTTTGATTTGTTGAAAAAACGATTTAGTTAATATGGCTACAGAAGTACTGAAATAGGTATCAATACTTCAGCAAGTTCATTAAAAGCAAATGATTTACCAATGATTTGGTGGATGGTATAATTTAAGGAAATACTTTTAGATATTAGAATCCCAAGAAAATAGTCAAATAGAAAATAAGAATGTAGGAAAGTTTGTGTTTTGGATGTCAGAAGTTGATCTTAGGCCTCCAGTAGGGGTGTTTTTGGGTGCCACTATCACAAATAATGATAGACGGAATAGATTATGCTCTTTTATTGAAGAAGAAGATGACTTATTAAAGATCATTGTAGAAAATGTTCTTAAATTTTTTGAGGACCCTAGGCCTCTTTTTTGAGATTTCCAAATACTTTTGAATATTTTTAGGTATGGGAGGAAGGTGAAAACAGATGATCATAAAAGGATTGTAGTATCTACAAAAGGGCAGGAGAGGATATTAAGTTTATATATAGTATTTTTTGGTATGTTCCATAAGCTTCATTTTGGGGGCCTTAGGTTTATATAATTTAAAAATTTTACTTGATTCTGTGTTGCTGTTTATTAGATTGAAAGGGAAGGTGACAGTCGCTCAGTCATGTCCGACTCTTTGTGACTCTTTGGACTGTATAGTCTATGAAATGCTCCAGGCCAGAACACTGGAGTGGGTAGCCTTTCCCTTTTCCGGGGGATCTTCCCAACCCAGGGATCTAACCTGGGTCTCCCACATTGCAGGCAGATTCTTTACCAGCTGAGCCACAAGGGAAACCATTATTAGATTGAGAAGATCGTAATTTCTGGCTGACATTTTGGGGGAGGGATGGGTAGGGCCTATAGAGATTACATTATTTTTGTGATTCTGAGCTACCAAACTACCTACCCTCTGTGATAACAGGAAAACTGAGTCTCATAATTCCTGGTACCTCTAGCTGTCTAGTTGACATGGTAAAGGGAGAGTAGTTTGTGCATGTGCATGTTTGATTTTTTTGTTTTTTTAATTTCATTTTGTTTAATCTCTTAATTATCTTAATCCAGACTCCCATATTTTCTGGTTGGTATTGTGACTTGGTGATCATTTACACTATAAGTTCTAAACTGATTGAGAAATGGTTTATGACAGGATTTTAAATACTAATTTAATTACTGGTAAAACTGAATTGGAGAATCTCTCTTGACTGGAAGGTCAAAATGGATTTTCTAATTTCCCCTCGTCTTGACTTTGTGAGAGAAAGGGGTCTGCTTTGGACTGTGGGATTCTCTGATCTTGTAGGGATGTAATGCAGACAGGACACATGTTCACAGATACCTTTGAGTGTTAAACCTGCCCAGTAGAGAAACGGACTAGATAGTAAATTGCCACATAAATCAAATGTTCCTTATCCTGGGGATAAACCTATAACGTTTTCTAGAAAGCTGATTTACTTACTTTTAGGGCTCACAGAATCGTGGGAAGAGGAAGTTTTCCTTAAACTCTTGGAAAAATAGTCACTGATTTTAATTGCATCTAGTAGTGGCTGGAGTTTGAGGATGGGAAGAGAAGTAAAGCTGTGCTGCCTGGCGCTGAAGAAGCACTCCGTAACCGTTTGTTGGGGGACGCGGCCGACCGGGCCACCGACTCAGGGAGGCTGCACCGCCCTTGTTTGCGTTGTCTCCTCGCAGAGCTTTGGCTTCTCCATCCCGTCTTCCCTTTGAGAAGAGGGAAGAGACCCACTGTGTGTTTTTAAGACTTCATAGGAGTGACTGCTTAAACTGCTTTGCTAAAGATATATTTTATCTACCTCCAGTTGTTGGAAAATCAGTGAAGTAGAGATAAACAGGGTGGGAACCTAACCAAGTTAGGGGGAGAAAGTGACTAATTAGAAAAATGAAAACGATCAGGGCAAATTTTAATGTTGTTTTTTTTTTTAATTTGAATGTTTTTTATTTTTATTTAGAAGGAAAAAAGCAACTAAGGCGTTTGTGATGGTAGTTGTCTAATACTGCTTTAATATTCTAACTCTCTGTATTTTGAGATATTTAACATGAGATAAGCAATAGTTAATCAGAGTCCTTATTGATATGGACCCAGGAATTTTGTAATAACTCTGGATCCAAAATTTAAAATTTCTTGTGTTCTCTTTTCTGTCAGTTAACATGTACTGAATCTGAATCAAACAGGTTCAGTTCAGTCGCTCAGTCGTGTCCGACTCTTTGCGATCCCATGAATTGCAGCACGCCAGGCCTCCCTGTCCATCACAACTCCCAGAGTTTACTCAAACCCACTTCCATCAAGTCGGTGATGCCATCTAGCCATCTCATCCTCTGTTGTCCCCTTCTCCTCCTGCCCCCAATCCCTCCCAGCATCAGGGTCTTTTCCAATGAGTCAGCTCTTCGCATGAGGTGGCCAAAGTACTGGAGTTTCAGCTTCAGCATCAGTCCTTCCAATGAACACCCAGGACTGATCTCCTTTAGGATGGACTGCTTGGATCTCCTTATAGTCCAAGGGACTCTCAAGAGTCTTCTCCAACACCATAGTTCAAAAGCATCAATTTTTTGGCACTCAGCTTTCTTCATAGTCCCAACTCTCACATCCAGACATGACCACTGGAAAAACCATAGCCTTGACCAGATGGACCTTTGTTGGCAAAGTAATGTTTCTGCTTTTTAATATGCTATCTAGGTTGGTCATAACTTTCCTCCCAAGGAGTAAGCGTCTTTTAATTTCATGGCTGCAGTCACCATCTGCAGTGATTTTGGAGCCCCAAAAAATAAAGTCTGACACTGTTTCCCCTGTCTCCCCATCTATTTCCCATGAAGTAATGGGACCAGATGCCATGATCTTGTTTTCTGAATGTTAAGCTTTAAGCCAACTTTTTCACTCTCCTCTTTCACTTTCCTCAAGAGGCTTTTTAGTTCCTCTTCACTTTCTGCCATAAGGGCGGTGTCATCTGCGTATCTGAGGTTATTGGTATTTCTCCCGGCAGTCTTGATTCCAGCTTGTGCTTCATCCAGCCCAGCGTTTCTCATGATGTACTCTGCATAAAAGTCAAACAGGATACATGCATTATATCCTTTTCTCTTTTTTTCTCTGTTTTAGCCCCTCTTTACTTTTTCTTCTATTAACAGTTGTGATCAAAGCCAGCCTCTGCCATAAACAGCTTTTTGAAACAGTTAAAATGATAGGAGTTATTCTCACTCCCATGACTTTGTTATATACAGTGGGAGAGTGGGAAAGGAGAGCACAGAGGACTGTTCTTGGGGCTCCCTTCAAACGCACACATTTCTGTTAGACCATGTCATGCTGTTTTGGCATGATGATTGAATGGATTGTATTTACATTTAGACTTGCTAAGGCTTTCGTGATTTTCTAAGACTCTTTTTTCTTCTCTAGTTAAGTCTTAAGTACATCAATTAATTTCCTTTGCTGAAAAAATCCTGTATCAGAATTCCCTCCTCTCTGAAATTTGTGCCTTGATTTTCCTGATTAAATAGGACTGCGTTTTAGAATGTCAAAAATCTAATATTCTGTGGTCTTAAAAAGATCACCTGATTCCAATTTACCCTCATTATATTTTTATTCCTCCCTAGCCTGCAGGTTTATAGATAAGGCAGAATGCTGCTGCCATTAGGGAAGGAAGCACTTTTCACCATAGTGAAGCTACAGCTTAGTGCCCCTCTGCATAAACTCTCTAGTTTTCCCTCAAGTTATACATTAACCTTGATAAAGTATTTCTTTACATATCTTGAGATTGTTTTAATAGAACATTTTGACTCCTTCTTTCATAAACTCTAGTACATTCATCTAAGAACTTTAAGATTAATACAGTTAAAAGGATTTCTGATTTATAAATCTATCTTTTAATCCTTGTTATTTTAAAATACAACACAATTCAGAAAACCATATAATACATAGAGAACTTAATGAATTCCTATAAGGCAACCCCCTTGTGATTACCATTTCTATCAGGGGACTAGAACTTAACTTCCTTAGATGCTCTACATCCATCTGCTTCCAAACACAATCCTCTCTTGACTCCTTTTCACCGAAGTAGCCATTCTTCCACATTTTTATAATTTTTATTTTAGAACTTCCAGAAGTTCCTTACTTCTCTGTATTTGTCATCCAAGTAAGCAAACTATAGTTTTGCCTCTTTACTATGTCTTTTTAAGTCTCCTTAATTTATAGCTTTCCTCCAACTCTTTACTACCCCTTATTGTTTGAAGAAACCACCAAATCACTTGTCCTATAGATGTTCACACAAATTGGATTTACCATGATGTCTTTTATCAGGTTCCTCTGTATTTCCGATAAATTGGTAGTTATCTTCATGCTTAATTAGATTCAGTAATGTTATTTTTGGCAAGACTATTTCATTGGTGGTGGCGCTTCTTCAGCCAAAGGTGCATAAAGTGGGGTTGCCTGTTTCCTGTGATATTAACAGGCATTGATGCATAATGCCTATATCCTTACTTTATTAGGAATTGCAGAATTGGGTTTTTCAATTCTAACACTCCTTTATTTAAAATAAAACTAGTATGCAGAGAAAATTATTCTTTGGTAAACCAGCACTAAAGTTTTATTTTAGTGCTTGTTCTTTCCCTTTATTTACCAGTTTGCAAAATAAAAAATTGGCAACCTAGAATTCTCCAAAGATAACCAGTATTTTTCTTTAATATATATCATCATAAATGTATAGATTTAAACAAACATTTTTTTATTGTGTTTCAATACATTCTGGGCATTTTCCCAACTTTGGTAGAAGCATCGTCAAGTTGGTGTTCAGGTCTTTATGACACAACCCTGGTAGTCTTTGATAATGTCTTAATAAACAGATATGACAAGATTGGCTCATCTTTTACATTTCTTGCCACAGACCTGGATTTAGTTTTTCTCCAGAAAACCTTGATTTCTTTTGGTAGGAAATGGAATCTCAAAACCAAAATCTTAGTTATGTTCTTTGCTATCTTGTTGGTCATTGTTTCTGGTTCTTTTCAGCTACTAGAAATGTATATGTGTAGGTTTGTGTATTATTTAAGATTGAGGACCTTAATGAGTTCACGCTAATACTTCCCTTTCAAATTTAGGGCTTTAGCCTCTTTTAACTTCTATCTATCTTTCTTTTATCCTGCTCTGAGAAGCCTATTTCTCAAAAACACATAGGAATAGAGTATCATGTAACAGTTTTTCTCCCATGTTTTACACAGAATCTTCTGGGGATAAATAACATTAGTGTAATACACCATACAGTATAGTTACTAAGAACAGCTTGTAAAACATTTCTCATATATAACTATTCCATATTCTCCTTTGTCTCATTTAGAGATAGCTCTACATTTAAATAATACCTGATGCTTACTATCAGTCTGTTGATATTGTCTCACCAGTCAGTTTTCTTATTTAAAGCTTATCCTCTAGTAGATTTCTTCAGAAGGAGTTATGGGACCAATATCCATTCTCTCATTTTTTGCATGTTGATGACAGCTTGTTTGCTATTTTTATATTTGAAAGTCAGCTAGATATGAAATGTTTGACTTATATTTTCTTTCCTTGGGTATCTTAAATATGTGACTTTATTTTTTGTCAGGAATAAAGAATTGTTTCTATTATAGTCATTTGGTATTTTTGTCTAAGTGTCCAAAGGTTTTTTCTTCTCTTTAAAGTTCAATAATTTATGAGAATACATCGCTGTGTTGGTTCTTCCGAGTTGATTTCCCCAGACCTGTGATGTGTTATTTCAATTTAAAGTTGCAGAGATTTAAAAATTTTAGACAAGTTCTTTGGGATTATAGTTTTCATTATTGCGTCCTTTTGCATTGCTTTTCTCTTTTTGTGGGGATTCTTGTACACATATTAGGTGTTCTTTGCTTTTCTTCTATGTTTGTTGCCTTCTCTTGAATCCTTTTCATCTTTCTTAATTTCTTCTTGTTCTATAAAAGTTTATTTTCATTGTTTATTTCTCTTAAAGCACTCTGTTGTGTATGGTGACTCTTGTGTTCCTTCCATCTTAGTCTTCACTTTGAAATGATTTATGTCTAATTCTTTTCTGTGTTCCACCATCTCACTTTTGAGTATTTTTCATTCTTATTTATGTTCTTTTGTATCTCGTAATTTTCATCTTTGTATGTGTGTGCGCATCAGTTCAGTTCAGTTGCTCAGTCGTGTCTGACTCTTTGTGACCCCTTGGACTACAACACGTCAGGCTTTCCTGTCCATTGCCGACTCCCAGAGCTTGCTCAAACTCATGTCCATCGAGTCAGTGATGCCATCCAACCGTCTCGTCCTCTGCCGTCCCCTTCTCCTCCTGCCTTCAATCTTTCCCAGCATCAGGGTCTTTTCAAATGAGTCAGTTCTTCACATCAGATGGCCAAAGGATTGGAGTTTCAGCTTCAGCATCAGTCCTTCCAATGAATATTCAGGACTGATCTCCTTTAGGATGGACTGGTTGGATCTCCTTGCAGTCCAAGGGACTCTCAAGAGTCTTCTCCAACACCACAGTTCAAAAGCATCAATTCTTTGGCGCTCAGCTTTCTTTATAATCCAACATTCATACATGACTACTGTAAAAACCATAGCTTTGACTAGATGGACCTTTGTTGTGTATGCATGGTAGACATATTTGGCAAGATTTCACCATTAGTAGAAGTATTATTCTATTCTTTATTTTCTTATTCTCTTTTTTTCATATAATAACTTTATATGAAATTTGGCCTCATTCTTTCTGTTGTTTATTCTGTGAAATTGTTTTTCTAAACACTTAGAAAGGGAGGTTTAAGAGTTTCTAATTTATGGCTATAGTGCTCCCTCTTCTGTTGTTTTAGGGAACTGGTCAAAAATAAGGCTACTTATTTTCTGAGGTTTCTTGCTTTTATTCTCCTCCCTTATTTTAAAATTCATTCTTTTAAAGTGTACGCAAAAAAAGGGTAATACAATTAACCCTTGAACAACACAGGTTTGAACTGTGTGGGTTCACTTACACATGAATGTTTTCACTATGACATGTGCTACAATACTACACAGCCTGTAGTGGCTGAATCCGCAGGTGCAGAAGCATGGGCCAACTGCAAAGTTATATGTGGGTTTTCCACTGTGCAAATGGTCAGTACCTCTAACTCCTTGAATTACTCAAAGGTCAGTTCATAAGTTGAGCAACTGTTAACCACTGTCTGATTTTAGAAATTTTCATCACCCCATAAGAAATACAGTGCCCGTTAGCAGTCAGTCCCCATTCCCCACTCCTTCTAGGCACTGGCAGCCACTAATCTGTCTCTGGATTTGCCTATGCTAAACGTTTTGTATCAGTAGAAATCATACAATATGTGATCTTTGCAGCTGGCTTATTTCACTTACCATAACATTTCCAAAGTTCATGGTTTTTAGCATGTATTAGTACTTTGTTCCTTTTTTTTTACTTTGTTCCTTTTTTATTACCAAATAATATCCCATTGTATAGACACAAACAAATTTTGTCTATCCATTCATCAGTTGGTGGACATTTGAGTTGTTTCAGATTTTCTACCTATTGTGAATAATGCTGCTGATGCTGCAGATTTTTGTTGGTAGCTTATTTATTATCTATTAGTGTTTTTGTATATATGGAAGAAAAGCTAGTGAAGCCGATTCTCACAGGTTTCTTCTGCCTCTTTGTTTAATAAATATTCTCTTTATATGCTTAGAAAAATTATGGCAAGTACTGTGCACTAACAAAAGCAGAAATCAAAGACTTTTTTATGATTACTTGTCAGCCATTAAAAATTTAATATACCTTGGTGTCATATTTTATAAAACCTGCATAGGATAGTAGCCCCACAAATAAACTTTCTGAGTCTAGTTGAAATTGAAATGGTAAAAATGATATTTTAACTTTTACTCCCAGAGATGTTTCTCTTTTGGTATTACCAGTCTGGGAATTTGGAGACCTAGATTCAAGGCCTCATTTTCTTATCTATTTGGTCAATTGATTTCTGTGATTATGGCAGTTTTCCTTCACTGTATAGTGGAAGGGTTGTACTCGGTGGTTACTACCATCTCTTTTAACAACGATTCTTTAACTTTGTAATGAGAGAATCATATTTACTTCATCTCTGTGGTCTTTAATAACCAGAAATTATTTTAAAAGTCCTTGTTATGTCAGTAACCTGTTGCCCATCATTTATGGTATATAGATCATTGAGGGGCTGGAATGACTAGTGTAACTAGGATAATTGACAAGGAAGTATTTTTGTCCCTTTTTCTTTCTTTATTAATTGAATGGCATTTGTGTTTTAATAAATATTTTGTTACCCATTAGTCTTGGCGACAGATGTTTGGCATTGTGTGTGTTTTTATTGCAAACTATTTATTTATTGGATATTTGTATATATTTTTAAAATTATGCAATTAATGTAATTTGTAGTTTGGTTGACACATGACTGTGAAAACAACCACTTGATTGTCTAGTTTTTATATTGCAAAATAGTGTTTAATGTTGTGATAGATTATTTGTAAAAATATTCAGTGAATATTTATCAAGATAAAGACAGTATACAGTTTAATCCGTTTCTACTTTTTAGAGTTAAGTGCCTGCTGAATCATTTAAGCCTTAAATAGAAAATAAACAGCATTTTTATTAAATGCTTATTAAAAGACAAAGATGAATATTTCTAAAACAAGAATCCTCATATCACCCACCATTCCATTTTAGAGATGACTCTGACACCACAGTTAACATTCTTAGTCGTACGTCAGTTTTATAAATAGAATTCTGATTCTTGCTTGGAGCAGGTCACATTCCTTCATTTTGTGCCTTGGTTCAAGTGTAATTCCTGATATCCAAAATGAGTAAAGAGAAATTATATCCTGCTGTCATAATTAATTTGGGCAATAGAGCCTAATTTACTTAATCCCTATATTTTAGTCAGTTTATCAGAACAGCCTCAGAGACTTGTCCTGAGTGGCATTGTTGAATATCTTTCCAGAGAACTGAGCTGCAGCAGGCTGAAAGGCACCATATTCCCTTGGTATGGGAGGCATGGATATGGTTTGTTTTATAAATCCTGTAATATTTTATATTTTATCAACAGTTTGCTTATACATTACTCATTTGATCTTCACAGCTAACCTATGGTATTTGCTGAAACTTGTTTTATTAGATTTACATCTATGTATTATTTTCTGTCTTTTGGGGTGCAGTGCAAGTGGTATTGCATTTAAAATTTATATTTCCATGCACTTACTGCTGGCATATAGAAATATAATCAGTTTTTATATGTTAATCTTCCATTTTGTGACTTTCCTGAGCTTAGAATTTCTGGAAGATTTTATTTTTTGTTTGTTTTTTAGATTCCTTGGGATTTTCTATATGTAAACAGTCACGGAGAAAGTTTTTTTTCCCTAATCTGTTGTTGTTGTTGTTCAGCTGCCTAGTCACGTCTGACTTTTTGTGACCCCATGGACTGCAGTACTCCAGGCCTCCCTGCCCCTCACTGTCTCCTGGAGTTTGCCCAAGTTCTTGTCCATGGCATCGGTGATACCATCCAGCCCTCTCATCCTCTGACACTTTGTTCTCCTTCTGCCCTCATCTTTCCTAGAAATCTATTAGGTTGGTGCAAGAGGAATTGCAGTTTTGTACCATGAATTTTAAATCATAACTAGGCTCAAACACATCTTTATTAATCAAAATAGGAACCATTACAATCAACACATTTTTGCCAATGAGAAATAGGTTTGCTTATTCCTAGAGCATAAAACTCTGTGCTTCGGGATTTGATGAACTCTTGGAAAGCATTTTCTGCCTCCTGTGGTTGTGGAACCATTTTACCTGCAAAAAGTTGTCGAGATGCTTGAAGAAATGGTAGTCTGTTGACGAGAGGTCAGGAGCATATGGCGGATGAAGCAAAACTTGGTAGCCCAACATGATCAACTTTTGAAGCGTCGGTTGTGTAATGTGCAGTCAGGCATTGTCATGGAGAAGAATCGGGCCGTTTCTGTTGACTGATGCCGGCTGCAAACATTGCTGTTTTTGTTGCATCTCATTGATTTGCTGAGCATACTTCTCAAATAGAATGGTTTTGCTAGGATTCAAAAAGCTGTAGTGGATCAAACCGCAGCAGACCACCAAACAGTGACCATGACCTTCTTTGCATGTGAGTTTGGCTTTGAGAAGTTCTTTGGATCTTCTTCTCAGTCCAGCCATGAGCTGGTCGTCATCAGTTGTCATACAAAATCCTGTTTTCATCATATATCACAATCTGATTGCGAAATGGCTCATTGTGTAGAATAAAAAAAGACAACCCTTCAAAATGACGATTTTTTTATTTTCAGTCAGTTCATAAGGCACCCACTTACCAAGCCTTGTCACCTTTCCAATTTGCTTCTGCTGCCAAACAACCACAGAATGGTCGACATTGAGACTTCGGCAACTTCTCGTGTGGTTAGTTGTAAGAGGACTAGCTTCCATGATGTCTCTCAGTTGGCAGCTTCCAGTGGATGGCCAGCATGCTCCTCCTTTTCAGTGCTCTCGTCTCCTTTGTAAAACTTCTTGAACTACCACTGCACTGAATGTTCGCTAGCAGTTCCTGGGCCGAATGTGTTGTTGATGCTTTGAGTTGTCTCTGCTGCTTTATGACCCATTTTGAACTAAATAAGAAAATCACTTGAAGTTGCTTTTTGTCTAACATTTCCATAGTCTAAAATATAAAAAACAACAAGTAATAAGTCATTAGCAAAAAGCATAAAGCAAGAAATGTGCATTAAAATGATGTGTAACATAACCACCTTTATTAAGAATGTATTCCAGTATCAAATGGTAAGTTTCAGCAATGTAAAAAACCTCAGTTATGTTTGCACCAACCTAAGTCCATTGTTTTCTTTTCTTATTTATTATACTCGCTGGAACTTCTAGCACTGAGTTGCATAAGAGTGATGAGAGCATATATCCTTACCTTGTTCCTGATCTTAGAGGGGAAGCATTCAGTCTTTCCTCATTAAGTATAATGTTCAGTTCAGTCGCTTAGTCATGTCTGACTCTTTGCAACCCCATGGATGGCAGTATGCCAGGCCTCCCTGTCTATCACCAGCTCCCAGAGTTTACTCAAACTCATGTCCATCACGTCGGTGATGCCGTCGAACCATCTCATCCTCTGTTGTCCTCTTCTCCTCCTGCCTTCAGCCTTTCCCAGCATCTTTTCAAATGAGTCAGTTCTTTGCATCAGGTGGCCAAAGTATTGGGGCTTCAGCTTCAGCATCAGTCCTTTCAGTGACTATTCAGGACTGATTTCCTTTAGGATTGACTGATTTTATCTCCTTGCAGTCCAAGGGACTCTCAAGAGTCTTCTCCAACACCACAGTTCAAAACCATCAATTCTTCGGTGCTCAGCTTTCTTTGTAGTCCATCTCGCACATCCATACATGACTACTGGAAAAACCATAGCTTTGACTAGACGGACCTTTGTTGGCAAAGTAATGTCTCTGCTTTTTCATATGCTGTCTAGGTTGGTCATAACTTTTCTTCCAAGGAGCAAGTCTCTTTTAATTTCATGGCTGCAGCCACCATCTGCAGTGATTTTGAGCCCCCAAAAATAAAGCCAGCCACTGTTTCCACTGTTTGTCCATCTGTTTGCCATGAAGTGATGGGACCAGATGCCATGATCTTCTTTTCTGAATGTTGAGCTTTAAGCCAACTTTTTCACTCTCCTCTTTCACTTTCATCAGGATGCTCTTTAGTTCTTTGCTTTCTGCCATAAGGGTGGTGTTATCTGCATATCTGAGGTTATTATTATATATTGTTTATATAGTTGTATAGTATAAGTATAATGTTAGCTGTAGATTTTTTTGTAGGTGCTCTTTATCAAGTTGAAGTTCCTATTCCATGTCTTTCTGAAAATTTTGTCATGAATATGTGTTGAATTTTGTTGTCAATTGCTTTTTTCCATCAATAGGTAGGCTCATGTAATTTTTCTTCTTTAGCCTGTTACTGTGGAGGATTATGTTGATCGATTTTCAAATATTGAACTATCTTTGCATCCTGGAAAAAAACCCCACTTGATCATGGTGTATACTTTTTTAATATATCACTGAGTTCTTTGTCCTTATATTTTGTTAAAGAGTTTTATGTCCATACTCCTGAGGGGTATTGGTCTGCAAGTTTCTTTTTTGACACTGTCTTTTTCTGTGGTTGATATTTCATAAAATGAATTGTGATTTATTCTTTCCTCTTCTGTTTTCTGGTAGAGACTATATGGAATTGGTATTAGTTCCTCTTTAAATATTTGGTAGATTTTTTCAGTGAAGCTGTGTGTGCCTGGAGGTTTCTCTTTCAGAGGGTTTTGAGTTATTAAATTCAGTTCAGTCAGTTCAGTTCAATCACTCAGCCGTGTCTGACTCTTTGCAACCCCATGGACTGCAGCATGCCAGGCCTCCCTGTCCATCACGAACTCCCAGAGTTTACTCAAACTCATGTCCATTGAGTCGGTGATGCCATCCAACCATCTCATCCTCTGTCGTCCCCTTCACCTCCCTCCTTCGATCTTTCCCAGCATCAGGGTCTTTTCTAAGGAGCTGGTTCTTCGCATCAGGTGGTCAAAGTATTGGAGTTTTAGCTTCAGCATCAGTCCTTCCAATGAATATTCAGGACTTATCTCCTTTAGTATTGCCTGGTTGGATCTCCTTGCAGTCCAACGGACTCTCAAGAGTCTTCTCCAACACCACAGTTCAAAAGCACCAATCTTTGGCGCTCAGCTTTCTTAAAGTCTGACTCTCACGTCCATACATGACCACTGGAAAAACCATAGCTTTGACTAGATGATCCATTGTTGTTAATCAGTTTCCTTAATAATTATATGGCCATTCAGTTTATCTGTTACATACCAGGTGAGTCATGGTAGTTTGTGCATTTTGAACAGTTGATTCTTTCCATCTAAATTGTCAAATTAACATGTAGGGTTGTTCTCAGTACTCCCTTGTGATCCTTTTAATGTCTCCAGGGTCTGTAGTGATACCCCATTTCACTACTGATACTAATACTTTGTATTTTCTCTCCTTTTTATTTTATCAGGCTTGTCAATTTTGAAAGAACTGTCTATTTTGTTGATTTTTTTTCCTGTGTTTTTCTATTTCCAGTCTCATTGATTTTTGCTCTTTATTATTTTCTTCTGCTTGCTTTGAGTTTTTTTGCTCTACTTTTTCTGTTTTTGAAGTTAGGAACTTAGATTACTAATGTAAGATGTCTTCCTAATTATGACCCACAAACTTTGATATTTTGTATTTTAATTTTTATTCAGTTGCATATATTATAAAATTTCTATTCAAGTATATTATTTGGTCTTCAAGGGGTTTTTGAAATCTTTGTTACCTTTTAGTTATTGATTTCTAGTTTCATTGTATCATGATCAGAGAAAGTACTCTTTGTAATTTCAGTTTTTTTTAAAGTTGTTAAAGTTTGCTTTATGGCCCAGGGTATAGTCTGTCTTGATTTGGCTTCTGTGGACACTTGAAAAGAATGTGTGTTTTCCTGTTGTTGAGTGGACTGTTCTGTTGATATGAATGTCAGTTAGATTCTATGATTGGTGGAGGTGATGTTGAGTTCTTACATACGCTTGCTTGGTTTCTGTCTGGTTCTATTAGTTGAAAGGGGGATGTTGAAATCTCCAACTGTTGTGGGTTTGTCTATTTCTCCTTTCAGTTCAAAGTTTCTCCTTCACATGTTTATAGCTATTGGCTGCCTTTAGTATGTACACATTTAGGATTTGCCTGTCTTGGTAATTTGACCCTGCTTTCATTATGTATTATTCTTCCTTGTCCTGTGTAATTTTCTTTTTAATTATCTGATGTTAGTGTAAACATGCTTTGCTTTTTGTATTGTTGGCGTGATATATCTTTTCCATCCCTTAACTTTCAACCTCCCTATATTTTTATATTTGAAGTGAGTTTCTTACAGACTGCATGAAGTTAGGTTATATTTTAAATGCATTTCTACCAAATCTGTCTTAATAATTGGTACAGATGGGTCATTTACATTGCGTGTAATTATTTGTATACTTCAGTCTGCCATTTTATTTGTTGTTTTCTGTTTGTTTTCCCTGTTTTTCATTTCTGTTTTCTTTTTCCTGCATTCCTGCAGGTTACTTGAACGTTCTTTAGAATTCCATTTTGACTTACAATGTTTTTTCCCTTTCAGTTTTATTGAGATGTAATTGGCATATAACACTGTATATATTTAAGGTATACAACATAATGATTTGATTCCCATACATTATGAAGTGATAACCAATTAAGTTGAGTGAACATCCATCATCTCATGCAGCTACAAAACCAAAAAAAATTGATGAGGACTCTTAAGATTCACTCTTTTTTTTTTTAAGATTCACTCTTTTAGCAGCTTTCATATATAACATACAACAGTTAATTAAATTCTATCAATACATTATATCCCTGGTGCTTATTAATCTTATAATTGGAAGTTTGTACCTCTTGACCAACTTTGTTTGATTTTCTCTCCACTATAGCAACCACAGATGACGTAAATGCAGTGTCTGAGTGCATGTGTGTGCAGTTACTGTTGTGGCTGTGTTGCATTGTGTGCGTAACACATACACGCGTCAGTCTCTCACAGCTCAGGTGGTTAAGGATCCACCTGCAGTGCATCTGCCCGCAATGCGGAAGACCTGGGTTCGATCCCTGAGTTGGGAAGATGCCCTGGAGAAGGGAAAGGCTACCCACTCCAGTATTCTGGCCTGGAGAATTGCATGGACTGTATAGTGTATGGGGTTGCAAAGAGTCAGACACAATTGAGCGACTTTCACTTCACTTCACTTCACTGTTGATGGTACCATTTTATCAGTTCAAGTATGTAAACCTTACCTTTTTTCATGTATCTTTACCCTCACCCTATTTATAATTGTCTTAAGTATTTACTTTAATATTTCCAATGACATTAGTCTTATAAATTTTTCTTCAACCTGAAAATATAATTTTGAAAACTCAAGGAGAGGGAAAACCTGTGTGTCTGCCTATATTTTTGTTTACTTTGTTCTTTCTCCCTTTCTGGTATTCCAAGTTTCCATCTTTTTATCATTTTCTGCCTGTTTATAGAACTTGTTCAGCTGGATTTTCTTGGCAGGGGGGTGGGGAGGAAATGGGTTTGCTGCCCACACATTGTCTTGGTTTTCTTGTCTGAGAATGTCTTGATTTTCCCTTAATTTTTCTAGGATATTTTCTCTGGATATAGGATTCTGGGTTGACATTTCTTTTCTTTCAACTCTTGGAAAACTTATGCCACTTTTCTTCTAATCTCTCTTCTGGGTTATGATGAGAAGTCCACTGTTGTTAAAAATTCATCTTCCCCTATGGGTTATGTGTTATTTCTCTCTCTGACTTCAAGAGAGAGAAGTGTTTCATTTTCAAAAGTTTAACTGTGATGTGTTTTGACATGGATTGTTTTGGATTTATCTAGTTTAGTGTTCTCTCAGTTTTTTGAGTCTGCAGGTTTATGTCCTTCAGCAAATACGGTGAGTGTTCATACACGGAAGTCATTGTTTCCCACTGTACTTTTTGTCCTCTCTTTCTCCTTTCTTCCTAGTACTCCAGTGACATACAGATATCAGCCTCATGTAACCCCACAGGTCCCTGAAAATTCTGTTTCTTTCTTTCTTTCTTTTTTTCTATTGAAGTATTAATAGTTGGTTTACAATGCTCTGTTAATTTCTGTTGTACAACAAAGTGATTCAGTTATACATGTATATACATTTTAAAAAATTCTTTTTAATTATGGTTTTATCACAGGATATTGAATGTAGTTCCCTGTGCTATGCAGTAGGATCCTGTTGTTTATCCACTCGATATATAATGGTTTGCCTCTGCTGATCCAAAACTCCCAATCCATCCCTCCCCCACTCATTCCCCCTTGGCAACCACAAGTCTATTCTCTGTGTCTGATTCTGTTTCATAAATTGGTTCATTTGTGTCATATTTTATATTCCACATATAAGTGATATCATACGGTATTTATCTTTCTCTTTCTAACATATTTCACTTAGCCTGATAATCTCTAGGTCATCCATGTTGCTGCCAATGGCATTATTTCATCCTTTTTTTTACAACTGAGCAGTATTCTCTTGTGTATATGTAACACATCTTATTTATCCATTCATCTGTTGATAGATATTCAGGTTGTTTCCATGTCTTTGCTATTATGAATAGTTCTGCTATGAACTTAGGGCTGTGTTTATCTTTTGAATTGTAGTTCTGTCTGGATGTTTGCCTAGGAGTGGGATTGCTGGATCATATGGTAGATCTATTTTTAATTTTTTGATGATCCTTTATACTGTTTTCCATAGTGGCTGCATCAGTTTACAGTGTAGGAGGGTTCCTTTTTCTCCACACCATCTCCAACATTTATTATTTTGTAGAGTTTTTTGTTTTGTTTTGTTTTCCATTTATTTTTATTTGTTGGAGGCTAATTACTTTACAATATTGTAGTGGTTTTTGTCATACATTGACATGAATCAGCCATGGATTTACATGTATGTAGAATTTTTTATCATGGCCTTTCTGATGGGTGTGAGGTGATACCTTACTATAGATTTGATTTGAATTTTTCTAGTAATTGGTGATGTTGAGTATCTTCATGTGCACATTGCCCATCTGTATGTCTTCTTTGGAGAAATGTCTATGTAGGTCTTCTGCCCATTTTTCAGTTGGTTTGTTGTTTTTGCTGTTCAGTTTTATGAGCTGTTTGTATATTTTGGAAATTAAGCCCTGTTTGTCTTATCATTTGTAAATAGTTTATACCATTCTTTAAGTTGTTTATTCATTTTGTTTATGGTTTCCTTTGCTTTACAAAAGCTTGTAAGTTTGACTATGTCCTATTTATTTATTTTCACTTTTACTTTTATTGCCTTGGGAAACTTTTTTTTTTTAAGTCTGTTTTCTCTCCACAAGCTGCAGGGTGCAGCCAAAAATAAGAAGAAGAAGAATAGAATTCCTAAAGTTTTTTTTTTTTAAGTTTTTTCTAGCTCTTCTAAAACTCTTTTACTTCTCACCTCGTGTTTATATATTTTTTTATATCCTTAAGCTTGTATGTAATAGTTTTTATAAAGTCCTTGCCTGGTAGCTCAGTCATCCCTGTGACTTTTTAATCTGTTTCTCCTGACTAGGCTAATTTTTAGCCTAGTTTTGGTTATCACCTTACAGGTTCTTTATATGTCTACTAGTTTTTATTGGTTAGTAGACATTGTGAAGTTTTATATTCTATGCTAGATTTTATTATCTAATTTTAAATAGTGTGGACTTGGTTCTGGTAAACAGCTATTTATAGATTAGTGTGATCCTTATAACAAGGATCAGCAAACACTTTCTTAAAGGACCAGATAGTAAATATTTTAGGATCATGGGTGATGCAATCTCTGTTGTAACTGTTAACTACACTTTGTAGCTGGAAAGCAGCCATAGACAATAAACATGAACATACGAATGTTGCCATGTTCTAATAAAACTTTGTTTACAGAAGCATTTTAGTTTTCCATGCGTGGTAGCTTGCTGATCCCTGCTTTGGTGGATTTTTTGCTGGGTTTTGTTAGAATGGATTTAGAATCATTTTATTCTAGAACTAGTTTATTCCTTTGAGAGTGTCCCTTGATTGCCCTGAATGTTTGGCAAGGATTCTCTGCTCTAACTGGTTGAAACTCCAACGTGTCCTAGTGCTGTATAAGCTTTGGAAACTATTCAGCTTACTCCATGCTTGCTTTGTTCAGTCTTATGGAGCTTTACTTGGTGCATGCACAGCTCAATATTCAGGCAGAGGTTCAAACAGACCTGAGTTATAGAGGTCTTCTGGAGCACCTCCCTCCTCTAAGGTACTTTGCCCCTCAGATTCCAGTTTTTGTCTCCTCAACTCAGCAAGGTAACTTTGATATTCTCTAGATCCTCCTCCTTATCTATAATCCAAAAAATCCACAACCCTCCACACCGCCCCCCCCAAAAAAAAAGCCAGAGTGCCAATAGAGCTCATCACATTTATTTTCCTTCTCTCAGGAATTACAGGCCTGTACTGCCTGTTGTTCAGTATTTGAAAATCATTCTTATGTATCTTACCCAAGTTATAGAGCTGCTTATAGCAGGAGGGTAAGCCCTGCCTGTTTTTGTCAACACGGTCGGAAGCTCCTATTGTGGTTTTAAAATAAGTATATTGATTTCATTCCGAACAAGATTTTCTGGGGGTGGTGCTTGGGCCCCTCGTCCCTCATTTTAATGTCCCTTGGGATTTTGACACACAGTCAGACTTTCTCTCTATTCATACCCTAGGCAAAGTAATGCGGGTTGGCAGAGAATAGGGAGACTCTGATCTCTTTCTCCCTTTCCCTCGGAACTCTCCTTCCCTCACCCCACCTGTCATTCACTCTGAACCCCCACCCCGGAATTCTTCGTTAGGTAAAGCATGTTAAGGTAATATTTTTTATTTATATTGTATGTAGGCGTTCATAGGTATTTGAAGAAACCTTCCAGGGGTGATTTATCCAAATAGAATAAACAGGAAAGGATGAATGAATCCCTCAACATCTGAACTTACAATGCTAATGGACCACCACAATAATAAAATTTACTTTGAAGTCTTATTTTGACAAAAATCACTTCAATTGCACATTTAATCCTTTTGTGTATCATTACTAGTTTTACTATGTCTTTTAACTAACTACTTGGTAGAATTGACGTTCCAGCAAAACATACCATCTCTATCTTATGACTTCATGTAGTTCTTGATATGCCCCTAGATTTTAACTTCCCTACTTGCTGAAGCACAATAGAAGCAGGCTCAGTTTCTAAATTTTAAGTTACACTGTAGATGAGAGAGGACTTACTTTCCAGATACTTGATATGTGTTTACCTGACTGTTTCTTTGAGGGGAAAGTGTATTTGAAATTCTAGTCAACCATCTAGTAGCCAGCACTTTTTTCAGCTCTAGAAGGTGGCTTAGGTTGGTTGCCCTGCTGAAACAGAATGCTGCGGTGTCTTTTCTGTTACTGTGGATTCCTAGCTGACCTAGTTAAAAATTAAAACACTGTTATCAAGGATATTTACAGTCCTCTGAGTAAGGACTTGGTTACTTAAGAGCTGCTAGTGATCTTGATGTAAATGTATATATTACCCCAGAAATATTCTTTACTCCTTGCATTTCTATAGAATGAATTTTCAGGAATACAGATGTACTGGTGCCCAGTCATAAAGCAGCAGTTTCACTTGCATTTGGTTTCCACTGAAAATGTTGATTTTTCTTTGCCATTCTGCAGTACCTTCTCCAGGTAAATTCCGCTCCCCTGCAGCACCATCTCCTTTGGCTCTCCGGCAACCAGTAAAAGCATTTAGTAACCATGGCTCTGGTTCTCCTGGTAGCCAAGAAACAACACAACTCATGCAAACCACTTCCTCACCTGGGCCTCCCATGGTTCAGAACACAGTCCCAGCAAATCCTCCCAGCAATATCAACAGCGCTGCTCTAACCAGACCTGCAGGGACAGCTGTGATGAGAAGTGGCTTGCCCAGACCCAGTGCCCCTTCTGCTGGGGGCATACCAGTGCCTCGCAGCAAACTTGCACAGCCTGTTCGCAGGTAAGTGGCAAATACTCTGTTTTGACCTTCTTGAGTATAGGAAAATGGGTAGACGGGAATTACCTTCAGTTCTGCGTTTGATAGTGAAGATCAGGAGTCCTGGTGGGTTCCCACTAGAATCATTACAATTTGAATAAAACATTACTTTCAGGAAATTCTCACTTGGGACATTGGGGTATTATATCACTTTGGTTCAGATTAAATTTGCGCAGGTGCCTGGTATGATTAAGCATCTTGATGAATTCCTAGGAAAAATTGTTAGAACCACTCCATCTGGTTGTGGTATTTGTTCATTTTGAATATAATGATATTCAGTAAAGATATTAAAAGCATAGTAGAACCTACAATGAGATTTAAGATAAAACTTGTAGCTGTCAGGTCTGAGTGTATAATCCAGGAGGTTGGTTTTCAAATCTCACTACAGTTCAGAATCTTCTGTGGGATTTATCTAAATATAGAGGCCTAAGTTTTGCCCACAAAGAGTAGATCTGGTGTGAAGCCCCAAATCTGTAGGTATGCTGTTTTCAAATTTGTTTGTTTAATCCTCAGATGATTCTGAGCCTACCCAGATTGGGAGTCATATATGTGTAGGCATATCTGTACCTTTCAAGAATGTGCTTACCACCATCAGTAGGTATTGACTATATTAAACTTGAAATATTTATTTGCGTGAAAAAGGTGCTTTTGTGCCACAAGCATTGAAACCGAATTAACCATACTTCTTTTATTCTGAGATAATACATTACATTTTTGAGTTCAGTAGAGTACAACAGTTTTTCAGTCCCTGGGTCAGGATGATACCTTGGAGGAAAAAATGGCAACCCACTCCAGTATTCTTGCCTGGAGAATCTCATGGACAGAGGAACCTGGCGGGCTTCAGTCCATAGGGTCGCAGAGTTGGACGCGGCTAAAGTGACTTAGCACGCACATGCACACCTTACTTAATTTTTACTATAGCATTAGACATGTAGGTACTGTTATTATGCCTGTTTTTCAGAGGAGAATATTAAAATTTAATGAAGTTAAGTAACTTGCCTGAGATTTCAACTAGTAAGACCTACAGTTCCAAGTATGTCTGACTTCAGAGTCCTTTTAAGCACTATCCCATTTTGCCTCTCTAATGATGGTGGCACTACACCGCTAATAACACATTCATTAGTTTACCCCTCAAATAAGTAATAAGTTTGGTGATCATTTGGTTGGAAAAGACCAGACAATCTTTTCTCTTACTGCAGTGGCTGTATTAACAAAAAAGAGCTTAGTGCAGTCACCTGATGCCTAGTAAAACTTAAAAGTTGTGGACATGCCTAATGTAGAATGGTTGTGCTAATAGCTGTTTAGAGGTTTGATCTCAACAGTCCCCTGGAATATTGGATTGTGTTGCAATCTACAAAGTAATTGATATGTGTGGAAGATAGCATGGTAATGTTCCATAAAACCTTGCAAATCTTCTGTAAAATTGCTTTATTTCAGATCCTTGCCAGCTCCTAAGACCTATGGCAGCATGAAAGATGACAGTTGGAAAGATGGCTGTTACTGACCAGCAAAGAAAGGAATGCAGAAGTCCACAGCTTCATGGATGCCCCTTCACCAGGCTAAAAGACAACTTTTATATGCAGACTGTTCAGATAAGACTCGGGATTTATAAAATCCCAGCCCTCTCTGTCTTAATTAGCACAAATTGACAGAGATGATCAAACAGCACTTTAATGACATTTGACATCAGATGTGTTTGGTAATCATACAATCACTCTCCATGGAATCACTTTTAGTTTTATTTAATAGCAACTGAATTGATTTTTTAATATTTGACAGAGGCCAATATCTGGGCAAAAAACTAATGGATGCCAAAGAGAAATGCCCATCTGTAAATGAGAGCATACCTTTGTGCACAAGGTGAATTCTAGCTATCCAAAACTTCACGTTCAACCTAAGTTACTGTATACATAGTATCAATAAATATTTGTGTTAATGAGAACTAATATTCTGACTAATTATCTAAAACGTTTCACTAGTACTCCAGGAAACTATATTGAGATGGAAGGGGACAGGGTGGGAAGAAACCTGGGCTAGAGATTTAAAACACGATGCCTAAATTTGGGAGAATCCTATAAATTATTTTTTGCAGATTCATTAGAAAAATTGTCATTTTGCTTAATCTTAAGTTTTGGATGTAGCTCACATATCACCACCACCAGATAGTGTTACACCATGCATCCATCATGTTGCATTGACACATCAGACTTCTGTGTGTTTGTTTTGATTGCCAAAAGGGCTTAATATCAGTTGTACAATCTTTCTAAACTTTATAGCTCCTGGCTCAGGAAAGATAGCCTTTGCTATTGAAGCCAACTTCTTCACATGCTGTTATCTGTTATAGGACTAAGAGATCTTGTTTTTATTAGCAGGTTTCCATGATGGGAGAGAGCAAGTAGTGTGTGTCTTCATTCTTGATACAAAGAACACCACTTCAGTGCTCACCACCTGGGACAGAACCATACAATGGGGCGGGGGAGGGGGGGGGCTGTAACCTATGCACCTAATGTCCAAAAACTCTGATAATGACAGTTGTATTGTTACTATTAATTGACCTAGCAGCCTATTATGTGGTGGGATATTATAGCCTGCTGAGTCCTATTTAAGTTGATCCGCTTTAAACTGAGCAACTGTTTCAAAACACCCTTTGAAAATATGTCCCTTTTAGATTCTGTCTGACGTCAGTTTTTGCATTTGGGGGTACAAATGAAACCTACTACATATGACTCTAACCTGTTAAACACTTGCTCTGTGATGGCCCTTATGTATATCATAGAAATAACTAATTTGGATTTTATTTGACTATTACCAAACTAAAGCTTCCATCTTCTGCAGACATCTCATTTTTTCATGGTGAGGTCTGTTTTTAAATATTTAATTTGTACAGCTCTAAAATATTGGCAGTCTAAAGGATTTTAGATATTTGAACATACCTTCATCTTCTGTTAGTCAAAGACTTTCTGTAAGTTGGCAAAAGAAACTGAGAGAGAAATGGGAAGCTTATATTCAGGATAGCACTGAGGTTTATAGGTTGAGAGAATGATGAAACTTTTACTACGATCAAGACCGCTGTTCTGCCATGATGGACACCATGGTAGTCTTTATTAGCTTGACCAGTAAGGAGTCATTCAGTTAGCACAGCTGCTGGAAGCTTAAACTGCCAGTGCTAGTGTATTTTGGTGTATGATGCAAGGAAGAAATTTTATTCTTGGATTTGAGGGTGATGGGGGTGGGTCAGGAAAGGATGGCGCCAGAATTCCACATATAATGATGAACTTAAAAATGTTGCTTTTCAGAGGAAGATAACGCATCTGTTTCGGGTAGAGGGGTATCTCTTGTAAAAATCTAAGTAAGTAAAAGAACTAGCCACTGTCTTTTTTAAACCATGTATACACAAGAGGAAAAATAGGTCTCAGTTTTCAGTGCAACATTGCAAACAAAAAAAAAAAAATGCTGCAATCTAATAATTAAAAGGAATTTTAACTCTTACAAAATACCCATTATATTTTTAAGTTAGATTATCAGTTTCAAAAGGAATATTCAGGTTATTTAACTTTGTGTTTTCAATGGCTGCATCAGAAAAAAAAAAGTCTATTTTTCTTTAATTAAAATTTTCATCACTTGTTAAGAACATAATGGATCTGAGTTAGGTAAAGTATAATTTTACCTGCTGTTATACTACCACAGACTATTGGCTTTTAGTTTCCTAAAGAGAAAAATTGCCTTTTTACTAGAAAGCCTTTGTGTATTGCCAATTTTTCTGTTTGGGAAAAATCTAAGGATTCGCTGTGGTTACTCTTACAGATGAAATGTGGATTTGATAAACTAGTGCCTATGATTTTAACTTATGTTTGATATATAGTAGTAAGGGTTTTATGAATGTTGATTATTTTTTTGTGCCAACAGCCCAGAATTGTCACTTATATGTGAGCAGAAAGCTATGAGCTCTGCTTCCAAAGTTATTTAATTTTTCAGTGTTTGAATGTTATTTTTTTTGTAAGTGTGTTAATAAAAGTGTAAAGAATTGGAAAAATATAAATATTCTTAACTCAAGCATTTGCTGGATCATTTTTCTACAAAACTTGTTTGTATAATATAAAACACTCTTTGAAGGGTTGGCTTTTTTTGGTTTTCATACACTGAAAATCACATTTTGTAATACTGGGGACCATTCATAATTGTCAGATACTTTTTAAAATTATCTCAATACATCACTTTTATAAAAACATTTTTCTGAAGGAAATAAGATACATATGTGTCCCCAGGTGTTTGTATAACTTTAGAATGCTCTAGACTATGTATATTTAACTTTTTATTGAATGTACAGGCGTCCATTTTTGACTACGCATGGTCCTTTTAGATCACATGAAGTTTGATTTGCAAACATTTCTATAGCCGAACTTGTATGTGTGGTTGCCTCCTTAATAAACAACCTGACCATAATGTTTATTATTAAATTTATATTTGTTATTTCAAGTGTTTTATTAATTTATGGGTACGGTAAGATCTACCCTCCTTTTCGCCAGTTGCTTACAATTGGTAATAATAAATATCTCAGTTGATTGTTTTTTTAAACGCAACCCAAGCCACATTGTCCTTTCAGACTTGATCGGTGAAGTTGGAATATATCGTGCTGTATTCTCTCTGTCCTAATTACTTCATATATGGATTTTGATGGGTGAAATTTGTAGTTTACTCAAAACTGGTACGTTCCTGTAATTTTTTAACTTGCTGTGCATTGTTATCTAGTTAAAAAAAGATAGCATACGTAAACTTGCAAAAACACCATTATGTAAGAGGATCCAGGGACTTCCCCTGGCGGTCTGGTGGTTAAGAATTCCGTTTGCAATGCAGAGGATAGGGGTTATATCCCTGGTCGGAGAGCTGGGATCCCACATGCTGTGAAGCCTGCGTGCCACAATGGAAGATCCCACATGCCAGAACACTGACCCAGTGCAGTCAAATAAATAAATCCTTTTTAAAAAAGGATTATACCTTAAAAAAGTATACAGAAGAGGAAATTAATACTTTTCAAAACCAAATATGCATATTTATTTAGTTGATCATGTGCATCTTTCTCTTATGGGTGAATGGAAAAAAAATCAAGAATTGTATACTATTTTATTAGTTCCCTGCGTCCTTTTTGGAAGTTTTCACAGTTCTCTGTATTAAAATCGGTCCCACTAATGAGTCATAGAGACATGATACCTTCATGCTTGACTTTTCTCCCAAGTCAATCTAAAAGTTTTTAAGAATCTTTTTTTAAAGAATCATTTAAAATTGAATGTCATTATACTTGTAAATTCATGAGTGAAAAGTTTACTTAAGCTTTTTATATACCCAGTGCAACAGAAAAAAATATATGGTGGTTCTTGTGAATTATTTGCTATATCCAAGTTTAGCTTTGAGCTACAAAAGCAAAACAAATGATAGTGAAACTAACTTGGAGGAAAAAAGTGTGTTCATATGAGCATGAAGCCAAAGTTAGCAACCACTAACATATTTTTAATTATCCTGAATAACTCTGAGCAGACTAAATGGCCTCTGTTTACTGGTAAAAAATGGGACAAATTTTCCTCATGGACCTCACTTAATACAACTCAGTTAAAAATGTTAACTGTGTTCTAATTTCAAACCAGTTCTTTACACTGTGTAACTTCAGTGTTTTCTTTTTAGATAGAAGGGAAGAAAGCTTTATTTCTAATGATTTTCAAAATAATAGGCTCATTACTTTTTTACTTAACTGAAAATATTAAGAAACATAAAAGGGGAAATGATCCCATACATCACCTTTGGATCCTGCAATCCCTCCTTCCAGAAATAAAGATTTAAGTGCTGACCTTAACATGGTTATAAAATAACAGATATCTCCCACATTTCAAAGGTTCACTGTATGCCACCTCACTTTTTTGAAAGACCTATTTGTACCTCTTTTTACTAACCAAAAGAAGTTCAAGGAGGATTTTTGCTTTTACAAAAAAAGTTGAAAGCAAAAATAGTGTTCAGTGTTTATTTTGCAGGGAACAGTGAGCCCAATGCCGTGAAGCCCCTTCACCAGGAACTACTCAGCATCTCAAGCCACCATAGCTTGGAACCATGTGAGCAACTGTGCTTTACTTCATTTGTGTCTCTGTTAGCAAGATGTGTTCTCAGATAATTGCTTCTTCACTTTATGCCATTTCAGCTCAGGAAAGTTTCATAGGAACGCTGTCACCTTCAGTAGTGGGAGAAACCTGTGTTAAGTGGAAGGGTAAGAAGTCTTCTGTTTAAGATGAGGAAATACTTTTCACTTATACAATACTGACATGAGTTTCCTCTTGAAACAGAGGTGTACGTTAACTGCTTATTGAAAGCTTGACACATTTCTCGATTCCTGATTATAGATATTCCTTGATTAAAAATAAATACACTGTATCTTTACAACATCAGCTGTCTTTTGTTATGAAAGATTATGTTTATTACAGAAAAACAGAGGAATAGAGTAAATTTATAAAGAATAAAAAGCACTTACTCCATAGGTAATCACCCACTTAAATTTAAAGATGTTTTTTTCTCTCCTAATGAAATTGGGGTCATATTCATGATTGACATTGTAACTTTTTCTTAACTCTGAGGTCACAGAGGACTGCCATCATTTAGGTGGAGAAAAAAGTTCCAGAAAAAGTATACAAATACTCCCGAATTTTCCCACATCTGTATTTTCGTATTCTTTATATAGTTTCTTTTCTTGACACTTGAGACCCCCGCCCCTCACATACACAGACAGCCTACCAGGCCATGAATTGACAGTTTTGGTTGAATACAATTCCAGTTTCAAAACAAAATACCTCTGAAGAAGTGGACACAACCAAATAAAGAATAGATAGTCTAGATTCGAGTCCTCAAACTTCAGAATCATCTGACAAGCTGCTAAAAGGCAGGTCTCTGCGCCCTACCCCAAGCATGCCTGTTTAAGAATAAGAGCAGTGGCCCCGAGAATAAAATGTCTTGGAATAGTATTCCCCAGCACAGGTCAGGTGGCCATTACCGGGCTTGTTGACTGTGGCAGGTGATGGGGGCTAAGCAAAAAACATGTAGCTCTTGTGAGAAACCATATGGATAGAATGAGGGAAGACCGTTTTCCCTAAAAGTGGTGCTGTCTCCAGTAAGTAGGCCTTGTCTTGAGCAAACAGAACAGTGGATGCACACCAGTGTGTGCCGTATAGAATGGTGGTTCACGTCAGTGGTCGTGTTTCCTCACTGCATTTGTGGTGAGAGGGCAGGTTCTGATAGGATTGGATCCCCTGGCTCATGTTCATGCAGCCCAGCGTCATTCCTGACCTTGAATTCCACGAAACACCTCACATCCTTATTATAGTTCCCCTTAATACACAGACTGATTTAAGCTAAGGTTCTGTCATCTGCCACCTGAAGGAGGAGTTAATGTGTTTTTTAAATTGGCGCATAAAATATGTACAGAAAAGTGTACAAAACAGATGTTCAGCTGAGTGAATTACTAAGTGACTACATGTATAACCACCATGCAGGCAAGAGTTAGACTCCTAAGAGCACCCAAAAAGCTCCCCTAATGCCATCTGCCAATCACTACTTGCGTCCTCTTCAAAGATAACAGGTATCCTGACTTCCAACATTATAATTTAAATTTTGCCTATTTTTGAACTTTATCTACATGTAACCAGAGAAGCTGTCCACCTACCTGTGGACAAAGAAATACAAACAAAAGCAGGTGGTTTGGGAGGAGAGTCAAACCTGGAGAAGAGACTGAGAGAAATGAGTGTTTTTCTTCTCCTTTTCCTTGGCCCTGTGCTCCGAGAAGGCACCAGCAGAGCTATCATGATGACTGCTCTGATAGGTTAAACCAGAGAAAATTCTGAGGGAAAACCTATGAAAGGAATCCTGCCCCCCCCCCAAAAAAAATGGGGGGGGGGAAGCTCTTGGAAGCTAGAGCTTGTTGGGGACTTTTATTTTTGCTTTTATTTCATGATTTGTCACCGTTAAGCACCCCATTAAGCACTGGTAGCAAGCAGTGCCAACAGTTAAAATGGATGGAAACTCTATTTTTCTGATAGAGAAAATGGGAAAAGAACCTCTTCAGTCTAAAGAGTGAGCATAATCTCCAATTTTCTCTACTTTTTGCACTCAGGACCTTCAGATTATGAGACTGACGCGCTGCCTACTGCACTAAGAGGGCAGATCAGTTTTCTCTACTTTTTGTCCTACAGGTGAACTGAGTTGTGGCAACTGTACAGTGATAGTGATGGAGTTAAAATTCTGAGACAACCTTTGTATCTGGTCAGAGGAAAAGCAGAGGCACCCTTAGGGGTAAGGAAGAAACTAGAAAGAGAGCCCAGAGAAGGGGGTCCTTTATTGTTTTAATCAAAACTAATCAGTGTAAGCTCCAAGCTTACCCCCGCACTGCACAAACTCAGACCCGAAGCAGCACAGCAAAGGCTTTGAGACCTGAACTGATTGAAGCTGCTAATTATGACGGCATAACCGCTGAGCGCGCATACGTGAGGCTGACCCCACATGGCGAAACAGAACCTTTCAAACTTTCAAACCGACACTGCATCCACAGGCTGCAGAAGATGGAGCAGAAGTTGCACTCTGAACCTATCTGAGTTGGTTGTTTAAACAAACAAAATCAACATTGTCCAGAACATTTTTTTTTTAACAGGACCTAGAGTCTAAATAATATTCAAAGTGTTTAACATATAATCCAAAATTATTCAACATATAAAGAACCAGAGAAATGAGATTAATTCTCAAAAAGTTAAGACAACAAATGTCAACACCAAGATGGTTCAGATGTTAGAATTATCAGATTTTAAGGCAGCCATTATAACTATAACATGAGAAAGGAAAACACCCTTGAGATGAATGAAACTGTAGAATCTCTCAACAAAGTAGAATTTTTTTTAATGGAAATTTTAGAACTGAAAAAGTAATCTGAAGTTTTAAAAAGTTACTAGATGGATCCAATAGCTAACTAAAGATGACAGGGAAGTCAATGATACTGAAGAGAGATCAATAGAATTTATTAAACCTGGAGAACAGAGCAACAAAAGATTGGAAAAATAAGCAGAGCCTCAGGAACCAGAGGACCAGCATCAAAAACTGGCCCAACATTTGTTTCACTGGACTCTAGCTCTCAAAAAGAAGTCTTTTGTAGGGACTTCCGTGATGGTCCAGTGATTAAGAATCTGTCTGCCAATGCAGGGGAGACGGGTTCAATCCCTAGTCTGGGAAGATCCCACATGCCACGGAGCAGATAAGCCCGTGAGTCACAACTGCTGAGCCCGCGCTCTGGAACCCATGCTCCTGGATGATACTCCTGCTGCTACCTTTGCCTCTTCTGTGGAGCCTTACAGTAAGCCCCCTTCATACGAATGAGTTCCATTCTGAGAGTGTGTTCGTAAGCTGGCTCTAGCACACCAGTGTTGGGATCCCAGAAAGGAAGAGAAAGAGATAGGTACAAAATGGTTATTTGAAGAAGTAATGAATAAAAGTTCACAAATTTGATGAACGACATAAACTTACAGATTTCAAGAATCTCAGTTAACTGAACCTATCTGGGTTGATAAGATAAAAACCACACTAAGACACAATGAAGTGAATTAAACTTCATAACTCAAAAAGCAGAAACTCAGAAATACACACACAGACATAACTACAATGCTGGCACCAGAGATAAAGGAGAAAAGTCTTGAAAGCAGCTAGATTGAAACACATTGTGTGTGGTAGAGCAGCAATTTAAATTATTACAGATTTCTGTGAGTCCAGAAGATAGTGAATGAGATCTTTAAAGTGGTGAAAAAGAATGATCAACTCAAATTTCTACCCACTGGACAGTAATCACAGCAAAATTACATTTTCAGGTGAGAGAAGACTCAAACTATATAATCTGCAGACTTGAAGAAAATGATGCCAGAGGGAAATTTAGAACTGCAAGAACAAAGGAAAAGCAGCATAAATATTCATTATGTGGGTAAAAATAAAAATTTTCTAAGTTCTTTAAAATTTGTATGACTGTTGAAAGCAAGAGTTGTAACTTTGTCAAAAGTTTTCAGTGTATTTATCATTACTACATATGACAACTATAAGCATAAAGAGAACTGCAGGTCTGCAAGATTTCTATGTTTAACAAAATACTAACTCTCTATAGACTGAAAGTTTAGGTATGTATATCATAATCCCTACAGTGTGTATATTGTAATTAAGAGAGAGAGAGAATAGATAAGTTATAATTTAGTTCAGATAGTCTAAAAGAAGGTAGGAAAGGTGGAATAGAAGAACAAAAACAGGACAAACAGAAAACAAATATTAAAATAGGAGACTTAAATCTGACCATACCATTCTTACATTAACTAAATTATTTAAGCACACCAGATTAGACTGTCAGATTGCATAAAAAGACCCAATAAATAAATGCTGTTATAACCCCAGTGCAAGCACAGAGGTCCTCACATGTGGATTAAGGAGACAAGAGGGAGACCCAGAGAGATGGCAATGTGAGGACTCAGCTCAGCACTGCCAGAGGAATGCAGCCATGAACCAAGGAATGTGGGCCATCTCTAGAAGCTACAAAATCAAAGTAACACATTCTTCCTGGTTAATATAAGAGCCTACCAAGGCCTTGATGTTAGCCCAGTGAAAGTTTTTTCAGACTTCTGGATTCCAGAACTGTGAAAGAATAAAGAAATTTATGTTGTCTCAAGCCACTAAGTTTGTGGTCATTTGTTACAGCAGCAACAGGAAACTGATCAAGAGATTTCAAATCAACTATCTAAGCATTTACCTTAAGAAACTACAAAGAGAGGCCAAAGGAAAAGAAATTTAAGAGCAGACTTCAGTGAGACTGAACTCAAAAACAATTGAGGAAATCGATGCAGTCAGAGTGCTCTGCTATGAACTTTCTTGTACATGTACATGCATTTCTGTTAGATGCACTTAGGTTTATAAGTGGAATTGCTGGATACAGTGATGTGCATGTGTTCAGCACCAACAGACATTGTCCAAGCTGTTTCCCACAGTGTTCTGTGCCCATTCCCATTCTTACCCGCAGTGTATGAATGTTCCCATTGCTCCACACCCTTGTAGTGTTTGGTACTGACAGTCCTTTTTACTATATTTTTACCTTTTCCCCTTTACTTTAGTCATTCAGAGTATATTGTGATACCTTTGTGGGTTTAGTTTTCATTTCTTTGATAATTCATGATGGTTGTGTACTTTTTCACATGCTCCTTGATCATTTGGGTATCCTCTTGTGAAATTTGTTCCAATAACTTGCCGGATTTTATTTTGTTTTTATTTGAGTATAATTGCTTTACAATGCTGTTAGTTTCTGCTGTACAGTGAAGTGAATCAGCTATATGTATACATATGGCCCCTCCCTCCGAGACCTCCCTCCCACCCCCGCATCCCCGCCCCTCTGGGTCATCACAGAGCACTGAACTGAACTCCCTGTGCTACACAGAAGGTTCCCACTAGCTCATGTGTTTTGTACATGGTAGTGTATATATGTCAATTCTAATCTCCCTATTCATCCTACTTACCTTCCCCTTCTTACCTGTGTCCGCATGTCTGGTTCATCTGTACCATTTTTTAGATTCCATATTATGCATTCACATACAGTATTTGTTTTTCTCTGATTTTCTATTCAGCTTTCTTTAACTGATGAGTAGGAGTTGTCTCTGGGCTTCCCTGCTGGCTCAGCTGGTAAAGAATCTGCCTGCAATGTGGGATCCCTGGGTTGGGAAGATTCCCCCGGAGAAGGGAAAGGCTACCTAATTCATGTATCCTAGATAAGTAAAAATAGATAGTTTTGAGTGAAGTTTTTCATGGTTCTTTTTAATGAATGAATAATACGAGCTGATATCCCTTTCATTTCATGTACTGATATTTGGGGTTTCATACATTCTTCCTCTCCCTATCCCTCTCCCACCTCTCCTCCCTTATCAGTTTTACCAAGTGTATCTCAGTTTTTTAATTGCAGCTATTAATTTGATGTGTACCAAGGCCCAATCCAGGGCTTCCCTGGTAGCTCAGCTGGTTAAGAATCCACCTGCAATGCAGGAGGCCCCGCTTCAATTCCTAGATCAGGAAGTTTCCCTGGAGAAGGGATAGGCTGCCACTCCATAATCTTGGGCTTCCCTGCTGGCTCAGCTGGTAAAGAATCTGCCTGCAATGTGGGAGACCTGGGTTCGATCCCTGGGTTGGGAAGATACCCCGGAGAAGGGAACAACTACCCACTCCAGTATTCTGGCCTGGAGAATTCCATGGAGGAGCCTGGTGGGCTACGGTTCATGGGGTCACAGAGAGTCAGACACGACTGAGAGACTAAGCACCGCACAGCAAGTCCCAGTCCTTGGTCCACTTCTCCGTCTATGCTCGCTCAGTGGTTCTTGACTTAGAAATCATCTATTATGTGTCTAGATTCAGACCCATCTCCTGAACTCCAGATTTATGTACCCATCTGCTGATTTGGTATCTTCACTTGGAAATCCAGTAGAAATCTCAGGGTGTGCATGTACAAAAACAAACTTCTGATCTTGCAAGCCTGCATCCATCTTGGCTGATGGCAACAGGATGAAAACTTCAGAGTCATTCTTGGTAACCCCTCTGTCTGTCTGTCTCTTTGTGTCTCTCACACTCACAATATAAGCTTCACAGGAGCAGAGATCTTTGATTTGTTTATCATTGTACATCAAATGCCTACAACAGTGCCTAGCACATTGTAAGCACTTAAATATTGAATGAATGCATCGTTGGTGAGAATGTCTTGAGAGAGCGGGTTGTAACACTGAACAAAATTTACAGTGTAGGTTAAAATATAGTGATTTCCAGGGCTTTCCAAGTGGCGCTAGTGGTAAAGAGCCTGCCTGCCAATGCAGGAGACATAAGAGATGCAGGTTCGATTCCTGGATCAGGAAGATCCCCTGGAGGAGAGCATGGCAACCTACTCCACTATTCTTGCCTGGAGAACCCCACGGACAGAGGAGCCTGGAGGGCTGCAGTCCACGGGGTCACATAGGGTTGGACGTGACTGAAGCGACTAAGCGCACGTAGTGATTTCCAAGAATGTATCTCACACCTGCACGTGTGCTCACATAGTTGTGAACATAGGACCTTTATTATAGTGTTACTTGTGGCAAAGGCTGAACTTGAAGGACAACCAGTAGGACACTGGTTAAATTATGACACATTATTCACTGGAATATCATGCAGCCAATTAGGAAGACCAAGATATGAGAGCTCTGTATAATTACGTGGCATGATACCCAGAATGCAGTGTTAGAAGCAAAAACGAAGTACCAAACAATGCCATTTGTGGAATAAAAGAGGCTTGTGTGGGCTACTCACTTGATTAGCAGTGACTTTCTCTAGAGGAAAACAAGAGAAACTGGTGACTGACCTGTAGAGAGGGGAACTAGGGACTCTGTTTACAGTAGTAAAAACACTCATTTTACCAGAGATCTTTCTTGTACTTCTGAATTCTTCACCATGTGCATATGTACACCCAGTGGTTTTTCAAAAAGTGAGAGAAATGTAGCCCTTCTTCTAACTTCTCCAAACCTCCCCCAAAACCTGACTTTTAGTTAAGTGAAGAGAATCTGGTTTGTGGAACATGCTCTTAGATATTTGGGCCACAAAAGGCACTTTCATAAGTTTTACTTTAATGTTGCACTTTGGGCTTTATCCAGAGTTTTATGAAAAACAACCACAAAAGCTACTTCTCTCTGGCGTAAAATTATCACGGGCATTGTTCATTCTGTGGTTCAGCATCCCCTGTATAAGGGCCCGTTGTGACAGCTTTATTTGAGAATGCAGCACCTGGAAGATCATTGTGTCTCCTGAGGAACGGAGGGTGGCCCTTGATTACAAGGCCTTTGTGCTGTGTCATATGCTCTGTGTTTTTCTTCCTTTGCCAGAAAGTGTAGATTTCTTAGGTTGGTGCAAAAGTAATTGCGGTTTCAAAATCCTGAATTTTGAATCATCATAACTAGGCTCAAATACACCTTTATTAATCAAAATAAAAGCCATTACAGTTAACACATTTTTGCCAATAAGAAATATTGGTTTATTCCTATAGTATAAAAATGCATGCTTCAGGATTCAGTGAACTCTTGGAAAGCATCTTCTGCCTCCTGGTTGTGGAAACATAAAGTTGTTGAGATACTTTAAGTGGTAGTCAGTTGGCAAGCGATCAGGTGAATATGGTGGTTGAGGCAAAACTTTGTACCCAATTCATTCAACATTCACAGCGTTGGTTGTGCAATTTGTGGTCAGGTGTTGTCATGGAGAATTGGGCCCTTTCTGTTGACCAATGCCAACTTCAGGTGTTGCAGTTCTCAGTGCATCTCATCAATTTGCTGAGCAAACTTCTCAGATATAATGGTTTCACCAGGATTCAGAAAGCTGTAACGGATCAGACCGGCAACAATGACCATGATGTTTTTTTGGTGCAAGTTTGGCTTTGGGAAGTGCTTTACAGCTTCTCAGTCCATCCGCTGAGCTGTTATACAGCAATCTCTGGTTGCTATATAAAATCCACTTTTCATCATACATCACAATCCCATTGAGAAATGGTTCGCTGTTGTGTAGAGTAAGAGAAGACAACGCTTCAAAATGACGACTTTTTTGATTTGCAGTCAGTTCATGAGGCATCCACTTATCAAGCTTTTTCACCATTCCAATTTGCTTCAAATGCCCAATGACTGTAGAATGGTTGACACTGAGTTCTTTGGCAACTTCTTACGTAGTTAAGGAGATCGGCTACAGTGACCAAGCTCCCAGCTGGTCAGTCAGCTTCTGATGGCTGGCCACTACACTCCTCATCTTCAAGGCCCTCATCTCCTTCGCAAAACTCCTTGAACCACCACTGCATTGTGTGTTCGTTACCAGTTCCTGGGCCAAGTGCACTGTTGATGTTGAGAGTTGTCTCTGCTGCTTTACAACCCCCATCTTCTTATAAAAAGAAAATCACTTGAATTTGCTTTTTGTCTAACATCATTTCCATAGTCTAAAATGAATATAAAATACACAGCAAATAATGTCATTAGCAAAAAAAATAGTGAGAAATGCTCATTAAAATGATGTATAAATATAACCACATTTATTTAAGAATATATTCTAATATCAAATGGAAAATCTCAACAATGCAAAAACAAAAATTACATTTTCACCAACCTAATACATGTGAATTTCTTTATAGTCTGTCTTGGTCCAAAAAAAAAAAAGTGATTTACATAAATAGAAGAAGAAGTTTTTACTGGACAAGAAAACATGAAGCTGAAGAAAATAGAAGAAACCTCATGTGGCATATTTTCTTCTTCTTCCTTTCCAGAACACTGATTGTGTTTTTATTTTATAATACAACTATTCTCTTAGAGGTAAGGTGAGCATAATGAAATTTTTAACCTAAATACTAAAATTTTCCAAATATTTTAATTCTTCAGCAAGCCAGAAAGGCTTCTGTAGGTTTAACTTATTCTGCACAGCCCTAAGCTGTGCACTGAGAAAAAAATACTTCTGATAATATAATTTCATAATCAAGTTATATATATTGGTTTCTAGTAAATAAAGGAGACTATGACTACTAAAGAAGTGTAAGCAAAACCTGTAAAACTTCTTTGTCTTAATTTCTTTAAAATAACATGAGAAAGTTTTAATTAGAAAACTTGATTTTCTATGGTAGACATCCTTGTTTTAATATACACTCCAGAAAATTGCGGGGGAGAGGGAAAGCTTTCTTTGAGAATTGGTAACCTGGTCAGCTGCTAGTTAGAGTATTTATATTTAAACATCTTTTAGATAAAATGAAGTACTTGTAGATTTTTCTCATGTAGATGCCACCAAACCAGGCAGACTTATAAATACCAAAAAAGAGTTCTAATTAACACTAACTTTCTCTTTTACTAATCTATTTTTATTTGTATTTAGATACAATTGACATGTAGCATTATATTCATTTCAGGTGTATAACATAATGATTTGATATTTGTATATATTGCAAAATGACCACCATAGTAAATCTAGTTAACGTTCATCACTATACATAGTTACAAATTTTTCTTGTGAAGAAAACTTTCAAGTTCTATTCTCTTAGCAACTTTCAAATATACAGTACAGAATTATTAGCTATAGCAACTTTCAAATATACAATACAGTATTATTATCTATAGTCCCCAAGTTGTACATTATATATCTACAACTTATTTATTTTATAACTGTGGGTTTCCACTCTTTAATCCCCTTCACCCATTTCACCCACTTCCCACACTACCTCCCACTTCCCCTCCCCACCTCTGGTAACCAGCAATCTGTTCTCTATATCCATGAACTCAGTTTGTTTGTTCATACTTTGTTTTGTTTTAGATACCACATATAAGTGAGATCATATAATATTTGTCTTTCTCTAGCTGACTTATTTCACTTAATATAATGTCCTCAAGGCCCATCCATGCTACTGCAAATGACAAGGTTTCCTTCTTTTTTATAGCTGAATAATACTCCATTGTGTATGTGTGTACACACACACATATTTTCTTTAGCCATTTATCCATTGATGGACACTTAGGTAGCTTCCAGAACTTGGTTATTATAAATAATGCTGCAGTGAACATGGGTGAGTGAAAGTCGCTCAGTTGTATCTGACTCTTTGCGACCTCATAGACTGTACAGTCCATGGAATTCTCCAGGCCAGAATACTGGAGTGGGTAGCCTTTCCCTTCGCCAGGGGATCTTCTCAACCCAGGGATCAAACCCCAGGTCTCCTGCATTGCAGGCAGATTCTTTACCAGCTGAGCCACGAGGGAAGCCCAAGAACACTGGAGTGGGTAGCCTAGCCTCGCCCTTCTGCAGGGGATCTTCCAGACCCAGGGATCGAACCGGGGTCTCCTGCATTGCAGGCGGATTCTTCACCAACTGAGTTATGCAGTGTGCATATATGCAGGGTGCATATATCTTTTCAAGGTAACGCTTTGTTTCTTTCAGATAAATACCCAGTACTGGAATTCCTGGATCATATAATAATTCTATTTTAAATTTTTTGAGGAAACTCCATACTGTTTTCCATAGTGGCTGCACCAGTTTATTAATACATTCCCATCAACAGTACACAAGGGTTCCTTCCACATCCTCGGCAACACTTATTATTTCTAGTCTTTTTTTTTTTTTCCAATTTCTCCTTTATTTATTTTTTTTTTCCAGTGGGTTTTGTCATACATTGATATGAATCAGCCATAGAGTTACACGAATTCCCCATCCCGATCCCCCCTCCCACCTCCCTCTCCACCCTATTTCTAGTCTTTTTTGATAATAGCCATTCTAACAGTTGGGAGGTGATACGTCATTGTGGATTTGATTTGCATTTTTGTATTGACTAGTGATTTTGAGCAATTTTTCGTGTGCCTGTTGGCCATCTTTGGAAAAATGTCTATCCAGATCCTCTGTCTTTGAAAAAAATTTCAGGTCCTCTGCTCATTTTTTAATAGAATTATTTGGGGTTTTTGCTATTGAGTTTTATGAGTTCTTTATATATTTTGGATATTAACCCCTTATTATATATGATTTGCAAAAATCTTCTCCCATTTGGTAGATTGACTTTTCATTTTACTTTATGATTTCCTTTGCTGTGAAGAAGTTTTTTAGTTTGAGGTAGTCTCACTTGTTTATTTTTGCTTTTGTTGCCTTTGCTTTTGGTATCAAATCTAAAAACCATCAAGACTGATGCCAAGGAGTTTGTGTCCTATGTTTTCTTATTATAAGAGTGTGACAGTTTCAGGTCATGTTCAGATCTTTGACCCATTTTGCATTAATTTTCATGTATGGTAAGACAGTGGTCCAGTTTCATTCTTTTTTTTTTTTCAGTTTCATTCTTTTGTATGTGACTATCCAGTTTTTCCAATACCATTTATTGAAGACACTGTCTGTATTGTATGTTTTGGGCTCCTTTCTTATAAATTAATTGACCCTATATGTGTGGGGTTTTTTTCAAGGATTTCTATTCTATTCCATTGATCTATGTACCTGTTTTTAATGCTAATACTGTACTCTTTTGATTACTATGATTTTGTAATATAATTTGAAATGAGGTAGTATGACCTCCCATTTTTTTTCTTCTTTCTCAACACTGCTATGGCTACTCAGAGTCTTTTATGGTTCCATACCTATTGTAGGATTTTTCTATTTCTGTGGAAAATGCCTTTGGAATTTTGATTGGAATTGTATTGAATCTGTAGATTGCTCTGGGTAGTGTGGATATTTTAACAATATTAAATCTTCCAACCCATGAGCACAGACACATTTATTTGTGTCTTCTTCAATTTCTTTCATCAGTATCTGATGAAAATGTTTTTCTGATGCTTTCATAAACCGAAGATGCTGATTATGATGTGAATATTGCTTAATAATTTAAGCTCATCAGTAAAACCCATGACTATATTCTGTGTTCAGTAGATGTTCTCCTATTACCAGAAATACAGCATTGAAGCCACCCTTACAAAGGTGCTGTCTTTTTTCCTGTGGATGCAAATCAAATTATCATGATTATTAGAATTACATATAAGAATATTCAGAAAAAAAATATTTAGTAAGTTCTAAGTTCTTAGCTGTTTCTGTTTTTACATGAACGCCAGATTTCCGTTTACTTGTCTTTGGGACAGTTGTTTCACAGGCCTCCTTTGGCATTCTTCTTGATTTTCCACTATGTTCAAATGTTCAAGTAGCCAGAAATCTGATATCCAGTAATTGGGGAGGGACGTAGGAGAGGGGGCAAGTGCTGCTGATTGGAGTGCTCATTAAGACTAGTGAAGTGGACCGATAGCACAGGAATTGAATGCCTCACCTTTTATACTCATTAATCCTGATTATATTATAATGAATATAAAGAATGTAGACCCACAGAAAACTGCCCATTCAGTCTTTGATTACCTCTTCTGTAGGAGGCATGACATCAGGCCCTGTAGGGGACACCTGCTCACCAACCTCGCACACTTTTACATGAACCCCCTGCAGGGTCCAAAACTCCATCCCTCTTCAAGGACATTTTGCTGCTGAGGTTGTTTGCCATTTTTTTCATAATTAACTGTGCCTTCTCTTTCTGTGGATAATATTTGAACTATGATTTTTAATATCATTTAAAAAAACAACTTTTTTTTTTTTTAAACAACTTTTTAAGGAAGGTTGGTTCTGTATTTGCAAAGTTGAGAAGTCAAGATGCTATTTTCTATTCTAAACACTAGGGGGAGAACTTGTTTTCTCTTGATGCACTGGAAACACTGATTCCCAGTCGGCTAGCTCTGAATTCAATTTATTTTCAACACAAGTGAATCAGTGTGAGATTTTTATATTTATAAAAATAAAATGAAGATACATGACAACTAAATGCAATGTAGTATCTCCTGAAAGAGAAAAAGGACATAAAGCAAAAAACTAAGGAAATCAGAATCAAGGATGGACTTTAGTCATTCAGTTCAGTCGCTCAGTTGTGTCTGTCTCTGCGACCCCACGGACTGCAGCACACCAGGCCTCCCTGTCCATCACCAACTCCTGAAGCCCACTCAAACTCACGTCCATCACATCGGTGATGCCATCCAACCATCTCATCCTCTGTTGTCCCCTGCTCCTCCTGCCTTCAATCTTTCCCAGCATCAGGGTCTTTTCGAATGAGTCAGTTCTTTGCATCAGGTGGCCAAAGTATTGGAGTTTCAGCTTTAGCATCGGTCCTCCCAGTGAATATTCAGGACTGATTTCCTTTAGGATGCCTGGTTGGATCTCCTTGCAGTCCAAGGGACTCTCAAGAGTCTTCTCCAACACCACAGTTCAAAAGCATCAATTCTTTGGTGCTCAGCTTTCTTTATAGTCCAACTCTCACATACATACATGACTACTGGAAAAACCATAGCTTTGACTAGACAGACCTTTGTTGGCAAAGTAATGTCTCTGCTTTTTAATATGCTGTCTAGGTTGGTCATAGCTTTTCTTCCAAGGATCCAGCGTTTTTTAATTTCATGGTTGCAGCCACCATCTGCAGTGATTTTGGAGCCCACTGATTCCCTATCTATTTGCCATGAAGTGATGGGACCAGATGCCATGATCTTAGTTTTCCATATGTTGAGTTTTAAGCCAGCGTTTTCACTTTCCTCTTTCACTTTCATCAAGAGGCTCTTTAGTTCTTCTTCGCTTTCTGCCATAAGGGTGGTGTCATCTGCATATCTGTGGTTATTGATATTTCTCCCAGCAATCTTGATTCCAGCTTGTGGTTCATCCAGCCCAGCGTTTTTCATGATGTACTCTGCATATAAGTTAAATCAGCAGGGTGACAATATACAGCCTTGACGTACTTCTTTCCCTATTTGGAACCAGTCTATTGTTTCATGTCCAGTTCTAACTGTTGCTTCCTGACCTGCATACAGGTTTCTCAAATGGCAGGCCAAGTGGTTTAGTTAATAATAATGTATTAATGTTGGTTCATTAACTGTGACAAATAGACCATACTGTAAGATATTATCAGTAGAAGATAGTGGGCATAATGTATGTGGGAGCATAGTATCTTTGTAACGGTTCTGTAAGTCTAAACTGTTCCAAAATATGTTTATTCTAAAAAAAATACATTTCAGGGGACTTTGCTGGTGGTCCAGTGCAGGGGGTGAGGGTTTGATTCCTGATCAGGGAGCTAAGATGCCATGTGCCTCTTGACCAAAGAACCAAAACAGAAAACAGGAGCGATACTGTAACAAATTCATTAAAGACTTTGAAAATGGTCCACATTTTAAAATATTTAAATAAATTTAAATACCTACATATTTAAAAGTGAGACCAGAACCTAATTTCCCGTCTTTTTCAGAACCATGGAAAATACTTTTAAAGCAGTATATTTTCTAGGCAAGTTGAATACTAGAAACAGGGACTTTGTTAAATGAGCTATAAATATGTGAGGATATAATTGAATAGGGTTAGATACATTTAAAAAAAACTAACAAAAGTCTGCTAAGTTTTCTTGAGGAGCTGTCAGAGAGTTCCTCTCTGATACGTGTTGCTGCATGGCAACCACCTGACAAGAATTTCTGTCAATCCTAGTCAAACCTCTCCCATGCTCTTGAGTTTCTATTTCTCATAGGAAGTCTTACATTTCTGTTTTCTCTCTCAAACTCCAAACCTGTGTCCCTGGATCCACAGCTCCTTTCCCTCTCTCTTGCCTTCTCCTTATTCTCTCTTTAGGAGCTATCTATTCCTCCGTACAGATGGTGCAGCCCAACTTCTTATCTAGATCCTCGAATTCCTTCCCGGCAGTGGGAGGGCTAGGGGTCTGTGGTGGTCAGCAGAGTGTGTCAACATTCTTGTCCTCCTTCACTTGGACGTAAGGTAGAGTTGCATGTCCCTGTCCGTCCCTTGCTTCAGCCAATGGAACATGAGCAGAAAAGACATGTTATTTCTGGACAGAAGCCTTTCATAGCTCATCTGTAACTCTCCATTTTTCATTCCCCTACCAGAGAAAACACTGTCATTCCAGATGATAAGGACTACCTCTGCTTGCAGGCTTAAGTGGGGAGCCCCAGACAACCCATGGGACATACATACAGCATGAGAAAGGAAAATATTTTTGTGTTTATAAGCCACTGAGATTTCAGGGTTGTTGAACAACATAACTCAGCTCGTCCTGACCATCCACCAGCTCTCCCAGCAAAGCATATTGTAACTTTCCCTGTTTTGCATATGAAGAAACAGAAAATCGGAAGATTAATATCACTCAGCTACAAATTTAGACCCAGGAAGTATGGCTGTAGCGTCTGTGCCTTCGTAGCCATCCTACAGAGACTCTCAGGAGTCTCCCTTCCCTTTCCCGCAGCTCCCGTCTGCCCAGGTGGCCTCCTCTGCCGGCTGTACCGCTGCTGCCTGGAGACTAGCCTTCCCTGGATCTGTGGCTTTTCTTTCTTAGTTTACTCTCTCATTTTGAGGAAGCTTTCTAAGAGGCTCATAGGCAAGGAAACATGGGAGGTTAACTTTTGGAGGGCTTGGATTTTAAAGAATAGTTTATTCTTCTCTCATTGTGATGGTTAATTTTATGTGTCACCTTCGTTGGGCCACAGCATCCAGATATGTGTCCAACAGTTTTCTGGATGTTTCTCCGAGAATGTGTTTAGATGAGATTCAACAAACATAGACAGCATATTAAAAAGCAGAGACGTTACTTTGCCAACAAAGATCCACACAGTCAAAGCTATGGTTTTTCCAGTAGTCTTCTATGGATGCGAGAGTTGGGCCGTAAAGAAGGCTGAGCACCGAAGAATTGATGCTTTTGAACTGTGGTGTTGGAGAAGACTCTTGAGAGTCCCTTGGACTGCCAGGAGATCAAACCAGTCAATCCTAAAGGAAATCTATCCTGAGTATGCATTGAAAGGACTGATGCTGAAGTTAAAGCTCCAATACTTTGTCCACCTGATGTGAAGAGCCAATTCATTAGAAAAGACCCTGATACTGGGAGATGGTGAAGGACAGGAAAGCCTGGCGTGCTGCAGTCTATGGGGTCACAAAGAGACACTACTGAGTGACTGAACAGCAACCACAAATATTTGTGTAGCTGGATGTTCTGTCAATCTCTGCTTATTTGTAGTGATGCTATCAGCTAGGAATGCCTGAGGCAATCTTGTAGTCTGTGTACTACTTCTGGGGACCCCACTGACATTTCCCTGACTGGAGCCAGTGTTGTGGCTGTTCTGTCCCTTGGGGTTCTTGCTATGATCAGAAGACACATTAAGCAAACACCATGAGGAAACTTTGAAGCACAGGATGTATTATTCACAGATCCTGGAGGTTACATGGCACACCCAGTGGCCACTCAGAGAGGTCAAAGGTAGACAGAGAGGGAGAAGGTACAGATCTGAGGCTCTGCCTCAATTGGGGTCTGAGAGTAAGGTGACTAGTAGATATCTAGTCATCCTTGGTGGTCTGCTCGTGCTTAACAGAAGAAGGCTGAAAAGCTGATTGGAACCTTGAGCACAAGGGTGGGATTTGTCTTCCCTTTAGTGGGACCTGACTGGGAGACCTCAGTATCATTATCTTTTGACTCTAACTGCCAAGTTCTGGTGGAGAAGCAATGGCACCCCACTCCAGTACTCTTGCCTGGAAAATCCCATGGACAGAGGAGCCTGGTGGGCTGCAGTCCATGGGGTCGCTAAGAGTCAGACACAACCGAGCGACTTCACTTTCACTTTTCACTTTCATGCATTGGAGAAGGAAATGGCAACCCATTCCAGTGTTATTGCCTGGAGCATCCCAGGAATGGGGTCGCACAGAGTCGGACACGACTGAAGTGACTTAGCAGCAGCAGCCAAGTTCTGAGAACCAAATGGAGGAGAGAAGGCTAGGGGTAGTACAGTATGTTGTGTGCACACGTTCACCTATCATTTTTGCTCCTTGTATTTGTACCCGCCACTATGTCTGCTATCCCCCACTACAGACAGTCTTTTACCTGCTCCAGAGAGGAAACCTCCAGTCCGCAGGAGATTGTCTCGAGACCTAAAGTGGGGAGTAGACCTGCACATTAACCCCTCCTCTTCTTCCTCCAGCTTCTCCTCATCCTTACTCTTGCTCCTTTTCTCCTCCTCTGGAAAAAAAAAACTTTACTGAGATATAATGTGCATACAGAGAAGTGCACTGATTTTCAGGGTGGACCTACCTACCTAACTGCTTCTCAAACAAGAGCAGATGTTTGAGATGGCCCATTCTTCACTCCATCTTTGTGACGTATGTGGTACTGCCCATTCGTGAGCCTGGGGGGTTCTGGGGTGTGAATTGAGTTCGTAGTGCAAACCCCCAGTCTGAGTCAGGGGCCTGGTTCTGGCTACTAATTCCCTCAGAAGACATATCTTTCCCTTCTCTTTTCCTTTCCCAGTACCAGGACTGAGACAAACAAGTTGTATTTCTTCAGGCTTAGCCTTTGTTAAGGGCAGAGAGTTTTCTGTCCTACGTTTGTGAGGAGGGTGTGGCCCTTCAGGTTCTTGACTTTTTGTGAGGGTCTGGCTTTCATCTCCCATCCCCAGTGTCATCCTCCAGAAGCCCCCATGCAACTTCACCCCAGGGTTTTGGGTTCCTAGTTCTGGCAAGTTCTTTCAATAAAGCGTGGGCTTCAGCACTGGTTCACGATTCTATGTTCCTGATTCAAAGGAGTTATTGTATTTAATTCAGCAGTTTTGGTATTTTGTAACTAGAGGGGTTTTTAGGATATTTATTCCATGGTATTGCTGGGAACAATTCATCTTGTTAAATCCTATTCACCTTTACAGGCTCAATTCAAAGGTCACCTCTTATATAAAAGCCTCCCGCGATCTCCTGGACAAGTAGACCTGCCTCTGAGTTTCTGTGGGCCCCTGTGACACTCCCCCTACAGGGCCGTAACTCACTTGGAAGGCTGCTTTATCTGTGTGCTCACACCTCTCTCTCCACCACCCTATTCAGGGAAAACACTTCCAGATGCACCTGTTAGTGTCTGCAGCCAACTTAGAGCCTGCCACCGGAAGGGTAATTAATACTCATTGAATTAAAAGAAAAGCAATTAATAATGTGCTAGTGCCATAGTGCAAATTCTGATGTGGCTCCTGTCATATTTGAAAGGAGGTATTAGACATCCACATGTTTAATGCAGACCCATAAATGGCGACCCACTCCAGTATTCTTGCCAGGAGAATCCCATGGACAGAGGAGCCTGGTGGGCTACAGTCCATGGGGTCACAAAGAGTCCATCACAACTGAAGCAACTTAGCATGCCCTTGGCACACACATATGCATACAGGGTGCCTTCATTCTGTCCCTGAAACATGCCAAGCTTGCTCTCCTCTCAAGGTCTTTACATTACTGTCCTGCTGGGAACATTCTTCCCCTGGATGTTTACATGGTTACCACCCTCCCCTCCTACAGGTCTCAACTAGACTGTTAACCTTCAGAGGAGAGGAGGCTCCCCTAACCACCCCCGCCCACATGCCCAGTCATAGTACCCTGTTTTCTCTTCCTAATAGTATTTATTACAACATATAATTCTATAATAAGCTAAAATTAACTTTCTTATTTGTGTTTAAAAAATAAACACATAAATGCCATCTATGTAGTAGCATCCCCAGAACCTAGAACAATGCCCTAAATAATTTGTTGACTATCTGCCTAGCCTGATATGTTCAGGTGCAAGAGATTGTAAGACAATGAATAACTGGTCCTCACAGGTTCATTGAAAAGTTTATTTGATCAAAAATTGGTCTTTTTAGGACAGAAATATCAAATAGATGACATCTTTTACAGTGCATTGACCAAAGAAATACTTGTGGCCAAAATAATGTGGTCTTTTATATTTGCTTCAGATTATTCCAGGAACAAAAATCCTTGCAATTGCTGCTGGGTACATGAAGGTTCACTGTGTTAGGCTCTCTAATTGTAGATAAGTTTGAAATTTTTTGAAACAGTATTTAAAAGAAAAGGTAAGATGCATTTTGGGCTTCCCTGGGGGCTCAGATGGTTAAAGAATCTGCCTGCAATGCAGGAGATCCGGGTTTGATCCTTGGGTCAGGAAGGTCCTCTGGAGAAGGACCACTGGAGTGGTTTGCCTGGAAAATTCCATGGACAGAGGGGCCTGGCAGGCTACAGTCCATAGGATCGCAAAGAGCTGGACACGACTGAGCGACTAACACTTTCACTTTCAAAATGCATTTGGCAAAAAGGGGGAAATTATCTTCACTTGGACCACTTTTGAGATTTTTCTATGGCTGTTGTGGACAAGCAGTACTATCTGCCCCTTTCTAGGCCAAAGTCATCTAAGTTACACTCTGTAATTCTGGAAGCCTCCCTGGTCATTTAATCGTGTGTTAGGGCAGATTTAACCTTGCTTCCTAAGTACAGCCCTGGCTTTTCTGTAGCTCGTACCAGCTTTGCTTCATTTAGTCATGGAGTTAGTTCAGATCCTTCGAGGTGGGATTTTGGTTCAGCCCATCCACTTCTTCTAAAGGATGCGCTCACACTCCTTTACTGAAGTAGTCTGTGTGCTTGGTAGGAAGGAGGATGAGACTGTCGGTGAGGGGGAACACAATGCAGTGGGATCTAGAACTGAGGCGGCACACAAGCACCCCGGGTGAGAAGAGAGGATGGGCCTCAGCAGTGGGGTAAAGGTGAGAAAGGGCAAAGTGGAAAGCCTCAGAAATAGCTTGGACCAGCTTTGATCTTCCATCCAGGGTCTGCTTTGCCAAGAACTGGTCTGAAAAGATGCAATTCCTCCCTTATCTTGGTGAGAAATCTTGGTGAAAGTGGGGAAAGGAAGGAGGCTAGAGGTGGCTTTTTTTTTTTTCTTTCCTGGGACAAGCGCTTCTTACTAGACAAGGAACACAGGAAAGCAGAGCATAGATTTCTCCTTCAGCTCTAGGAATGTTATAATCTCTGTGGCCCAGGGACCACACTGCCTTTTGCCTTTCACCTGCTCCAGGAAGCTGGTATAAGCTCTAGATGCTAAATAAATATTCTTTGGAAGTGGTCTGACCTAGTCTAGCCACACATGTGCACAGCTTCTAGCAGCTTTGGTGTGCAAAGGGGTTTGTTAAAAATGCTGGCCAGTCCTCCCTCAGGGGTTCAGTCATCAGATGTGATGCAGGGTCCGTGTATCTACTTCCTCATCTAGCACCTCCGGTGACCTATTAAAGGAGATTTATGGATCACTCTTTTATACAATTGGCTTTTAGAAAATAATGATAATAATTACCAGTTACTAAATGCCCACTGTGAGCTAGGCATTGTGCTAATCCCCTATGTGTATTATTTTTCTTAGTTCTCACAACAATGCAGCAGCTAGTCCAGTACAGTTATTAGATGAGGACATAGATTCAGAGGGCAGCTGAAATTTGTAACTGGTGAGTCCTGGACTGTAAATTCAATGGACTCTGATTTCAAAGCCTGTGCTCTTTCATCAAACTGTGAATCCTCTGTTGATTCCCTAATACCTTGCTACTCAAAGTGTGGTCCTTGGAGGAGCCTGGGAGTTTATTGGCAATGAAGGATCTTATGTCCCAGACCCTGGGAATTAACATTTGTCTTTTCACAAGATCTCCAGGTGATGTCTATAAACATTAAAATGTGAGAAGCACGATTCTCATCTATTTTATTCATTTTTTACCCCATCTCATGGACTTCCCCTATGGCTCAGCTGGTAAAGAATCCACTCGCAATGCGTGAGACCTGGGCTCAGTCCCTGGGTTGGGAAGAGCCTCTGGAGAAGGGAAAGGCTACCCACTCCAATATTCTGGCCTGGAGAATTCCATGGACTGTATAGTCCATGGGGTCGCAAAGAGTCAGACACAACTGAGTGACTTTCACTTTCACCCCATCTCATGGGGGCTTCCCAAGTGGTGCTAGTGGTAAAGAACCTGCCTGCCAATGCAGGAGACACAAGAGACTCAGGTTTGATCCCTGGGTTAGAAGGGTGCGGCAAACCACTCCAGTACTCTTGCCTGCCGGATCCCGTGGACAGAAGAGCCTGGCGTGCTATGTGTGGTTCATAGGGTCGCACAGAGTAGGGGATGACTGAAGCAACTTAGCATGCACACACGCCCCCAGTCTCATGCCAATATAAATTAGGGGCATAGTCCCCTACTATATATATCACGGAAATATCTTATATCTAGGGAATGTGATTCATATTGGTTTATTGATTCATATTGGTTTAATTCATCCATCAGCTAGATTTAACTGAACCTTTTTTTTTTTTTTTGGCAGATTGGTTAAATTTTGTTAATTTTTCTCCTCTGGTTGCACCATGTGGCTTGTGGATATTAGTCCCCTGACCAGGGATTGAACCAAGGCTCGGCTTAAAGTACCGTATCCTAACCCCTGAGCCACTAGGGAATTCCCTGACCCACTTTTATTATTCTCACCCAAACTGTCACAACCATGTCCTGTTTATTTTCTCTGCCTCCATGCTCTCCCATCTTCTATCCATTCTGCAAACAACTCTTTTAAAAAGCGGTGGAACATCTTATTAAAACAAAATGTTGGTGATAGATCTACCATAATTAAAGTGCAGCTACTTTGGTTGAAGTGTGTTTTGTACGTGTGTGTGTGTGATGGGGATGGTCCAGGCTCTATATTCTTACCTACCCCTCCTTCCCAAGACACCTTCCCTGAACCCCCAAGTGTCCACAGAACACACATGACCATCCTTGCTCTAGCATTTCCCAGCCACGATCAGTTATGAAGCACATGGTCAATAATTTAGTAATAGTTAAAGTACCAAAGTTTGTGATAAATTTAGTTTAAAATCACCTGCATTTCAGTATGCTTTCCTGAAAATGAAAACCCCTGTATCAGTTACATGCAGGAAAGTGGAATGATGTCATCAAGGGTGTCATGGATTCAGGCTGGCCTTCAAATTACCATCAGAGTTTTATTTAAAAATATCACTCTCTTTGCTTAGAAGCTCAGTTCCCCACAGCCTATAGATTTAAGACTTTGGGGAAAGTGGATTCCTGACCTTCAGTGCCCGCCTCTGGTCCCTCCTGGGTCCAATAGTTCTTCCTGCCTTTGTGGTCTTTGCTGGTCTTTGGTACTCTCAGTTGGGCCCTGTCTCATCTTTTTACATTTGTCTGTGAGTTGCAGAAATCTCATCTAACTCACCTTTGTACTCTCAGGCCCTGGAAAACAATGAGATGACAAGTTATTTCTGCTTTTTTTTTTTTTAAACTGATGCATAGATGATTTATAATATATGTTTCAGGTGTAAAGCAAAAGGGATTCAAATATATATATTCTTTTCTCAGATTCTTTTCCATTATAGCTTACTCTAAGATACTGAGGTAGCTCTCTGTGCTATACGGTAGGTCCTTGTCGTTTATCTATTTTATACATACTAGTGTGTTTCTATTAATCCCAAGCTCCTAATTTTTCCCTCCCTCCCCTCTTTTCCCCTTTGGTACCCGTAAGTTTGTTTTCTATGTCTCTGAGTCTATTTCTGATTTGTAAATAAGTTCATTTGTATCATTTTTCTAGATTCCACATGTAAGTGATACTGGAATATATGATAGTCCTCAATATAAGCGATCATATGATATTTGTCTATTTCCTTCACTTAGTATGATCTCTAGGTCCATCCATGTTGCCGCAAATGTCACTATTTCATTCTTTTTATCACTGAATAATAGTCCATTGTATATATATCACATCTTCTTTATCCAGTCAACTGTTGACAGACACTTAGATTGCTTCTATGTCTTGGCTATTGTAAATAGTGTCGCTATGAACCTTGGGGTATTTCTTCCTTTTTAAATGGAGCAAAGCTACCAAAGAAAGCTACCTTATATTTTCTTTCCTTTGTTCAAGGTGACACCTAGACATATTCATTTGAGTAACAATAAACTAGAACATGATCCTCAGGACTCTAACTTACCATAAAGATTTTTCAAGTTCTAGTTTTTCCGTATGAACAAGAATTATTTATGTTGATTCCCTAAAGAAGCAGCAGTACTTTATCATCCCAATCATTTTCCCTTTGCATGAGATACACATCAGAAATTTCCTCCTTTGTACTAAACCCAGCAGTGCACAGAGCCAAGCTTTTTAAACGGTAATTCATTAGTTTGGAAATAGGAAGTGACAAGAGGTAATTGATCTGTTTCAATTTGCTCTGGCAGGGGACAGCTTTTATTCCTTCGCCCCATGGCCCCTTTTGACTTGTGTGTGTATTTTCCAGAATTTCTTACCTTTTTTTTTTTTCAATTCAATGGGGAACAAATTTTAGATTATTTTAAATCACAAATGCAGACCTCTCAGTCTCAACCTCTTCTTTCCTATTATAACTAAGTGTAGAAATTAGGCAACACCATGGTTTCCCTCCCCTGCCTGGCTCCATCTCTGCATTCTGCCCAGCCTCCTTTATGCTCTGTCTCCCCTCCCCCACAGAGATTTTAATTTTGTTAAAACGTTTTTACTGCAGCTGTGACTCAAGCAGCTCAGCTAGCCGCAGAAACACAATGTCATTTAATATTCCAGTCCACAGCCCAGACAGTTTCACTTCAGGTCATTTGGAGCAGAGCTGTGGCGACGGCTTTATGACAATGATTGGCAGCACCCTGCTGCGGAAATCAGACGGCCTGGAAACCCACCAGTGTGCTCTGCACACATTTCTGTCTTCACACCAGACTGCAGATCACAGCCAACTTAACTGAAGTGAGTGTGGTCACCAGCTGACGGTATTACTCTAAAGCCACTCTCTTGGCTCGCCCTGTGTTGGATGGATAAGACACATCCATTCATTAACCCATCGCCCGTTCATTCAGCTGTATTCAAAGTGGGTCTCTCTCAAGACAGGAGCCACGACAAAGCAGTGCTCCAGACATGAAACAGCACTGGCTCAGCTCCCACTGCCCACACCTGTGTCTGCTGGAGAAGGTAGATGTCAAAAATAGTACAGGTTGGGGAGGCTGTAATGGCAACTTGGGGAACCAGAGAAGATGACACTCGACTCACAGGGAGACCAAAGGTGAGTTCCAGGGCCTCACAGAGGAAGTGAGATTTGAAGTGACGTTTGAAGGATGGACTGGCTGTTACCAGATGAAGAAAAGGAGTAAGTGTATTTCTGGCTACAGAAACACATAAGGGCAAGAAGCTGATGATGGCCATGCCATTAATTGAGGTCAAGAACAGCGGTGAGGGGTGGAGAGAATGAATTCTAGTTCATGCCATGTTTGCAGTGTCTGTAGTGGATTGGGGGCTAGACGTAGAGATTTGAGAGTCATTCTCTACAGTTCAGGGCTAAAGGCAAGTGAATGAGTTAAGTCATCTAAGAGTGCGTAGAGGGGAAAAGAGCCCCTGACTAAATCCTAGGAACAGCAAGGATTTGACAAGTAACAAGAGAGCCTGAAGAAGAGTGTAATGGAAGATAGAAGTGTGTGGTGGAGCGAAGGCGCTGCTTTACAGAAGCGGTCATCCTATTTTTCACATCCCTAATAACTGACATTCACCCAGATATCTGATAAATGAATGATTTTAGACATTATCCAATTCAATCTTATCCAAAAATGAGGACGGTAAAGCCAAAAGTCATACAACTAAGATAGCCTGTCTTTTTTTCATTTTTACTACAATGTATCTAGGTATGAAATTATTTCTGTTTACCATTCTCAGGACTCACTATGATTCCTGAATCTGGAATCATCTTTTTCCAAGTCTGGAAAACCTTTAACTATTACATTTTGAAATACTACTTCTTATGCCCCCATCTCCAGCCTCCATAAGCCCTGGAATGCCCATTAGATGGAATGGAGGTTTTCCAGGGTTCTGTTATGGGCTTGTCTGTGTCTTTAAAAGGATGTTTGTTATCTTTTATGTAGCATATCTGGGTATTTTTTGTAAAAGAAAGATTTTCAGCTTGCAGAATCAATCATATTATCAGAAAGTAGAGGCAGGTGTGACAATTGCTATACATCTATTTATACCTATTCCCAGTTTTCTGTCTCAGGCTTCAGAACCAAAGTTCATTTGCATATTGGAATCCAACTGGTCTAATATCTAAACATTCAGCATCCAATGTATTTATTTACTTATTTTATTTTGGGGCAGAATCTTAGTTCCCCAACAAAGGATCAAACCTGTGTCCCCTGCAGTGGAAGCACGGAATCTTAACCACCAGACCTCCAGGGAAGTCCCTACTCAATGTATTCAAAACCTGGGCTCATACTTGCTACTTTGCCTATGATCTGTAGCTCAGTTAATGTTATTACCATCCACCCAGTCTTCCAAATTAGAACCTAATTTTGCTTTGAGTCATCTCTCTCTGGCACCACAATTGTATCTTTTCTCAATTTCCATGCTTATTCTTCAGGATAAGTTACCATTAATTTCCATTGGCATTACCATAATAGCCTCCTAGCTTGACTCACTGTTCTTACGCCTGTTTCTGTCCATTTACCCTAAGTTTCTGGAATTGTCTTTCTGAGTCTTGAATCTGGATATGTCATTTCCCTGCATAGAAAACTTAGCTGACTTTCTGCTGTCCACAGAATAAAGTTCAAGATCTTTACATGACAATAAAAAATTAAAAACCAAACAAACAAACAGCCCTTCATAGCCATTTCCTGCAATGCAGGAGGCTCCGGTTTGATTCCTGGGTCGGCAAGATCTGCTGGAGAAGGGATAGACTACCCACTCCAGTGTTCTTGGGCTTCCCTGCTGGCTCAGATGGTGAAGAATCTGCCTGCAATGTGGAAGACCTGGGTTCGATCCCTGGGTTGGGAAGATACCCTGGAGAAGGGAACAGCTACCCACTGCAGTATTCTGGCCTGGAGAATTCCATGGACAGAGGAGCCTGATAGGCTACAGTCCATGGGGTCACAAAGAGTCGGACATGACTTTCCGACTTTCACTTTCACTTCACATAGCCCCTACATACTTTACCTCTCCCACCTATCTTTATGTATATTTTTTCTTGTCCTGGCCGCTTGTGCACACTCCCTGTGCTTCTGTGGAAGTCATGTACCCATGACTTTGTTCAAGCTCTTCTTCTCTGGAATGTCCTTGCCTTCCTTCATACAGTGAAAGTCTAGACACTTGTTGGTTAACCAGGCTTAGACTTCACAGTCAGAATTCATCACCACCATCTATCTCTATTTGAACTTGAATATATACAGTTCATCACAATATCCCTTGTATTGTCATTGACTGTTTACTTGGAGCAGCAAAGTCCTTGAGAATATGAAACAGATCGCATATCTATCTACCTACCTCTGTCATCCTGTGTGTGTGTTAGTCACTTAGTTGTGTCCGACTCTTTGTGACCCCATGGACTTTAGCCCACCACACTCCTCCGTCCATGGAATTCTCCAGGCGAGAATACTGGAGTGGGTTCCATTTCCTTCTCCAGGAGACCTTCCTGACCTAGGGATCAAACTCAGGTCTGCAGCATTACAGGCAGATTCTCTACCATCTAAGCTACCAGGGAAGCCCTCTACTGTCTTGATAATTGTTGGGAGATTAATACACAGTTTTGAATTAGAGCCTTTTTTATAATACAATATTATAGGACTTCCCTGGTGGTCCAGTGGGTCCAGTGGCTAAGTCAGGGAACTAGATCCTGCATGAAGCAACTAAGACCTGGTGCAACCAAAGTAAATAAATAAATATTTTAAAAAAATACAACATTACAAAAAGAATCCTGGGGCCAATAAAAGAGACCTCAAAGGGAAGGGAAAGGACAAAAAAAAAAAAAAAAAAGAATCCTGAAAATTTCAGAATCCATGCCTACTAATTATAGATAATTCTAAATCTAGAGTAATAGGAGAAATATATATATATATATATATACACACATATATATATATACAGACACACACATGTATACACATATGATTAAAATATAGGTCATACACACATATATACTTATATGTGTCACATATATTACAAAATATCAGATTTTCTGAAAAGCAATTTATATTTGACCAGTTTGGAGAGAGTGAAAACAAGTATGATAAATACTAGCACCAGTTTATAATCTCCCCATCTCCAGCCCCTGTAAGTCCTTGCAGCATGATTCTGAGAAGTGGTAGGGGGGATGCAGTGACCTTATCTACTCTCACCCAGCTAATACTCTACACAAAGTGGGGCAATGGATAGCAATGACGGATCTGGAAAGCAGCATTTATTGGTAATAATTCTCAGATCTATTGGATGGCAAGACTAATTCAATATTGAGAGTAAGAAAAGAATACATGAAATATAAAACTGTTAACAGACCACAGTCTTGTCTTAGGATCCTATGAAACCAGTATTCATTGTTATTCCATGAACACATATCATTACTTACCAAGGTTAAATGAGTAAGAGGTTGTTTTTATGATTTGCTTCTTGTGTGATGGGCAGGATGCTTCAGATTATTCCAAGAGAGCCAGCTTTGAAGAAAATTTCAAAATAATACTTCCCAAATTCAAAAATGTTAATGTTTTTCTACTTTGTATGGAGTGATGGAAAAAAAAGTATTTTTAACTGAAATTCAAACTAATTAGTGGTGTCTAATTTTAATAAAACATTTTTTAAATCTCATTTTTGCTATTTATTGTGTTTTCTGTTTAACAAGAAGTAATCTTTCAGATGGGGGCCTTTAAAAATATCACTGGAGCTTTTCATGTTTAGATCAAATAATTCTCAGTTTAATATCCTGCTAGAGCTTTGTAGATACTGTTTATTTCTTTTCAGTTTATCAGATGAAAAATGCCTCCCGATATAAGCCTTTATGCCATACAAAGACCGCTATGTGAAGTCCCCAGGAAAGTCTTCTATGTATCAGAAGCCCATTAAAATATTAGGACTCCAGGAAAGCAAGACTTCTCAGCTTTCTGTTTAGTTGATAGTGGTAAGAAAGTTAAAGAATAGGTGAGAATAGGTGAAAACAAGGATGGGACTGGTTAAAGAATGGAAGTTTAGCAAAGAAAAGAAAAAGAAAACAATCTTCTCTTGTAAAGCAAACCCCTATTGTTAAATCACTGAGGAGTGAGTGGAACACTGATGGTCCTTCTGATACAGACTTTGAGATAACACAAAGGAGGACCTGGATTAAATCAACTCTCAACTGATGCCTCCTGTAGGGACTAGGAGGTGCGCATTGAATCACGTGATCCAGAAGCAGATGAGATGGTATTTTTACAAAGATGATTGCTGGATGAGATCTGACGTGTTATCAGAGCAAGCAAGATAGGCTGGGAAAAGTCATGCAAGGACACAAGGAATCAAAGCCTCAGACAAAGTAGCAGAAGGTTTGGAAGCAAAAGCTGCACAGAGCAACACTGAGATACCAAGATCCTTCCCACACAGGTACTAGGTGAGTTATGCCGCTCTGATGTATTCAGTAAGTAAGATCACCTCCCAGTATGGGAAGCTGGTAATACCTTGATGACAGATTACACTATATTAACAACTGCTTATTTTGTGCAACAACTTAATGGAGCCCATTCTTCCCCTGGCTGCATGAGACTGGGCTGCAATCCAGGAAGATGAGTTACAGCAAAAGTAACCAAATAATAGCCAAATACCACCTGTAAAATTACTAAACAACTAATTCCCAATTTTTTCACACTTTCACACTAGGTAAAAACGGTTTTATTATTCAAGGACTCCTTCACTTGCAACTTGAACTAGCTTGGCTGAAAGGGAAGACGGATCAGCTCGCATAACCAGGAACGTGAGGAGTGTTGTTGGGAAGAACCAAGACAGGAACCTGCCTGCATTTTTTCTCTTCACTTCTCATCAACTTTATTTAGGCTTTTATTTTTGGCTTTATTCTGCCAAGCTGGGTGGTTTTACAAAATGGAGCTATGGTTAGTTATCAGTTTCTGGGTTCACAACTTGCCAGCTTCTTAACAAGAGGGCTTTCCCTTGTGATTCTCATTTAAAAAAAATCATAGTGTTAGGTAGTTAGAATAGGGAAAAAGAGTCCAAAATGGCGGTGGCTAAAAGACCTGGAAGGGAAAAACCCTCGAAAATAGAACAAAGGAAGGTCTGAGGACCAGAGTGAGAACCTCAGGTAAAACAAACAATGCTCCTGCCTAAGCCCAATTTGCATAGGACAGGCCCAGGGGGAACAAAAAAACATAAAAAGAGGAGCCAAAGCCCTCTTATCTCTCTCTCTCTCTCCGGCGCGATGGGGTGCTCTTTTCGCGTCTTTGGATCCACGTACTCTCATGCCTCAAAGATGGATTTTCCTGCTATTATCTAAATAAAATAGAGCTGTGACACTGAGCTGTAACACTGATTTATTTAAGAGCTATAACACGGCCTGTCCTCCGAGAGCTGTGACCCGCCGAGGGGCTTTAATGTCCGTCACTCCAAATTTTTGTTGTGACGAGACAACCGAGGAGCATACACTCGCCTGACAACAGGAAAGGACATTAATTGACTTTGTTGTTGTTTGGTCGATCAGTTGTGTCCCACTCTTTGCAACCCCATGGACTGCAGCACAGCAGGCTTCCCCTTACTGTCTTCTGATCTCATGTCCATCGAGTCGGTGATGCCATCCACCTATCTTGTCCTCTGTTGTCCCCTATTCCTCCTGCCTTCAATCTTTCCCAGCATCAGGGTCTGTTCTAATGGTGGATCAATTTCTGCTTACTGAACCAGTCACTGAGGTTAAGAGGTTGGTTCCTGGGGTCACGTCATATACACACTTTATCATTTACAAAATCAATTCTTTGAGTTGGATGAGGGGAAAATAACAGAGAGATGATGATTGTGTGTGGGTGACACTGTTGGCCACTAAGTACAGTGGGTCCAAGCCCGGAGAAGAGAATCTGCTGTACCTGAGGTCCCAGCGCTTGTCGTGGCCTGATAACCTGGAGCAAAGGTCCAGAGAGTCATTTCATATAACCTGACCCTGAAATGCAAGCTGGTCACTTCCTCTGGTGCTCAGAGGAAAAAACAGCCCTCTGTTCCAATACTGGGGTGATGTGTCACTGTGACCTTCATGAAAAAAATTATTATACTGTTATGTGTATCTAAAGGATTTTCAAGGACAATTTTGCCTATAGTGAATTTCTCCGTACAAGCTGACAGTAAAACCTACCCCCTGCCTAGGAATTCTCCAAGCTATTAAGAAGGGTCTGGAGGTCCATCCCTAAACCAGTCCCTGACAACTCAGAGATGGGTTCCTTTAGGAAGGCAGTGGCTTCCATTTGGACTTTATGACAACAGCCGTTGGACATGCAATACCCTCCCCCTCCCCACTTCCACACCCCGGCCCCCACCATGATCCTCCCACCCCAAAGGAGGGGTCTATCTCCCAGGAGAAAAGGGGAGGAACTCTGGGGAGCAAAACAACCGGTTTTGCTCAGTGGAGTGACTGTTTGGCCATATGAGTTGGGTGAACATAAATACCTTCCTCCACGGACATCCTGGACTCCACCTCTCTCCACTGGTCCTCCCCAGGGCTTCCTTCTTGGCTTTCTGTCCCCCTTGAGAGCCACTCTGTGCCCAGTGAACACATCCTCATTCCCAGATTACTTCCTGCTGTAGTGGTGGTGTACATCAATGTCTTCCTTCCGCTTTATGAGACTGGACTTCATCTACAGAGCACGTTTAATCAGAGACAGCAACAGCAGTGCTTCTCTCCACCCGGAACCAGGCCATGTTCCTCGGGAGACAAGGAGGGGCCTCGCTGTCTCCTCTTCATCACTCCCCAGGCACCAGCCCTGGCCCGAGCCTAGTGCCTCTGCTCTTCCCATCTAGTGTATTCCCTGAAACCTGGGGGTTGCTTCCCAGCCACGTGGTGCTCCCGGCCCTCAGCAGCCACCACTGCACTGCAGGTTTCTCACTTCAGTCCAGTTTTCTAACCGTCCTCTTTCTCCAGGTAGTGATGCCTGATAAAATATTTGGGACAGCTATACTAAAAACTTTATCGTTTACCTGATATTCAAATTTTACTGGGCATTCTGTGCTTTTATTTGCTACATCTGGCCACTCTACAGTAAGGCTTCCATAAATAGGACCTCCGCCTGCAGAGTCCAACAGGTCACCCATAAAACCTGAGCAGGTTTTAACATGTCTGCATGCACCAGGAATGACAATCCAAGCCCCCACCAACTCGAAATATTCAGGCTTTCATGCCAGTTATATAAATGTAACATGGGTATCCTCCCCTTTTTCAAAATTCACTTCACACCACTTTACTTTTACAAAAGACCTACATATTAGTCCTTGTTTTCCCTAACCAAAAGCAATCCAAAGAGGATTTTCACTTTCAGGAAAAAAGTGAAAATTGTGTTGGTTTTGCAATAACCATTAAAGAAGCATCGAGTGCTCCAAGCAGTAAGAGTGGACCCAACAAACCCCTTCCCGGGAATGACACTCCTCATCTCAGCGTCAGGTGGCCAGAGCTGTGAACTCTGTCTGAGCATCTGTGCTTTATCTTGATTGATTTTGTCCATCTGTTGCAAGATGTGTCCTAAGGTAATTGTTTCTTTGCTTTAATGCCATTTTGGTTTATCGGAACCTCTGCCTTGGGAGAGTGGTGAAACCTTTACTGCGGACCAGCATTTTAAGTGCGGAACGCTTTTTGGGCACAGAAGATAGTCCCTGGTTATATCTGTCATTAGCTAGTAATTGAAGTATAATTAACACTGTTAGAAATTGACATTTATCCTGGAAAATAGGCTTGATTATACAAATCAGGCATAATCACCAGGCCATGTTGTTCTTAGATACAAACCAGCTGAGAGGAATATTCCAACCAACTCTCCTGTTTGATGGATTCCATTAGAAGAAAATTTTCCTGCTTCCTTTCAACAAAAGTGGTCAAACATTATTGTAATTCAAGCTGCTTCAAGGAATTTAGGAAACTTCCCTGTTTTATTGATTAAAACACAATATAACTATATACTCGATCTACTTGTTTGACAGTTTCAGTTTCTATGAGGCGGTGGTGGTTGAGAGGAGAGATAAAGCAAATATAAGAATACAAAAATCATCCATCATCCACTATATTTTGTATACATTGGTCCAGTCCTTTTGAATGCAAATATATCAATATTTTTAAAGAAATTGGGACCAAATTGTATCTACATTCTGTTGTATAATTAACTTTCTTCATTTCAGATTATTAAGCTTTTTAATACAAACTGTTCTATTATATGAATAATGTGTACTATGCTCAATCAGTTGCATATTGCTGAATATTTACGTTCTTTCTAAATTTTTTTTTCTGTTACCACAGTCTTATTTTAGCTTCCTGAATAAATTGTCTGCAATTCAGATGATTTCTCCAAGTCAGCAGGGTGAGCCGCTCTAGTTTCTGCCTGCCCAATATCCATATTTCCTCCATCTGTTAACAGCACCCAGTGTTCCTTTGGGGAATCCCCGACCCAAATCTGAGTTCCTGTGTCTCATGTGGGGGTGAGACCACCCCAAGTTCAAGGGAGAGTGTTCCGCTTTGTGGCTACAATGTCTTTTTTGAGGATGGGCACAGTTCCAGGGTCAAACTTACCCCAAGACTTTTATGAAAATCATTGGGAAGTAAGCTTTCTCTGTCCATGGGTGGTTCTGAGCTGGTGGATATTTCTGGAAAAACAGCCCCCTGGAGAGAAAGTGAACGTTAAGATGACATAGAGGAAAGCAGAGCTGAGAAATGGACGGAGACCGATCCTCACTGTGACCTGGGGGCCAGCCACACCAGGAGGTTTTTCATTCTCATGAGTCACTAAACTCCCTTTTTGGCTCAAAGCAGCTTGAGTCAGGGTTTCTGGCACCTCACTTGGAATAATTCAAATTTTTAAAAAAATGTCGAGCAGGGCTATATTATCAAAGTGCTTTCCCCAGAAGTTGCATCAAATACCCACTCACCATCAAAGGTGTGCTTCTATGGCATTACCACAATTAAATGTTACTTTGATACTCTATTTGACTTTTTTTTTTAAGTTTCATATTATATGTTTATTTAAATATTAGTGGGGTAAAACTTTTCCTATTTAATAAATAGAATATAATTTGTCTATTATAAATTGTATCTTTGGCCTCTTTTTCTGTATCATCCTATGGCCTATAGATTGATTACATGATTTTCACTTTTATATTTGTAGAATGTATTTTTCCTCTGGATTTTAAACTATAAAAATTTTTTTATTTTTCTGATTATAAAATATATGTATAATTTTGAAAAATACAGTAAAACACAAAAAAGAGAATAAAAATCCCTTTTAATACTACCACTCAGATATACATTGGAGAAATTCCCTCTAAGTTTACATATATATAAAATATATTTACTAAAATATAAGTGTATGTTAATATATGTTTATAACTTTATCACTTAAGATTATGTCAACAGGGAATTTCTCGTTTGTCATTAAATATTCCTCAAAATGGGTCTTGGACTTACTGAGAAAAGTCATGAACTCACATTTCAGGAAAAAAATGTACATATGTAGAAAAACTGATAACTCTATTTCAGGAGGCTCTCAGATTCGTCTGTGGATTCCAGATTAGGAACTCTAGTTGTAAACACGATTCTTGGCATCTGCATAGTGGTCTCTTGTCTTAGTACATTCATATTTATTTATTTTTTTAGATTTCTTTAATTGAGGCATAGCTGATTTACAATGTTTCAGGTATTCAGCAAAGTCAGTTATATATATCTATATATCTTCTTTTTTAGATTCTGTTCCATTATAGGTTACTTCAAGGTATTGAATACAGTTCCCTGTGCTATACAGTAGGTCCTTGCTGTTTATTTATTTTATATGTAGTAGTTTGTTGTTGTTGTTTAGCTGCTCAGTCGTGACTATTTTGCAACCCCATGGACTGTAGCCCCTCCAGGCTCCCCTGTCCATGGGATTTTCCAGGCAAGAATACTGGAGTGGGTTGCCATTTCCTTTTTCAGGGGATCTTCCCAAACTAGGGATAGAACCCATGTCTCCTGAATTCCAAGTGGATTTTTTTTATTGCCGAGCCACCAAGGAAGCCGCCTGTTAATCTCAAATTCCTAATTTTTCCCTCCTCTGCCCGTTTCCCTTTTGGTAACCATGGGTTTGTTTTCTATGTCTGTGACTGTATTTCTGTTTTGTAAATAAATTCATTTGTATCATTTTGTAATGTTTCACATGAAGTGATATATAATATTTATTTTTTTCTATCTAACTTACTTCACTTAGTGTGATCATCTCTAGGTCCATCCATGTTGCTGCAAATAGCCTTGTTTCATTCCTTTTTAATGGCTGAGTGATATTCCATTGTATATGTGCTATATGTATCACATCTTTACCCATTCATTTTTCAATGGACATTTAGGTTGCTTCTATGTCTTGGCTATTGAAAATAGTGCTGCAGTGAACACTGAGGTACATGTATATTTTCAAATTAGAGCTGTCCTCTTTCTAGATATATGCCCAGGAGTGGGATTGCTGGATCATATGGTAACTCTGTTTTAGTTTTTAAAGGCAATTTCTGTTGGTTCAGGCGGTAAAGAATCCTTCTGCAATGCAGGAGACCTGGGTTTGATTCCTGGGTTGGGAAAATCCCCTGGAGAAGGAAATGGCAACCCACTCCAGTATTCTTGCCTGGAAAATCCCATGGACAGAGAGGAGCCTGGCAGGCTACAGTCCATGGGGTTGCAAAGAGTCAGAAATGACTGAGTGAATAACACTTTCATTTTATGGTTTAACTACATCATATTTAGTTTAGGACTGACTTTGGGATCCAAAAGCTTGGGTTCAAAAAGCCTGACTCTATCCCTACTAGGAGGTAACTTGGCAAATTCTTTCGACTTGGCAAATTTCTGACCTCATTAAGCCTGTTATAAAAATTGAATGATATGATCCATGATTAAAAGCTTAGCAGATTGTTCTGTATGTAAGCACTCAATGTGACTCTCATTTTTAAAAAAAATTCCCTGATTGTTTCCTTAGGATAAACATCCAAAAATAGAATTGCTAGATCACAGTAGATGCACATTTTTAGGATTACTGTCATCTACACCAAGTTTTCTTCTAGAAAGGATACACCACCGGCAGGATGAGAGGTTATGCAGTTGATAGAATCTTTGGCACCATAATATAATATCATTTATGTCAGTCTTTTCTAACAGTGAAAAAATAGCATCTAATTGCTTCAGTTTAATTTCTTTGGTCTTTCCTTTGTGTGATCTTGTGTATCTATTCATAGCATTTGCTTTTTTCCCCCCTATTGTATTGTTTGTTCTTGTTAATTTATAAAACCGTTTTATAAAGTTAGTATTAGCTCTTGGTTTTATAAAAGTTGCAAATATTTTTTCTTATTTTGTAATTTGCTTTTAATTTTTCAATGCTTTTTTGACTATAACAAAGTTAAACATTTTTATGGCATCCTAGCTACTGAGTTTCCCGTTATGATTTCTTCTGTTCCTTTTTAGCTTAGGAAAATTTTCTCTATCCAACGATGATATAAATACTAGCTAATATTTTTCTACAGAAATTTTGTTCCATTATTGTTATTAATATTAACTGTTTAATCCATGTGGAATTAATTTTGGTGTATGGTGTGCAAGAAGGCTCTAAATTTATTTTCCCCCAGCTGGCATTTTCCACCTATGGTGCCATCTCTCCCATCTATGTATTTTCTCCCTTTTGGGTGGGCCAGACTCTCTTTGGCAACAGTAAGGGCAATAGAAGAAGTTCAGTGACCACAGCAGCCTGCCATTATCACCGCACCTGGAGAGCGAGCTCTCTTTTCCTAATCCTAAGGTTCTTCCTAAATAGTGAAAAAGATCAGAAGGAATAGGGGAGGCAAGAGCATCCGCTTCCTTTACAACAACCACAGGAGCAGGAGAGATGGCAGTGTGCAGGCCCAGAGAAACCCCTGAGGCTGCAGGTTGAGCATGATCCTCCTGATTTACAACCCAAGCCCATCTCTTCTGCTTTTCACTCTTCACCCACTGCAAAAATTCTCTCCCATATCCCTCCCTAATCCCCAAGAGGAGTTAGTTGGATGGGTTGGCCTGCCTCTAGTTACTGCTTATTTAATTTGATTGTGGATTTTAATTCCATTAGCACAAATTGGAGTGGTGTCTGCAGAGTCGGGCTTCAGCTCATCCTCTGCCAGTTGTGATCTTGGCTTATCTTCTCCTGTGGTTTCAAGAATGTAAAGGTTCCACGGTGCCTCCTCCTTTTCTGTTTGTTCACATGTCTCCTACTCACTCAGCTGAAGTATTTGGGTGGCTTTTGTTTGTTTGTTTATCTGCACATAAGCCAAAATGAAAACTTGGAATCTTTTTGGTCACATCCTACTTCCTTCAAAGCTCTATAGATGTTACTGCATTGTTAGGTTTACTGTCTGGAGACAGTTTGAGGGTATATTATTTTTCTAAATGCTTGCAGAAGTACTGCTCTTGTGGATTATGATCTAATGGAGAGGAAATAAATTATTTGTGATAAAGAGTGTAATATGCCATGAACTTAATCATATTTGTTATGTGTGTGTGTGCATGCTAAGTCGCTTCAGTTGTGTCCGGCTCTTTGTGACCCTATGGACTGCTGCCTGCCCGGCTCCTCTGTCCATGGGATTCTCCAGGCAAGATTACTGGAGTGGAGGAGTGGGTTGCCTCTTCTGGGGGATCTTCCCCACCCAGAGATCAAACCTGCCTCTCTTATGTCTCTGACATTGGCAGGCATTTTTACCACTAGCGCCACATGGGAAGCCCCATATTTGTCGTAATCTCTGCCATTTTCACAAGATTTGGGGAAGAGAAAATATAAACATATTTATATTTTCAAAAGGCAAAGGAGAAAAGGAAAAATATATCCATTTGGATGCAGAGTTCCAAAGAATAGCAAGGAGAGATAGGAAAACCTTCCTAAGTGATCAATGCAAAGAAATAGAGGAAAACAATAGAATGGGAAAGGCTAGAGATGGCTTCAAGAAAATTAGAGACACCAAGGGAACATTTCATGCAAAGAATGGCACAATTAAGGACAGAAACAGTATGGACCTAACAGCAGAAAATATTAAGAGATGGGAAGAACACTCAGAAGAACTATACAAAAAAGATCTTAATGACCCAGATAACCACGATGGTGTGATCACTCACCTAGAGCCAGACATCCTGGAGTGTGAGGTCAAGTAGGCTTTAAGAAGCATCACTATGAACTAAGGTAGTGGAGGTGATGGAATTCCAGCTGAGCTATTTCAAATCCTAAAAGATGATGCTGTGAAAGTGCTGCACTCAGTTCAGTTCAGCTCAGTCGCTCAGTTGTGTCCAACTCTGTGTGTCCCCATGAACCACAGTACACCAGCCTCCCTGTTCATCACCAACTCCCGGAGTCCACTCAAACCCATGTCCATTGAGTTGGTGATGCCATCCAACCATCTCATCCTCTGTTGTCCCCTTCTCCTCCTGCCCTCAGTCTTTCCCAGCATCAGGGTCTTTTCCAACGAGTCAGCTCTTCGCATCAGGTGGCCAAAGTATTGGAGTTTCAGCTTCAACATCAGTCTTTCCAATGAACACCCAGGACTGATCTCCTTTAGGATGGACTGGTTGGATCTCCTTGCTGTCCAAGGGACTCTCAAGAGTCTTCTCCAACACCACAGTTCAAAAGCATCAATTCTTCGGCACTCAACTTTCTTTATAGTCCAACTGTCACACCCATTCATGACCACTGGAAAACCATAGTCTTGACTAGACCTTTGCTGCACTCAATATACCAGCAAATTTGGAAAACTCAGCAGTGGCCACAGGACTGGAAAAGGTCAGTTTTCATTCCAATCCCAAAGAAAGGCAATGCCAAAGAATGCTCAAACTACCACACAATTGCACTCATCTCACACGCTAGCAAAGTAATGCCCAAAATTCTCCAAGCCAGGCTTCAACAGTACATGAACAGAGACTTTCCAGATGTTCAAGCTGGTTTTAGAAAAGGCAGAGGAACCAGAGATCAAATTGCCAACATCCATTGGATCATTGAAAAAGCAAGAGAGTTCCAGAAAAACATCTATTTCTGCTCTATTGACTACGCCAAAGCCTTTGACTGTGTGGATCACAAGCAGCTGTGGAAAATTCTGAAAGAGATGGGAATACCAGACCACCTAACCTGCCTCCTGAGAAACCTGTATGCAGGTCAGGAAGCAACAGTTAGAACCAGACACGGAACAACAGACTGGTTCCAAATTCCGAAAGGAGTACATCAAGGCTGTATATTGTCACCCTGCTTATTTAACTTCTATCCAGAGTACATCATGGGAAATGCCAGGCTGAATGAAACACAAGCTGGAATTAGGATTGCCAGGAGAAATAGCAATAACCTCAGATATGCAGATGGAGAAGGAAATGGCAACCCACTCCAGTGTTCTTGCCTGGAGAATCCCAGGGATGGGGGAGCCTCGTGGGCTGCCGTCTATTGGGTCTCACAGAGTCGGACACAACTGAAGTGATTTAGCAGCAGCAGCAGCAGTTATGCAGTTGACACCACCCTTATGGCAGAAAGCAAAGAGAAACTAAAGTCTCTTGATGAAAGTGAAAGAGGAGAGTGAAAAAGCTGATTTAAAACTCAACATTCAAAAAATACTAAGATCATGGCATCCGGTCCCATTACTTCATGGCCAATAGATGGGGAAACAATGCAAACGGTGACAAACTTTATTTTTTGGGCTCCAAAATCACTGCAGATGGTGACTGCAGCCATGAAATTAAAAGATGCTTGCTCGTCGAAAGAAAAGCTATGACCAACCTAGACAGCATATGAAAAAGCAGAGACATTACTTTGCCAACAAAGGTCCATCAAGTCAAAACTAATGTTTTTCCAGTAGTCATGTATGGATGTGAGAATTGGACCATAAAGAAAGCTGAGTGCCAAAGAATTGATGCAAGGATATGAAAACAGTCAATTCTAAAGGAAATCAGTGCTGAATGTTCATTGGAAGGACTGATGCTGAAGCTCCAATACTTTGGCCACCTGATGCGAAGAGCTGACTCATTGAAAAAGACCTTAACATTGGGAAAGATTGAAGGCAGGTGGAGAAGAGGGTGACAGAGGATGAGATGGTTTGGATGGCATCACCGACTGGATGGACATGAGTTTGAGCAAGCTCCTCAAGATGATGAAGGACAGGGAAGCCTGGTGTGCTGCAGTCCATGGGGTAGCAAAGAGTTGGACACGACTGAGCGACTGAAATGAACTGAACTGAACTGAAATGAAATATAAACATATGAACTCGTGCACCATTGGGAAATGGAAGTCACCCAGTCTCCTCTGATGTAGAAAATGGGGTAGAGACAAGTTTCCAGGAGGAAGAATTCACTCTAGGATCTTGGCTCCACATAGACTAACCCTGAACTAAGACTTCAGCCTAGAAATCCCCGCTGTTGGCTTTCACAGCTCAGCTGGCTATCAGGTTACAGTCACTTCAGTCAGCCAGATGCCTTCTCCATGGCTTCTTGATATGCAGGGAGGTCCCTTTCCTTTGCAGATGCACCCAGGGACTCACATAAAGTTGTTAAGTCAACACTCTGCATTTGAACTCTGCATTTGATTTGTTTTCTGGATAAACCTGTCTGAAGCAGGGAACCTCACCACTTTATTTCTTTTCAGTTCTTTAATCCTAAAGCCTGGGCTATACTCAAATCACTTCCTAAATCTATGACCACTGAAGTAGCCTTTCCCCATCTGCCAAAAATTCCTAAACACATTTTTCACGGAGACTTTTCTTAGCAGAGCTCTTCCCCTGCAGTGCTTTAACATCATATCCTGATGAACACTGAGTCAGGTGCTTGTAGATTTGGCTGATGAGGCTGAGATTTCCCTGTGCCTCGGATTCCTGGTGTGGAAAAATCGAGCTAACAGGATCTCTCCCAAGGCTCTGCTGAGAGAAAATCAAATGAAATAATGCATACGCACTTGCACAAGACCTGGCTCAAACCCCACCAATATACATTTTATTACTTTCTACGTTGTCAGAACACAAGTATTGTGTCTTGCTACCAGAGAGCCATTCCTATTAAGTCAAGCATCCCTCACAACACTCGGGGTTGCAGGCTCTTTGAACAGTCTGTATGATGTATGTGCGTGCATAGACCAGCTTGCTCTCTGTGTGTGTGTCTGGATGCCCAGATTTCGTTATCAAAGAGTCAGAACCCATCAGAGAACTTAGCAGCAGCCAGGCACGGTTTTTTCTGGTTTTTCCTTCTTCTTCTCTTTTGTCAGGTCTTTGTTCCGCCCCTGGCTACACTCTCACAGAACCACTTACTGGGGATTAAAAGGAGGGGACTCGGCCGGCGAAGGCGGGGCCTGCGGGCGTGGGGGGCCCAGCGATTGGGTTCACCCTCGGGGGCTGCGGTTTCTTAAGTGCCAGCCAGCGGGCGCCGGCCAACCTCCTCCCGCCCCCCGCCCCACTCCGCCCCGCCACAGCCGAGGACCAACCGGCCGCCCCAGACGTCAGCCGCGCGCAGCAGAGCCTTGCAATTGAGTCCCGTTTGGCAGCTGCAGACGGGCGGACAGACAGACGGACGGCGGTGGCGATCGAAGGCGCAGGGAGGCCCGCGCGGCGGGAGGGAAGAGACGTCCGCAGGGCAAGCAAGAGCCAGACCCGAAGCCTCCCCCGACAGAGCCATGGACAGCACCGGCAACGCCACCCTGCTCTTCGGCACCGGCAACGCCACCCTGCTCTTCGGCACCGACAACGCCACCCTGCTCTTCGGCCCGTCCACGCTGCCTCCGGACAATTACACCTTGTCGCCCACCGCCAGCAGCCTGAGTCCCGGCCCGGACGCACCCCTCGCGCCGGCCTCCAGCGCCGGCCCCGGCCCCGGGCTCAGTGTGGCGCCGGGGCCCGGAGTCAGTTTCAGCCCCGGCCCCACTCCGACCCCGGCGCCGACGGCCGGCAGCTTCGCGGGCGGCGCGGGTGGCCCCAGCCCGCCCCTGTTCGCTCGGCCCGAGGCGGCCCACGAGCCCCCGTTTTGGGACACGCCGCTGAACCACGGGCTGAACGTGCTGGTGGGCGCCGCCCTGTGCATCACCATGCTGGGCCTGGGCTGCACGGTGGACGGGAACCACTTCGCGGCGCACGTCCGCCGGCCGGTGGGCGCGCTGCTGGCCGCGCTCTGCCAGTTCGGCTTCCTGCCGCTGCTGGCCTTCTTGCTGGCGCTCGCCTTCTCCCTGGACGGCGCGGCCGCCTTGGCGGTGCTCCTCTGTGGCTGCTGTCCCGGCGGGAATCTCTCCAACCTCATGTCCCTGCTCGTGGACGGCGACATGAACCTCAGGTACGGAGCTGCTTTCGGTCCCATAGGCGTCTTTCCAAACGCCGCCAACCGCGTTTACAGCCACGGGTTCAAGACCAAGGAGGGAGGAAGTAGAGGCGGTTGGCATGAGGTGCGGGAGAGCTGCAAAGAAACTGGAGATGAGGGTGATGTGCAGGCAGACATGAAGAGGTGGGGTTGGAGGGGAGGAGATCCAGATGGGAACAGAGGTGCTCTGAGGTCTGCGGGTCTCACCCATAGCACTGTCTGTGCAGGTCTGTGGGCCCCAGAAGACGAAGGGAACTGGGAAGTCTGAAGCCAGGACTCTTGGGAAATGTAAAAGCAAAATAGGACTGTTGGCTCCAGTAAAGAAAGTAATCTCATATATAAGACTGTGATGGAGGTCATTCCAACAAGTAGTATCTGGCAGCTTTACCAAGTCCTTCAGGGTGCTTTGGAGGATTAGAAAAGAGAACAAAAATATTCCGTGCCCTCACAATCATCCAGAGGGTAACCAGTGCAGTAGGCTGCAGAAAGCAGCGAGCCACAGTCCTGAGATTCTTTTTGTCTTACCTGGAGTTCCTGTATCAATTGGGCTTAGACATGCTGCTCTCTTGGTGCTCCCCTGAGATGAAGCAGGTTCACCCCTGACTTCAAACTGGGGGTCTTGTAGTCTCCCTCTTTCTCCTTTATCCCGTGTGCAAGCAAGGCTCTTTGGCTCAAAGCTGTTCCAACTTCTGTCCATTCCCTTTCCTGCAGCATCATCATGACCATCTCCTCCACTCTCCTGGCCCTGGTCTTGATGCCCCTGTGCCTGTGGATCTACAGCCGGCCTTGGATTGACACTCCCCTGGTGCAGTTACTGCCCATAGGGACGGTGATCCTGACCCTCTGCAGCACTCTCATCCCCATCGGTTTGGGCGTCTTCATTCGCTACAGATACAGCCGGGTGGCTGACTACATTGTGAAGGTAAGGTCACTCTTCCCTTTGCCTCCTTTACATTCGTAGAGGGTCCTTGGTCTCTGACCCATGGCTGAAATGGTGAGAAGTTTGGAAAAGAAGGATAAGGAAGAAAAGGACTGGGCAGCCCTTGCATGGATAAACTTAAAAAATTATGCCAGGAAGATAACTTCCATCCCATCTTTTAGAACTTCAAAAATAACAGCTTTAATTAATATACCAAGGTTGATTAAAAACAGCATAAGATAACTGTCAGTACTCATAGGTGGAAACAGATCATGAGGAAAAAAGATGACAGTGCAATTAAACGGCAACATGTTTTTCACTAAGAAGTCATGTATTACTAAAAATCAAAGCAGGTGAAATAAAATTATTTTAATTGGATTTGTGCAGTATTTTAGAAATGCATTACTCTATTCTTTAAAAGTGGAACTCTAATTCTGAGAAACTCTGTAGCAGATTCCTTTAAAATGTTTTATTAGTTTTCTAAAAGTAAGTTTACACTAATAAGACCAAAGGTAATTCAAAAATTACATCATGGAATATAATAGAATACACAAAATATAATTAGGTCCTGGGTAAATAATGCAGAATATATTACCATTACTAAATTTGTGTTTCTTTTTCCTTCCCCATTGCAATATTTCATATGATTTCTAAAGCTAGTGAAAGGATGAAATTTCTATTATTTTGTGCAATATTTCCAATACTGCTTTATTTTTAAAAAGTAATGCTTTTTGTAGCAGTAGAGATTTTGTAATAATTGATTGGAGGAAAAAAATTTAAATATTTGTAAATTAAACTTTCTTTGAAAACTCAAAAATAGTAGTAAACAAGAGTAAACCATGAACAGGATTCTCATTTTAGGAAGTTAAATAAAGTACATAACTAATTACCATATAATGTATATGCAAATTCCTTTAGAAAACAAAGAGAAAAAGGCTCACCCTAATGTTTAAATTATGTAGATTTAAGATGACATAATCCTTTGTGTTTTACTTATTCTATTTATTAAAGTAATCTGATACAGAGGGGCTAACTTTAATATGAAAAAATAGAGGGCTCTTTTCATACATATATTCAACCTTGAGTAAAAAAAATATACTCTGTAATAAACATATATTCTTTGAATGTAATAATGCAGGTGGATTCTTTACTGTCTGAGCCGCCAGGGAAGCCCAATAAATATATATGTACATGTAAACATAAATATTTTAATGTTAAACATAATATACTATAGGTCATTTTGAGAGCATTAAGAACTTATTACGTTTGATCATTAAGCTAATAGTATTAATGTGATGCATTTACTATAAAACCTTAGGAATTCTACAAGAAAGTCAATCAAATACCCTATTCCCATGCTAAAAATAGATAAATATATTTAAATAACAGACAATCCAATAAGACTGTCTAACTTAGAGTTAAAGCTGGACCTATTTCTTAACTAGCACACTCATAAGATCTGCTTCATAATATTTTTATACTTTTGCAAACACATTAAAATGAGTATTCAATGTCAGTGCTCATGCAAATGATTTAAAATGGTTCAAAGGAAATGATTCAGAGCCACTATTTTCACAATGAAGAATCAGATTTCTTGTCAAAGCTTTTGATGTAGACACACTTTGAAACTTATTATAAGTTTTGATTGGTACATTTGTAGCATGACTATCTTATAATATTATTTCAGTACCCTTTAGAATAGATTTTTGACCAGCCCAGATAAATTTTGAATGATTTTTTAGAGTATATGCCAATCCCACAGACTCCAAAGGATTATCTTCCCACATATCTATGAAACCAGAAGCAACACTTAAATGGCTCTGGAACTGTCCTCTTCCTCACAAACACCCACCCAACCCTCTGCCCCATTGAAAAAAAACAAACTGCCAACCTGAAGAACAAGAAGAATTTCTAGGTTTCCATCTTACTATTTATGAGCCTGTCTTACTTGCATGAGTGAAATAAATCAGTCAGACCTCAAGATGACACACTGTTTTATAGTCAATTGTTTTGTACCTAAAATCTTTCTATTATATATAATAATTCCTAAGCATCATTAGAGACAGGTGGGAGGTTTCTCATCAACAGATGAAAAGGAGGGAGTTCCAGAATTACAAAGAATTCCTCACATCTTATGTTTACGTTTTTTTTCTCTAACCTAATCTGAGTTGGTAATTGTTGGGTACTAACAGTTCTCTGAGATATAAAGTATTTTGAAAGTCAAAAATATTGGACACTCAGTTGCATAAATTAATAGCCTTTTATCTTCTGTGTAAAACCAGAACTAATTTCTTATGGAAAACATGGAGTCCTGTTCAGGGGAAGTAATATCCATCTGTCTACTCCATTCATCAGACTATACCTGTTATATTGGGCTCAGTTCTAACCGCCCTGTTTTTAAAAGGCACATTGACAAATTAAAGAAATGTTCAGAACAGTCAGGCTTCCCAGTTAGTGCTAGTGGTAAAGAATCTGCCTGCCAATGCAGGAGATGCAAGAGATGAGGGTTCGATCCCTGGGTTGGGAGGATCCCTTGGAGGAGGAAATGGCAACCTACTCCAGTATTCCCGTTGGGAAAATCCCACGGACAGAGGAACCTGGCGAGCTACAACACATGGGGCTGCAAAGAGTCAGACAGGACTGAGCACTCAGAACAAATTGGGACTCCAAAACAGAGTTATGGGATGAAGGCTGAAAACCTGGGACAATCTGCCCCCAGAGAAGAGTAGTAACCTTCCCCTCATAACTGTTTTTAAATGCTTGTAGGCTGTTTTTAGGAGGAGCAGCCTGTCTGGTCTGTGTTGCTCCTGAGTTCCTGTCCAAGACAGTGGCTGGCAGCTATCACAGGGACATTGTCACTACACATAAGGACAGGTCGCCAACAGAGCTCCCTGACATGGCCTGGATGCCTCCTGAGGTGGTCTACCCATTCTCAAAAATAGTGTCAAAAACTTTCATGGCGAAGATCTTCATTCTGTGTAGGAGACCAGACTAGATGGCTCTCCTCTTCCAAGAGTCCAGGGTCCCCTTGTTTGAATTCCTCTGTAACTATCTTATTATTGTTGTCTGCAGGGCATACCATGCTGGCATTGCACAATCTTAGTTCCCCCACCAGGGACTGAGCCCATGCCCCCTGCTTTGGGAGTGCGGAGTCTTCACTGGACCGCCAGGGAAGTTCCAAAAACTATTTTTGATGGCTTCTCTGTTTTCTTTTACTAGATTTCCCTATGGTCTCTGCTAATGACGCTGGTGGTCCTTTTCATATTGACCGGCACTATGTTAGGACCTGAACTGTTGGCCAGTATTCCAGCAGCTGTTTACGTGGTAGCGATTTTTATGCCTTTGGCAGGCTATGCCTCAGGCTATGGCTTAGCTGCTCTCTTCCATCTTCCACCCAACTGCAAGAGGACGGTGAGCCTGGAAACAGGGAGCCAGAATGTGCAGCTCTGTACCGCCATCCTCAAACTGGCATTTCCACCACAAAACATAGGAAGTATGTACATGTTCCCCTTGCTTTATGCCCTTTTCCAGTCTGCAGAAGCAGGGATTTTTGTTTTAATATATAAAATGTATGGAAGTGGAGTACTGCACAAGCAAGATCCTCTAGATGAAGATACAGATATTTCTTATAAGAAACTGAAAGAAGAGGAAATGGCAGACACGTCCTATGGCACAGTGAAAGCAGATAATTTAATTATGATGGAAACCGCTCAGACTTCACTCTAAATATGGAGATACACAGAAGAGTTTATCTTGCTGAAATACTACTTCATATTTATGGTCTGTCCTAGTGTCTATGGTTTACATAAAGAACAACAACTGGTTCACATCATTATACATGTAACAATTTTGATGTACCCACCATAAGGTTGCATTGGTATATTAACCAAGCATTTACATAAATGACAAGTCAGTGTTGTAATTTGCACCTGGGACTGCTAGGTTGATGGCCTGAACAAGTGTGCTTTTTGGTTTTCACCATTACCAATTTCTATGACTGTTTCAAATATGTTAAACAGGGTCTTGGAAATGTAGAATTTTATGCCCTATCTTATATGACTAAAAACATGCTATATTTGTAAAGCATAATTGAGTTGAATGTAATTATTGTTAAAACAAAGTGTGCTTGCTCAGTTTATAAATACTTGACACTGTTAAAATTTGACCTGTATTCAGAGAAATCCCCAAACAGGTCAATTAAACAATGAAATATAATATCTCATTGTCCAACCTGTTTCAAATCAGGGAAAAGTTACATTAATGTATTTGATTATTTGATCTGATATCTATTTGTAATGAACAGCCAACATCTTTCTCCTTAACAAGGCATTTGCTTTTCAACTGGGGACTGGTTCCATCTTCAGCGTTTATGTAAACACAGTCTAAATCAGTTTTCCTTTGCAAAGTTTATTTGGTCAGAAAAATCCGTGGAACGATTATCCTCCCCAGGGAATAGCAATCCCTGGTACTCAACAGCACCTCCTGGTCACCATTTGAGGTGGGCGGGGGACGCAGGAGGCGGGGCGGCGGGGAGGGAGTAAATTCTCCAAGGGAGAAAACAATTAGCCTAGATACGAAGCCCTAGAGTGCTTTCCCTATGCACTTACTGAAAGGGTTCAATGCGTAGATTTCTCAGAGCAACTCTGAGATGATTAAATAACGTATAGTGTGAGATCGTAGGTTATCAGACCCCAAGCAGTCTCCCCAAACCTTCGCATTTTTGCTCGCTAGCCAGAGGCACCCAGCCTAGCCTCAGCTTCGGAGGCGGCAGACAGTAACCGAGGAATGGCGACCACCTGGTTCATCCTGGGAATGGTTCTGCGGGTATCCTCTTCACCTGCGGCAAGTTCACTTCCAGGGCAGTTTTGCGTCGCAAAGAAAGTTTCCTTTGCAGATCATCTTAGGTATATTCGTGCCGACCTCCGGGTGTGGGATATTCCCACGCCACGGTCGGGGAGGGAGCCCTTCCGCGAGGGAGCGAGGACCCCAGCGGGCGGCGGGAAGGGGGCGCGGGTGGGGCGGTGGGGGCGGGGCGCTGCCCGCGGGGGCGGGGCCCGCGCCCGGCAGCCCCAGGAGGTGGTCTATTTAGGGCGCCGGGGCCGGCTGGCCGGCGGCAGGGGAACGCTGATGGCTGCCCTGGGGGACGTGGTCCTGGATGGTTACCTGTACCCGGCGTGCGCCCTCTATTCGTACCGGTGCCTCTACCCGGCCGCCGCCGCCAAGGGGAAAAGCGGGGCGGACGAGGGGGGCTCGCGACCCCGGGGCGGGGGCTACCCTCCCGTTTCCTCCTTCTCCGACGGCGCGGCCTCGTCGTCGTTCCCGGGCCACCGGCAGCTGGCGGCCGCCGAGTACGTCCACAGTTACCACCGCGCGCAGCTCATGGCCCTGCTGTCGCAGGTGGGCCCCCGCCGGGCCAGCACTCGGGACGCGGCGGTGCAGATGAACCCGCGCCGCGACGTGTCGGTGCAGTGCTCGCTGGGGCGGCGGACGCTGGGGCGCAGGGCCCGCGAGTCGGGCCCGAGTCCGGATCCCGAGGGCGCGGCGGTCGCGGGCGGCAGCTGCCCGGCCTCCCCGCAGCGCGCCCGCCGGCGCCCGGAGCAGGACAGCCCGCCGAGCCGCGCCCCGCGGCCCGTGCGTTTCCTGCGCACCCTGGCCGTGTACTCGCCCGTGACCTCCCGCTGCCTAGCCACCCTCCTGGAAGGGGCCGAGGCCGCGGCGGGCGAGCAGAGGCCCGGGAAGCCGGAGACTGAGCGAGGGCCGCCACCTGCGAGGCCCCGAGGCCCCGAGGAGGGAGACGGGCCGGCGAGGAAGGTGTCCCAGCGGCCGCAGCCTGTGGAGGACGAGGCCCAGGCCGCAGTACCGGCGAGCCGCGAGCAACCCCCGCCGCTGGCCAGGGTCCCGGACGCCGCTGGCGAGAGGTCGTCGTCCCGGAGCCCTCAGCCGGGCAAGGAGCGCCTGCGCTTCCAGGTGAGACCCGGGTCGGCCCGGGAACTGGCAGGGCGTCCCCGCGAGTTATGTTGGCTCCCATCCGCGTCCGGGTGCCCGCCCTCGGCTGCTCTCGACACGCGCCGGCGCGCTTCGGTGCCTTTCGGTGGCTGCTGAAGTCTATCTCCGTCAGCATCAAATCTAGTATGGTGGGCTTGTTGCTATTATCGTTGAATTCCAGCTGCACAGGGGTGGCGGTAGAAAAGCTCTTAACGTGCTCATTCCGAGAGTATTTGCTGACTGCGAGTGTAGTCAGCTGTATACAGCGAATACATCGTATGTACACTGGGTGATCCAGGCTGGGCCTCAGAACATGAGAAGGTGGACTTATTGGCCAGGAGAGTCGATTCCCGTGGATCCCACTCTCAGTTTTGAATTCAGTGTGTTAGAAACCATAACCATTGACTACTGGGGTCCTTGCACTTAAGACGCACCCCTATTCGGAAATCTGGCGGTACTGCCGGGCACTGCTCCCCGAGAGCAGCAGGCTTGGAGGGCCATGTCCTAGTTGCCTGAACGCTAAAGAGCTAGAGTGCACTGGGGGTTGTAACCCAGCCGAGGAGAAAGACGTGAGAAGTAGTAAGAGGCCGGGAGGAGTCCTTCCGATGTCTCCTCCAGGCCCTCAGGGCTATTTAGTGGGGGTCCGGGAAGCAAAGAGAGTGAAACAGATTTGTACACAAGCTGTGACCTCCAAACTGTGTTGATACTCAAACGTTTAACCTTCCTGGACTTCAGCTTGCTCACCTGTGAAAATGCTGAGTCTTCCAAAGCGCCTTCCAATCCTAAAGACCTGACTTTGAAAAACTTGTTTGTAACTTGTTTCTTACTGAGAATAACTTAAAGAATAAGGTAATACTACTTTTGTTCATATTGTGTATGAATTAATGGCTTATCCATATTTTCAATTCTCAGCACCACTGTTTGGTAGAAACTAAATTAGCAATCTAAAGATCTTTTTTTAAGGTGTTCACCTACGATTATTTTAGGGTGGAGTCTTGTTTCTTCCGTTTGACTACTTCATTTGCGTGTGTGCTAAGATCGGACCTATTTTACAGAAAGAAAAACTCTCCCTCTAGAATCCCAAGATTCAGGAACCCAGTATGTTTGGCTTTCCCCTTGCCTGTCTGCAGGAAAACACCTGCTTAGTAAACTGCTATTTGAACCAGTAAATGTGGAACACAAACTTCTGTGGGCCCATGCTTTTCTATTCAATACTTGATTAAGCTATTAGCTTTGCTAATTGTTACCTTGTGGAGACCAGCTTGAACCTGATTCTACTTTCCTCCATGGTCTGAGGCAGAGTGCCAGTTTTAAGTATCAGATCCTTTCCAGGCTGCTTGCGATGAAGGCTGATTCAGATGGCAAGTTGGTTAAACTCTGCTATTGTTTCGCTCAGTTCTTAGAGCAGAAGTATGGCTACTATCACTGCAAGGACTGCAATATCCGCTGGGAAAGTGCCTATGTGTGGTGTGTACAAGGCACTAACAAGGTAAGCAATGCCCTGTCACCAGCGGCATCCTGACAAAAGGTTCAGGAGGGTTTGGACTTTAAGTTTTTCCTTTTCCCTTCAGGTTTACTACAAGCAGTTTTGCCGAACATGCCAGAAGTCTTATAACCCTTACCGAGTGGAGGATATCACCTGCCAAGTAAATTGAAAGTTTACATTTTATGCGTGAACTAGATAGTGATAAGAAGGTTTAGGGAGTAGTTTCTTGAAAATATTCCTAAGAGAGCCTAGATTCCCAGTGACCTGAGGTTTTGATTCCTTTCTGGAAGGAGTTGTAGAAATAATACTCAACTGGGAAGCCAGGTCTCAGTGTTAGTTCCCTCCTGTTCTCGTAAACCTTGGTTGTGTGAACATTTCTGGAGACTGTTGTCTCATTTGCAATGTGGAAGAATGTTTGCTTTACCTGACACTCAGTCCAGTTCAGGAGAGAGTAAACTTAAATAACAGAATACCTTTTAACATGAGGTAGTAAAGGCTGACAATTTTATGCAAATACATTTCATGAAACACGTACCCAAGTTTTAAGTGTTTAGTAGAAATACGAGTTTTTCAAAATTTTCTGTTTTGCCTTAGTTCAGAAAGGAATTTGTTTTAAAGTAAACTTAAGTTGCCTGGCTTTATCAGGTTAAGTGGTAACAGGTTGCTTGTTATTATTAACTGAGCACTGCCTTGTGATATGGGCTGTGATAATCAAAGAGGAAAGAAGGAACTAAATTTGGTGGTTACCACACCGCTAGTGGACCTTGACGTGCCAGTTGAGACAGCCTAATCGATGCCCTTGACTCTTTGAGAGTAGAGCAAGTTCTGAAGTAGAGCGGAATCTGACAAGGAAATGGAACTTACTATAACAGCGCTGCTCTTGGCCCAGCAGCTGCTGTCCTGCCTTCTGCCTCAGCTTGAGGCCCTTGGCAGCAGGGAGGGGGCCAAGGTCAGCCGCTGGTGCCAGGCCTGCTACTGGCTCCTGGCCTCACACCTTCACTTTTGTTGTCAGACTCCTCCCTCCTACCTGGTGGCTCTCCATCTTGGCTTCAAGGGTAGGAAAAGATTTCCTCTTCAACTTCTTCAAAAGAAGCTTCACAATTCAGAATCGAATCCTTTGCAAAATGGGAGCAGGAGTGCATGATGGAGGTGCTCTGTTCCTCCCATTCCTGTCCTTGCAGACAGAACAAGGTTAGCACAGAACCTTGCTTAGTGTGCATTCAGGTAGTATTTGAATGGCCTAGAGAAACAATTTTGAAGTTCCAGGACATCACCAAGGGGTTTATCTTCTGTATGCATGTCTCACTTTGATTTTTTTCAGAATTGTAAACAGACTAGATGCTCCTGCCCAGTGAAACTTCGCCACGTGGACCCCAAAAGGCCCCACCGTCAAGATTTGTGTGGGAGATGCAAAGGCAAACGCCTATCCTGTGACAGTACTTTCAGTTTCAAATATATCATTTAAGTAAATGTGTGTGTGGGGGGGGGGGAGTAAAAAAAAAAACGTGGTCCTGCTGAACCTGTGCTGGTGGAGCAGACAAGTGAGCTGAGCTTTTTCCCCCCATGTCCTCCTCCTCTTCTGCCGCTCCCTCAAAATACTTCGTGAAAGGCTGTTATTTGATAAAACTGTAAAATAAAAGCATTGCAAAACAGTTGATACACTGCGTAAAATCCATTGGAGAGCCTGTCCTAACAGTCTATGCTTGCTACTTTAGTATTTATCTATTGCTTATGGAGCAGCTAGGCTAGTCACTACCTGACAGTTTGAAGGGACTCACTGATGGGATGTTTATTGCTCTTGTAGGTCTGATGCCTGTAAGAAGTTAATTGAACAAAAAAGCCATCTATTAAAATGAGCATTCTTCTGCAGGCCTTGATGTTTGAGGGGACAGGGGTGATGGATAACCCAGAGTCAGAACCGGGAGTGCACGGCCTCCGGATCATCTCAGTGCAGTAGGTGGTGAGGGACAAAGGCTGGGAGAACTCGACTTGCTGACAACATCACAGATACGGAACAGATGCCGACTGGAACGGGTCGGGGGAGCTGAGGGCAGTTTTTAGATGTTAAATAACTTCAAGTGAACTTCTGGTGGTGATGGAACATTAAAAAAAAAACAAAAAGGTCTCCTAAATGTATTTAAAGATGAAGTAAGAGGCCGCTTTAGCCTTTGTCATTGTGGACTTGCAGTTCTGTAGGTGGAAAGTTTTTCGCACCATTTAACATAGGGCTCCTCATCCTAACTGTGCCTAATAGCTTTCTACCAGATTACCAAGAAAACACAGAGCCTGGGGCATTGGTGGGGGTGGGGTATGACAGGAGGGATTCTAATGAAGTCAGAGTTGAGAGTTGTTGGTTTCCTGGTTACAGAAGCAGCATAATTGGAACCAGGTGCTAATTATGCCTTCCAAATTTCTAACCATCCCACTTTAGTTAACCCTTACTACCTTAGAGCAACCATGTATAAAGTAAGTCTCTTAAGGTCGTATGCTTGTACGGAGACAAATATGGGGAGTAAAAGAAACTAAAATGAATTTGAAGTCTCTGGAACCTTTTATAGTGGGGGGAAGGCCTCTAACCCCATGGCCTGGTGTTTGTAAAAATGCAGATTCTTAGGCCTCTGTTCCTACTGAAGCACTATCTGGAGATGAAGTGTTTAATAAGCACCCCAGATGTTGCTTATGTAACTGAAGTGTGCAAACAATTGAGTCAGCCCTGAAGTTACCATGGAGAAGCATGGCTGTGGCCTCTGCCCTGATAAAGCTTCCAGTGAGGTGGGCATATGCCCATTAATTTCTGCACAGAACTTCTGCTCTGCACTATGTAAGAGCCACTTAGCACCTGGTAGAAAACAAAAGGGATCTGACTTAGCGAAGAGAAGGCTTGCCTGAAAAAATGACACTACAGCTGAGCTAAAGTTTGGATGAGCTGAATTAGGCGAAGAGGGAAAGAAAGAACCTTTCCAGACTAAGCTCACATGTGCAAAGGCCCAATGGTAGAGAAAGCCAGGAGGCCACAGTGGCAGAATGCACTGGAGGACAGGGGTGGGTGTGATGGCTGGCATCACTGGTAGGCCCAGGCTGGAGCAACTGGTCCTCACGTGTCATCAGTGAGGATCCACTGAAAGGCTTTAAAGCTGTGGTGAAGCCTTAGTGACAGACTGACCTTTAAAAAAAATAATCACTCTGGCAATACCGTGTATGCTCATAAACCCGTAAGAACTCTTGCAAAGATCAAATGGCGGTGGGGCCAAAGAGAAATGCAGGACGAGGACAGTAAGGTGTGGGTGAAGGTGATGAATTTTGTTAATGCTGTTAACTTATCATGAGGTCACCGGTAGGTGCAGGGATAGACCAATCTGACTTACGCGGCACATGAGAGGTGCGTTTACTCTAAGCATCTGACGAACAAATGAGGGACAATAGAAATGAGCCCTATAGTGAGCCCTAGAACGAATTCAATGGCTATTAATACGGCTATTAATCATTCTATAGGCTTAACATTGCCATTAATTTTCCCAATAGCGCAGTTAACCCTATTTACAGTTAAGCAAAGCCAGGATCAAAGTATGTTTTAACTTAAGAGTTAGTGGCCATTCAGAAACTGAACAAAGTGGTACAAGAACTTGTGATGAGAGTTATGGTCAGAACATTCTGGCAATGAGGCACTGTCAAACTGTATGTCTAATTGGAGATTTATGTGATTTTTCTGAGAGACTTGAGAGGCTAGAAGGAAATACCCCAGAATGCTGTTCTCTCTGGGTATCAAGGGAAGTGATTCTAGTTTTGTTCATATTTCTTATATTTGCTAAAGTGACAGTTTTGAAATTTTGAAAATTTAAAAATAAAAATGCCATAAAGTACAACTATATTGACATCGATTCTTATCTCCTCTTGTATAGATTATGCTGGTGGGTAAGCAGTTCTCAGTGACCAAAAGGAGGGATGCTCGCTCTGGCTCTGGTGAGTCTGTCCCGAGACTGTGCGACTGTTTTCTGAATTTATGATGGATTGTTGTGGGGGCGGGGGACACCACACCCTCCCCATCTTACATTACTACAAGTAAAAATATGTTCTCAATCATGTAAACCTTTGGAGAAACCACAGTATCTCATGTTGTTTTACAGACTTACTTACTCTTTAAAAATGATAAATTTAGTGGGCAAAAGAAAAAGGTTGTAAAAGAGCAAAAACTGGGCTCTGATTGAAACTAAATAAGGTGTTCAATAAATTAAGCACTTGATATATTTTGTTAATGAATGCACACTTTGGAGCCAGAGGACAAGGAGCAACAAAGTGTAGGTTTTAAGAAAATCTGATTTGCAGACGGGAAATCCTAATGATTTTATATCTGCATCTTGCTTTCTGCAGGTGTATTCATCTTTATTACATTAGTAATAGACTTAGTTACATATGAATAGGAAAAGGAAATTTCAAATGTTTGGAAGGTTTGGGTAATTAGTCAATTGAACTAAATGTGTTCTACCCCTTTGAAGGACAACTTTTTTTTTTTTTTTTTTTTTAGGAATAGTGAAGGCAACATTTGAAAAGTTCCTTAATGAGGCACACTATAATCATTCATCCTTTCTTAAAATACAACACAGACCAAGAGCTACAATGCTTTTTATTTTAACAAAAAGGATATAAGGAGGGTGAGAAAAATAGGGGATGGTGAGATAGGATGTAAAGTGTGGTGTGTCTCCAGACACCACTGCTCTCTTCCTGCCCCACACCCAGAAGTCATTAAATAATTTAAAGGACACCATTTACAGTACCAGAACACCATCAAAATAATTGTTTTTATCAGGGTCAAAAAATACAGTGATTATGAATGTGCTGTGACCAGTTACAGAATTTTATAGGTAACATAACTCTAGTCAGCAGTCCAGTGGCGTGCACGGCGCCCTCAGTTAATGCACTTGAGCATAATTACATTTCTGGCAGGGTCCGCATCGCCAAGAAAAGGCAAAGCTAAGCATTTCATTTCTACATTCTAAGCTCTGGAACCCCAGAGCCCAGTTTAAAAGAAAAGTCACAGTGGATAAGAGATGCATATAAAAAATACAAGGTGTTCCTTTCAAATCAGAGGAATTTGTGGGACTACATTCATTTCTTTTACAAAATGCTATTTTAAAAAAAGGACAGAGAAATCCAGTCCATGTTATACTGCAGACTTGGACAGTGACTAAAAGTGTATTGCATGTTTTGGTTAAGTCAGTCTTCAGGCTTCCTTTCATCTTCCCCCGTAGCCCCGGGTTCCTTAAGAGTGAAACGTGTGAGTCCTGCATAAACATATACAAATGCATTTGCATCTCTCTTCTTGAATTCTGCAGACTTCCAGGGCCTGCAAGTCACATATTCTACCATCAATGACCACAGTTTTTTTCTTTAGCTTTGTACACCTCTTCTTGTATAACAGTGCACTGCACAAATGTACAAGACAATACCAGTATTAATCTATACAGTTTCTATAATAATTATGGAGTAAAATAAGTTAACTTTTCTAATGAGAAGCGCTGACGGGCAGCATACATCTTTATTGTACATTTTAAAGTCTCCGCAGGCATCTACTTTGGTTAGTTATCAACAATTGTAACATAAGCACTGATCAGAGAACTGAGCAGCATTCCAATAACGTTAACAGATATATTATTTCTTTTCGAAATACTGGGAAAGCCCAGTTTTAAAATATTATTAAAATGTCCTAACATTTACACACTATGAAGAGTTAGATCTAATAAAATAAATTTTTTCAAAAATAATCTTGCAGTGCTCTTTTAGGCATGCTCTGAGACGTTATCACCAAACACCCATACCTTGAAAATATGACTATCACATATGCACACATCTCAGCTCACACACACACACACACACACACACAAAATTCCTTATACAGACCAAAAAAAAACTGAAACACCCACGCCCTTATCCCACATATTGGGGGGGAAAAAAAAAAAAATCAATGGTTTTTGCAAGTAAGTCTTTCTGTGTCTATCTATCCGAATGGATGTTCTTCATGTAGATGATTAAGCATCAGTTGTCGATTATGCTTGTGACTGCTAGAAACCCAAGCAGCTCTGCAGGTCTTCAGCTAAAATGAACCAGCCTCGATTTCAGCCTCATTTTACCTGCTTTCTAATGTCTCAGTATTAGAGGCCATTATTGCAAACATTCTTATAATTCTTTTCTTTCTCCAGAAAGTGTTGTATTTGTATGCATCACTTTTAGCCCTTTTCTTTTCACGTAGGTAAAGTCATTTAAAAAATTCTTTCTTTATACGCTTATTGTGGGAGGTATTGGCAGCCGTTAGATGATTAGTTTTTTCCCCTTCAGATGTGGTTCTGACATTCTTTTTTACCTTGAGAAAGTTTGGCATTAGTTACACTGGGGTTGTGGATGCTGCCAGAAAAAGTCATCAGTGAACTGCAAGGGTCCATAAAAGGTGCTTGTTAATATTCTTAATCATCTTCAGTTCAGTCTTTTCCTGAATGCCTGAAGTTTCTCAAAATCCAGTGCTCACCAAATTTCCAATTGGTTTGGCCTGTGCGAGGAGTTGGTATGATTGCACCGTGCGTAGAGACTCTCTTATTTCTAGGTTGAGTTCCATCAGTTTGTAGTTGGCTTCTGACATGTCCAGGTCAGAGCCTATGACTGCAAAGCTTCCCGTCTGGCCCAGCGTCTGGTGGTGGAAATAGATGTGTAACAGCGTCTGGACAGGGGCGTCTTCACAGCTGCCAAAGATGTCATTGGGCCAGAGAGATCTGAAAGCACACAGGATTTGTAAGTCCTGAGATTCACAGCAATCATTCCAGATTAAGTACTTTTAAGTTAATACTTACAAAAAGTAATGTCCTTGTGAATCACTGAGGATCTGTTTTAACATTTTAACAAATATTACTGAAAGTAGCACAGAGAATGAACAAAGTCTAAAATTGGTGTCATTGCATTGATAAGTGTACAAAATAAGGTCATGTTTTCCTTTCACAAAGACTGACATCAAGTTGAAAACCCAAACGCCATCATACATTTCCAGTTAAGTATGAAGGCATCTCCTATAAATCCCTTCACATTTTACCTGAAAGCTTTGACTTGCGCTACAGCTGATACAAATTCCTTATTTTTCAAAGTTTCAATTAAAGAATGAATGGCAGTTTCTATAGTAGTTTGTGCAGCTTGGGAAATGTCAATTTCTTCGTTTTCTGAAGCAGACTCGGCTTCTTTGAGGATACTTTCCAACTGGGCAAGTTCTGCTGACATGTTGAAGACCTGAAAGAAATAAATATACCTTAAAAGGATCAAATTTGTACATTCAGTAACAACACTGAGTACTTACTTAGCTGTGAAATTACATCTGATGATGGTAATATTTTCTCTTTAAGATTATTTTCAGTTGTTAAACTTAGGACAGTTAATATTTCAAGTTCTCTATTCAGCTGGAATAATTTCAGCTGCCAAACAGTAGTCTTTAGATACTTCTGATAAAACAACAGGTTATCTTAAATGTAATAAATGTTATCAATATGTTGTAATAAGTAAAACAATAAGTAAATAAGTAAAACAATGTTTATATTGGTCTAAATTTTAACATGTGATAATATGTTATACATACTTCATCTTGGATAGTAAAAATACATTTATATTATTGTTTTGTAACATAAGGCCTGGAATTCTGGGAGGATCATGAGAAAAAAAAATTGACAGTAATGAGATGCCTTTATATTTTAAAGGGTTATTTCTCCAGGGTATTTTATATAAACCAGTATGTATGTGTGTGTGTTTTTTTTTTTAAGTAAATTTAACCATTTTAGAAAATGCATTTAACTTGGTGATAGTTCTGGTACCAGTGGTTGGCAAGAGGGAAAGATTCTAAAGCCCCTATCTTTGAATCTATTCATGCTATGATTTCTAATACTCATAGTGTTCTTGACGTGTTTATTCTTGTGTGAGTTACTAAAACTACAGAAATACTACATGGACAAGATGTTAGGGGGTTTCATAATACAATTTTGTCTTTATTGAATTGACGTGCTTCACTTGATTTCTGATTACAGATGATCTATTGCTGATACTGCGAACTTTAAGATTCACAAACCTTTTAGATCACTGGATATCTGCTTTCAGATTTACTAACTGGTCCTAAAATAGCACATCATTTCAAAAACTGATAATACTTAACTAGGGGGGATAAAAAAAAGACCGACTAGCCACTCTCCATAAGTGACTTTTACTTCAGCACTCCTACAAGGAAATAAGTATGAATGTATTTTAATTTTGTACGATCAGTTACTAATGCCTAGTATAACTGAGTATTTACCTCTGCTTCATTTTTTATTGTGTTGACTTGGTTGATAAGTTTACAGTAGGCTTGGAACAGAAGCAGCAGTTGAAAATGCAATTTGTATAACCTTCGACAGAGCTCCAGTTCCTAGAAGTAAATAACGCCATGTTAAATGCAGGTGTTATTTTCCATATTTGACGAGACAACAAAGTTCCAATAAAAACTTATAAGTAAATAATTATTTTAAATTGTTCTGAGATTTATTTTTCTGCAGTAAGCAAGTTAATATGGTATGAAGTTGACGAAACACAGATGAAAGATGCTCTGAAGACTGGGATTAAAATAAAAATTTAAAGATTATTGGTTACATAATTCATTTTTAGTGTGATACATTTTCACATTAGACAAATATAATTTTTTAGCAGGCAATAAATAGAATGCTTTAAAAAGGATTCACTAGAACTTAAAACTTTAACTTCATAATGAAAATAATTTACAAATTCATATACTCTTGCTACATTGAGATATATATCTCATTGCATTTATCAACAAGTGCTTGATAAAGCAAAAAGTAAAACTTTGGATAACCTCTCATCTAAAATGTAAGAATAGTTTGCTTTTTAAATTAATTCCTTTTTCTAAAAAAAAAAAAAAATTTATAATCTCACTGAAACAAGACAAATTAACAAATGCACTTGGACTATTAAGAAATTTAAAAGAAGATTCATTAGAGATGTGTAAAAAGGCAACTGCTAGTTGTACATATTAATTATAAAACCTCATTATCTTTGTAGGACTAAAACATTTCATGGATTAGGGATATGCAAAACTAAAGCACAAACTACTCTTAAAGCAGTCCATGATAAAACATTGCTAGGTCACAAATGGCAAATGAAACCAGTTTGTCTGACATGGATAAGTAGTCTATAAATTAAGACAGGTCACTTACTGCTAGAATTTCCATTTGCTAAGCAAGAAGGTGATCGGGTCACAAAAAATACAAAGGAAGAAAAAGACCAAGAATTAGTGTCAGAAATCATTTTAACTAGGGTCACAGATGTCCCAGGCAAACTGAAGAACATTTAATTACACCCCAAAGAAAAATTTATGATGCCATTTCCAGAATAAAGTTTTTTAGACATTTCTATAACAATCCAGGGTGTTTTTCACTCTTTGCCAAATAACAGCTAAATTACATTTAGGCTATAGTTTATTTATTGTGCAAAAGCTATAAAGAATAAAATCAAACTAGTGGGATGTTGGGAAGTTGGCTACTGAAAGTGGTCATCTATCTGGGTTTTTATAGCCTTAAAAAAAGCTAAATGTAACAAATTTCTGTTAGTAAAGTGGAAAACTTCCAATTACAGTAAGAAATGTAATGAGTACTCCTACTTCTCAGAAGAGAACTGGCATATAATTTTATATAATTAAGTATCTGCCCATGAGAATATTATCTCTGAAACGGCTTGTTCTTGCTTTCTTACCCTTTGCTGTCTACTGAAATCATAAATTACCATAATTAGTGCTGAATCAGAAGGTAAAATATTGAGAGCAGTTGTGTGTTTTAAATTGCATTTCAAATGAAGTTTACTAAACCTCAGAAATTTAACCCAAGTAGGTTTGATTCAAACATCCAGCTTATGGAATATTTAAAAATTATTACATGAAAATATCTACAGCAACTTAGACCTAGTCTCATTAAAGGAGAAGAATTACTTCTAATTAAAGCAGCAATCATCATAATGTAAATATTGCTTTTGAAATATTCAGAAGTCCCTTTTGAAATCTGCTTTTCTAAATAGTTTCCTCTGAAGCACTGTTTATATAACATTTATTGCTATCAATTTAGAAGGGATTTGCTAAGCATAGGTGAACTTTAGCTCTGAACAACTTACCATAAATTACGTGGATGGTCATTCTGTGAATGTTATTTGAGCACAATCCGATGTCAAACATATTAGCATATCTAAATTTCTGAGGTTTTACTTCATACAGTTTTGTATGGAAACTATTTGAGTTTTAAATATATCTTCATTTCTATTAACATAAATAAAAACTGACTCCACACACACAGATCCATAGCATCCACTTAGGATGTAATGGAAAAGATATCACTGATAAAGTTTATAATTATCACAACTATAGGAAATAACAAACATAATTAATTTCTTAGTTTTGAATTACTAGAAATCACACAAAATGTTAACACTGTACCTTTAAAAATATTGCTTTTTAGTATGTTGAAATTTGCATATACATAATCCTTTCATTTACCAAATGATTATATATATGTGATTATATAAATATATATGAATATATATATGACTAAATATTTAAATATTTATTGAGTGCTTATTAGGCAAATGGCTATACTGGTATATAGGAACAGATAGTACATAATGTTGCATAAAAAGAGACCTCTCCTCTCAAGGAGCTGAATGTGAAAGGAGAGCTAAGATATAAATGGAAGGCTTAAATGTGAAGAGTTTTCACTTTTTACTCAGGAGAAAACCTCAAGCTATTTTAATTGACATAGACTTCTGAGATGGAACTCCTTGTCATCAGGTAGAAGGGATACAAGAAATACTTAGTCTAACCACCTAATTTATATTTGAGAAAAGCAGTCTGTTCTTTGTTTAAGCCGTAGTGGCAAATACAGAATTAGAACCAAAGGATCTAATTCTAGTCTGAGATTAATCCCTTATCTTGCCTTGTTTCTTTCTTTACACGGATGACATGACAATTTCTTTATAACAGAGCAGGATTCGGAGTCAGGCTTTCTAGGTTTGAATCTTAATCCTATTTACTTACTGATTTTAGATAAATTAGCTTCTTTGAGTTTCGATTTTAATTTGCATATAATTTTCTCCTTGTTTATTTAAAAATATTTATTGATTGCTTATTATTTATCCTTATCTGCATAATGGGGATAATTATAGCACCTACTAGACTAAATTGTATGGTAGAGATAATGAATATGAAATGCTCAGCACAATGCCTGGCAAACAGTTAACATTTAGTGAGAGTATACTGCTATTTTCTCAACATTTCAGTTTTGTAAAACTTCAAATTTTTATTACAGTACTACAGTAACTTTTATGACAGTCTGACATTGTAAAAGATTAGAATTCTGATGTCAAATGCAGAGGCTATTAATTGATTAATGCATGTTGCCCCTATAAAGTTACACTTCTATTAAAATAATTTGTAGGTCTTAATTTTATCCTCATTTAATATATGTGTTATATATGTGCACTCTTCTCTATATTACTATTTTTTTTCACTGAATTTTACTAGTAAAAACCATAACTTATCCAACCAGAATTTCATCTTTGGAAGGACTAATATGAATGTATTACTCCAGTTTGCTTTCTTGACCAATTTATCTGTAGAATACTAATGCAGAAAGAAAAAATTTTTCAAGAGGCAGATGCAACTAAAAGCCAATCTGGACTATCTAGATATTCATCGAGCTTATGTATTGAATGTGATTAAGTTTCAATCACAAGCTGGTCATTCATTTTTATTAAAGTGAGTTTTTCATTACTAAGCCAACATTCCACTGAACCTAACATTTACAAAAACTGTTCTGATAACAAAAATGAAAAATGTTACAAATATTCTTTATTTTTAGGAATAGCAAATAAAGACATTTGAGCATATACATTATTTTACCTGATACAGAAATATAGCAAAACTAAGAATAAGAAACTTACTTGTGCATCTGTGTTTATCCTATACATGTCTTCTTTGGCACCAAATGTCCTCTTACAATTGTCTAACCACTGAAGAAATAAGTGACAGTAAAATTTTAATACAGTAATTGCATAGTACACAATGAAACTGGTACTGTAACAGCCTGCACTTACAGAACAAAAATCTTAAAAAGTGAACTTGAATTTCTAGGATTGGTTGTAGACTTTCACCTCCACTTGAGCAGAATCATTTGTGTGCAACAAACCCAAGCAGAGGATGCGGTCTACGGGGCAACACGCACACATTGGGGACAGTTTACTAACGGAAACGCAGTCAGCTCCCTTCTATCCCAGGGACTTGTGGTGCTCCGTTTCAGTAAAGAATATTCATCCTTATAGATTTTACTGGGAATCTTCACAACCTATACTTGACCTGTGTCTAATGTAAGATGGAGAAATGAAAAGTGGGCTTCCCCTCTTGTCAGTTTAATAAAGGCAACTTAGAATTAACCAGGTCTGTTCGTTTATCAGAAGTGTAATTCTCAGATGTGTGTCACTTTTAATTAGTGAAACAGAAACTAAAATCCATTTAAAAATCTTGGTTTTTTTCCTTCCTTTTTGGACAGCAATGTATGACAAATGTGTTATCTCCAAAGAGATACTGGTTGCAGAAGCCAAATGTGATTTTCCTTATCCAGGGGCTAGTCCTAAAGATGGATATTTATTTAAGGTAACTTTTCCTTGGCCAGATAAAAAGAAAATAACAGTACTGTGGTTTAGTGGGGAAAAACACTGAACTCATAGAATTTCCAAGCTGAAGTGAAAGCTAAGAGCCTTCAAGCTAAGCACTTAGGTTTCAACAGTTTGATATTAATAATCAGTTCTTTTGACCTCCTGGCTCTTTCTTATGTGACAGATTAAACATAATAAAATTAGAATATAATATATTATCAAATATATAATAATGTGAATTATGCTTGAAATTATATATATGAAACTAAGACATTTTTCATTAGGACTTTGAGAAAAACCACGAGTTACACTGTTTATTCTTTGAAAATATTTCACTGTTAGACATTTGAAATTCTCAGTTGTAGCTTAACGGTCTACACGCAAAGAATGAAAATTAGGTGTCTCGGTTGTTTCAGAACAGTCTCTTTGACCTTCTGTCCCTTTATCCCGGCCCCTCAGCCTGCCTGGGCCCTTAGGCTCTGTGCTTGACAGCATGTCAGAAGAAAAACATGTTAGGCTCTCCTGGTGAGATACAGCTGCTGGCAGCCATTGTCAAAAGCTGGTCAGCAGATTTCTCTCTATCAGCAAAATTCAGCTGACATCTATCATGGAGTTTGTACATGAATGTCTGTTCACACAAAAGTGAGAATGCCTATATGGTTCATCATCCTCATCACAAGTCTAGCCCAATATGTCCAGTATGCTGATGAAAAAAATTTTTAATTGCTTATTCTTACTAAATATATTTTTATACTGTATGCCTATGATATGGCATGGGGGGGGCACTACCCAACATAATTCTGACGTGCATGCTGTCACAAGACAAGCTCCAGCCCGGCTGTGCTGTGGCCGCACTCTGGCCTGGAGAGCCCGCGTCCCAGCTTCCCAGTCAGTGTTTACAAAACACGACGGACCGTCTGTGCAGAGTAACCTCTGGTTCTCAGGTTACCGGTCTTCCCGTCATGGTGGGTAACTCAGGGCTCAAATAAAGGTTAAAAATTAACTGGAGAGGTCTGGCATCTGGGTGTGATGGAGTAGCTTATGTAAGGCCTATCCTCGAAGGACAACTATGGAAGTTAAGTAAGAACTAGTTGAAAAAGAACTAGGAAGTCGAAATAATTGATAATATTAGTAAATATCAAACTGTCATATTTAGGGAGTTAGAGAAAAGTATCAGGAGAGCCCTACTTGGATTCCAGCGTTACTCTAGGGGATTTGCTCACTCATGTCCATGGGCTCAGAAGCTGAACAAAAAGCAGTGGCCTGTAGTTTCACTGGGCTGGGAAGGCAGGGGTGTCACAGGTAGTGAGGCGCTAAGGGTCAGGATCCTGGAGAGAGGGGAGCTGCAGAGCAGGGAGCTCAGCATCCGTGTGCATTTCCCCTGGGGCATGCATTCCCGTATTTATCATGTGCAGGAGGAGAGGCTAAGAAAGCTGGCCGTAGCATCTGGGAGGCTGAAACGGTAAACAGAGGCTTTTTGGTTTTATGGTGCTGGGGAGACAAAAACTGTTCACTTTCAGCCAAGAGAGCGGGTCCTGATGAATACCCCAGGCTTGCAGTTGTGATTCTTAGAAGACTCAAGGAATATATAAGAATGTATCGATACAACTAAAAAACTATTAGAGGGGCAAAAACTGAATAATGAAAAACAGTTGTTTGATAGAAAAGAAGAAAGGAAGCAAAGGAAGGGATAGGATAAAAAAATAGTGACATGATTGCTTATGAAGGAATCAAATTCATTTTTCTCTTCCATGTAAGGATTTTAATTGATTCAGCACAATTTACTGAAAAGAACATTTTTGTCCCACTATATTGCAACAGTACCTCTGCTGTGAATTATATGATTTGGTCTTACTGGCTGTAGGTCAGAAGTGACCTCCTCTTGGAAATCATAGATTTGGTTTGCATCCATTCTCTATTAGACCTACATGATTTTGGGAAGTCTCTTTAATTACCAGTACTTTTATTTATCCTATAATCCCTACTTTGGTTACTAATTATTTTCCAGTGGTCATGTATGGATGTGAGAGTTGAACTGTGAAGAAAGCTGAGCGCCAAAAAATTGATGCTTTTGAACTGTGGTGTTGGAGAAGACTTGAGAGTCCCTTGGACTGCAAGGAGATCCAACCAGTCCATCCTAAAGGAGATCAGTCCTGGGTGTTCACTGAAGGACTGATGCTGAGGCTGAAACTCCAATACTTTGGCCACCTCATGTGAAGAGTTGACTCATTGGAAAAGACACTGATGCTGGGAGGGATTGGGGGCAGGAGGAGAAGGGGACGACAGAGGATGAGATGGCTGGATGGCATCACTGACTCAGTGGACAATAGTTTGAATAAACTCCAGAGGTTGGTGATGGACAGGGAGCCCTGGCGTGCTGCAATTCACGGGGTCGCAAAGAGTCGGACATGACTGAGCGACTGAACTGAACTGAATTATTTACATAAGGCACAAAAGTCTTTGTGCTTTATATTCCTATCTAGAATATTTAGGGAATAAGAACCAGGTTTTACATTTCATTCTTCATAGGCCTTTACATGTGATAGATATTTAGTACTTACTAAAGAAAGATCAACCTCCTAGGAAAAAAATACCTGTCTGCAGTTTGTGTGTAAAGGAGAACCATTTTTTTCCTGTCAGTTTTTCTGCCCCTGCCAATTGAAAACATACTGGATTTGCCCCCAGGGAACAGAGCTAGTTGCTGTGTTTTGCAGTGCCAGATTGGATTTAAAGAAACATTTTTGTGCAGGCAGTATCTAGATTCTACCACATGCTCATTTCTCCTTTGCTTGCCCATGTACCCATACACATCACAGGAAAAAGATCAACCAGTTCGTCACAAGTGGCAGGTTTCCTGGACCACAACATCATATGCATTGCTCAGGGAAATACTGCTTTCATATTCCTACTTGCAATGTTGACGGCAGCTATACAGTCTCCACACAGAAGCTTTTTATAAAGCGAGTTTTCCATTGTGTTCTAAGACTCTTAGAAGGCCAGTTTCTAAAAGCTAAAGATAGGAATTTACTGGACAGGCAGCTCCAAGTTCCCCACCATTCTCAGCATAACCCTGAGGCAAGTAGTAAGAGGTCCTGTTTCCCTCTCGGCTATTCTGCCAGGTTAGCATGTCTAGTGTCACAAGTAACTAGGTTTTTTTTTTTTTTTTCTTTACATTGTAAAAAGGGACTGACCTGCTCAGCTGCTTCTTTTTTGGCATTGTATGTATCCAGGTGTTCTTGCAGCTCCAAAACACTGAACTTTAGTGTTTCTAGCAAATCACAGGACATCAGCTGTCAAATCAGAAACACATTGATCCAGGTCACCATTTCTGATCACAATCCTGAGACCAAAAACTTTGGGGTTATGGGTTAGTGAATTTTCAAGCCAGCTTAAGCCAGCGTCCCCTACTGTCCACTGTCCTGTACTAAGGACTGACCTTTCACTGAAACAGAGGAGTGTGGTGTGGTTTCAGGAATGTCAGAAAGGATAAGCATGCCTTCTAATGCTTTTAAAACGTGGCTCAGGCAAAAGTAGCATGTCCCACCAGTGTACACCTTGTGATACACCTGAAGCTTTTAAAACCATAATTCTCTAACTGTCTTAATACATAATCTACAAATGTGCTTGGAGACAAGTGGAGAAGACCAGGGCGTGCTGGGTTCTTCATGGTGGTGGCGGGGGGGCGGGAGGGTGGGGTGGTGGGAATGTGTCTAGCCCTCTCCTAGGAGCTTTGATTCAGGAATCAGGGAAAAGTGCGCATCTCTAAGCATGATTCTTTAGCTTTCCCATCCAGGACTCTGTGAAAGGTGAGGGCAGGAAGAGGTCAGAATCAGAAATAGTCACAAGTCACTGCATATAGTACGCGGGAACTACATTTTGCTAGATATTTATAATCAAGTTGAAAATATGAACCTTTAGACTTTAAAATTCCAATTTACCTTTAAAAAAGACCATTTACTGAGTGATGCCATTCCAATTTACTTTTTATGATAAAGTAAGCCTCATGTAAAAACTTACTGTTTCAGCATCCACAAAGACTGTTGGGCATTCTGAACACATCATCATCACTTCCAGTGAGCTTTTAAATTTGGCACCAATGCGCTGCAGACTCTCACCAAGAAAGCTGACTGCCTCATTAGTTATGTCCCCGAACTTTCTTTGAATTGACTGTGGAGAAAATATAAGAAAATGTATTTCATATAAAAGCCTTTTTTAATCTTTAAGTAAAAAAGCATAATTTATAATTAGAGCAACTTTCTATTTTAAAACTATGATTGTAGTGATATATATAGAACCCTAAAAATCAAACTGTAAATCCTTATTTTTAGGCACTTCTTTAGGAAACATGATAATTTCTAAAAACGATCAAAGATTTATTGTATAGTATTCCTGAAAAAAAAGAAACTAATGATACATGCTATTCATCTCCCCATTCCTAAGATTTTTTCCATTAGGAAAGAGAGAAGGAGTACATGCAAGATATTGCTGGAAATAAAGCCGTCACATGCATGAGGAATTAGATCTTCTAAAGTTAAATTCTACCAAAGGAAACTTTCAGTAAAAGTAGTTTACTCTCCTTGGATATGTTTACTCTCCTGCTGACTTCAACTGAAGCCATCGAAATGCACCAAGGGCAATATCTTCTCAAAACTCAAGAATATTCATTCACATAAAACCATCAGTGCCTAAACCATAGTGAGCACTGAATGAGTCAGATGCGGTATTAACAACGTAATTACTATACAAATACTTGGATGTGTACCTACATGTATATGTGTAGCACCATTAGGTGTCACTATGATTAATTTAAAACAAAGCATAAGCCACAGTCTCACGCAGGGAGAAATTTGTATCTCTGGAAAGAAAAGAATATAAATAGAAAACCAAGTAGCAATGCAAAACTACAAAATTAAGTAAATAAATGCTCCAGTTAATAAGCACTGAAGAACTTCCAGGAGGGAAAGACTGAAGGCTGGGAAAACTTCAGTGAGATTATGTACTGAGCTGGGTCTTCTAAGATGGGCAAAATTTGCTTAGGTGGGGTGGAAAGGTGGTAGGTAGTTGGGAAAATAATGACTTAAATGTCAGCCTTGGTTTCCCTAGCTACAGAATGCTAAAAATACATTACATAGGTCTGTTGTAGGAATTACTTACTGTTAAACATTTAGCCTAGTGCCTTACACATCTAAGTGAGTACTAAATAAATGTTAGCTCATATTACTTTTAGGGATGGAAGCAGCCTTGGTTAAAAATTTTAAGGTCCCCACACAGTAATGAAAGTGCCAATGAATTGAACACTTCATGATAGATTGTCTTATGATACTGACCGAAAGCTCCTTAAAGGCAGGAGCCCTCCTTTATATTTCTTTGGTGTCCTTGAAGGTGTTTAGCATATTCCAGAATTTGATCAAATGTTATTTTGAAGTTTCACTCTAATTACCTTAGGGGAAGTATCTGTACTAGTCACTGTATAATGTCCTAGCAGTGCTACAATGTCAAAGTGTAAATTTTCATTATCACTGCCTTAGGAAAGTAAAAAACTTTAAAGGAAACTAGTGAGAATATTAAAATTTGAGATGCTGATTTTAGATAAAACCCCGTAACTTTATCAGATAACTGTAATACAAATTCAGAAATCTTCAACCTTACTGACCTGAAACAGCCTAGAGAACACGTGGAAAGTGAACACCGCGCAGGAGCCGTCGGTGTCAGACAGCATCTGACCCACGTGGCAACGCCAGGCTTCTTCCTCGTCGTCACACGCTGCTGGCTGAAAGGCGGCGATGATGGCGGAAAGAAACGGCGACGGCAGAGGGGATGTCTGTACCTCTGGAAAACCATCTTGTTCTTCTTCCTCTTGACTGTTAACACATACGTAGTCATCATAATATTGTCTTAAAAGAATACACTCAATTATTTAAAATACCTTAAATCATCTAGCAGATTATTTCTTACATGTGTACACATACTGATTCAGAAAATGGGTGACCATCTAAATTTTGTGAGAAAGCGTGAATAAGCAGATTTTCTTATTCATCCCCTTCTTTCTAGCATCTTGTTCTTTCTTAGCATCTTTGGATTTAGAAATCTTAATTTCACTCAACCACCTTAAAACAACTTAATCCTACAATGGGGCTTCCCAGGTGGCTCAATGGGTAAAGAATCCACCTGAAATGCAGGAGACACAGAAATGTGGGTTCAATCCCTGGGTCAGGAAGATCCCCTGGAGGAGGGCATGGCAACCCAGTCCAATATTCTTGCCTGAAGCATCCCATGGACAGAGGAGTCTGGTGGGCTACATTCCATGGGGTTGCAAAGAGTCAGACATGTCTGAAGTGATTGAGCAATTCTACAATATGCTAGGGCTATGGAATAATTTCAGTAATTTCTATGACTAAGACTAGAATGACTTCATTTTACATGGTCAATGTTGGAGGCTTTTTATTTGAACAGGCCCAAATTGGCAATCATGATATTTTTAAAGTTTTTGTCATGTACTTTTGTGTCAAGGGCCATATATTAAGTGCCTTACATGGACTGTTTTCATTCAATCCTCACAGAAACTCCATGACAGTTAACTACTATTATTATCCTGACTTTCACCAGTGAAGGACAAAAAGTTCAGTGAGGTTAAATGATGCGCCTAGGCTACTGGGTAGGAAATGACAGAGCCAGAATTTGAGGCCAGTTCTATGGGACCAAACCCAGGATTACAAAGCCATGACACATGCTGTGTGCCTAGCAATGTGGCAGTAACAGATCCGACTCAAAGAAATAGAAGATCTGGCCATTTTCTTTGAGGAATCTATAATCCCCACAGTCAGATAATATATACACACAAATGTAAGACAATGAAGAAAAAGGGAGGTATATGTGGTATTTGGGTTGAGCATCCTATAAAGAAACGTGTGACCCTGGGTCTTGAAGAAGTGTTTGGAGTCAGACTCCATAAAGAAATGTGTTACTCAAGGTCTTAAAATTGTATATTTCACATTACAGGCCTCCACAAGGCCATTCAGAAATTACGGAGCAATTCATATAGAAGAGAGGGATCTGAAAAGATTGGGGAGAAAAGGTAAAAAGGAAGCAGACATTTGAAGTGAAAACTTAAATTCTACCTCAAAAAATTTATTTTTTTTTAAGATGTCACTATGGTGACTGATTTTAAGAAAATGTATCCTGTAACCTTGAGGAGATACACCTCTGTATTTACTAAGGATGTTTTACTTACTGTTTCATCTTCAGTACTTGGCCAAAGTCAACCCTCTTGTCTGCAGCCTTTTACAAAGCCAGGTATCTGAGTATCTGTCCCTGCATCACTCCTGACTTCTCTGAATTCATGTCTGACCAATGAGCGAGTGAGTACACAGGCTACTGTCATATCCAGGTCAGTGACATGAACATGTGTCACCAGGATCCCTCGTTAATATCTGAGTGTACACTTTCAAATACAGGTGAGCATTCCAGATATACTGAGAGTGAAACATCTCCTTATGGGCTGTATGTGTTAAAACACTGCTATCACTTGAAGTATAAATAAAAACATTTTACTGTAGGAGTAAAACTCTGATATACTTGATCACTAAATATTACATTTTATATAAGAGCTTCAAATTGTTGAATAGGGAAATAGATACACTGATAGATAATGCATTAAATTAGATGCCTTTATAAAGAACATTATTTTGAGCCACAAATATTTATAAAATTAAAAAATAAAAACAGAACAGTAGATACAGATTACATTATAATTCTCATCAGTGAAGGAGTATTTGGTGTTTAAGTGGCATAACTAACATAAGTGACATAAGCCACCAAAATTTCCTTTAAGAACTTTATGTAATAATTGATCATTCAGTTCTGTCTGGTAAAGAATCCGCCTGTAATGTGGGAGACCTGGGTTTGCTCCCTGGGTTGGGAAGATTCCCTAGAAAAGGGAAAGGCTACTCACTTCAGTATTCTGGCCTGGAGAATTCCATGGACTTTATAATCCATATGGTCACAAAGAGTTGGACATGACTGAGCAACTTTCACAATTCCGTCAGCCCATGAGTAGAAAAAAGTCCTGTGTGAGATTTCTTCATACTTCATAGAACTTTTAAATGTTTGATGCATAAACATTTAAAAAGAGCACTCTAACATTTGACAGTGCTAAGAAATGATACTTCTGCCCGTTATATAAGTCAAACTTTATAACTATTGGTAATAAGACTATAATTTTTGGAATATACTTCAGATTTGTTTTGGTATCACAGAAGTTCCTTCTATAATTTTGATACTTGGCTCCACCCATGGCCCAATATGGACTTCAGCACTTGGCCACTTGGCATTCTGCCCAAATAGGTATTTGGTGTACTTCTAAATGTAGACTGCCCCTCACTGTGCTCTGAGAATGGCCTCCTTGTTTTTTCTTCAAGTGAACGGCAGAAACAGAGAGTAAAACCATGGCAGGAACTCATTTTACCTTTAAAATGTACACAGAAATGAAAGTCAGGTCACCGGAACAGAGGGCCATGTTTGGGAGGGGGCAGGGTGGAAGCATCGCCTCGTCACCGTATCTGTGGCGCTGTGCCCTCACCTAGACAGCCCGGAGAAGTCTGCCTCCTCCTCTTCACACCGCTCATCTAGTTCCTTCAGAGCTAAGGTGACGTCCTCTTCACAGACTGACCCGGGGTAGCTCTCAGGACCTGCAGGCTCCGGCAGGTCCGTCTCCTCTAAATCAAGAATCCCTTGACACACGAGAGAGTCCTGCTGTTCTTGAATAATATACGATCCGTCATCTTCAAAGGTGGTGAGAACCTGTTCCTCCTTTAATACTGAACTTGTATCCTGAAAAACAATTGTATTTTTTTTTACGGACTTTTAAAACATTGAAAAGCAAATTTTACCAATACAGAATAAATGACTGTTGCCACCAGTCTACATTTATTTTATTAGGCAGTCTTCATTTACACAGTTTGATTTTTGGAGTTTTTGGACTCTGATCACATAAAATTGTTCTTTTTTTATTTTCTAAAATAGTTTCTAGTTTAAAACACTTTGAAATTAAACTGTCACTGACTGCCACACAGAAACATCAAGGAGATCTTTTTTCGATAGGACTCAGCTGTTTACTTAGAAATATATCCTTTGGGGAAATATCTTCTCTCCTGCATATTCTAATTCTCCATAAGTAGAGCTTTATATTACTACTATAAATTCTCTCTTATGGAAATGTCATTTCTTTTTTTTTTTTTTTTTGGAAATGTCATTTCTTTCATTATGCTAGAAGTTAATCTCCAGTGAATTCTAGATATAAGGAGGGGAGGTAGTTCAAAATGGTTAACCCGTTGGTTCTGCGGGGCTACCTGGGAATCAGGAACAGGTCCTGACCAGTCAGGATGCTGTTGAGCAGAAACAATGCGGGCAGCCTAACTGGTGTAACTGAGCTGAATGCCGGGATGTATGATCTGCTTCCAGGTAATAAGGTTACAATAATTTATTTAGATTTGAGTACTTGAGAGGTCTTCACCACTGAGTTAAAAGAGTTCAAAAATGCTAGAAAATTTTAGACTGTTGTACTCTTGAGAATTAAATGAACTATAAACTCATTTATCAATGAGGGAAATGATAATGAAAAGTGTGTTATAAAGTATACTTACTGGCATTTTTTTCCCTATCCATTGTGACGTTACTGAAATAATATTGATACATGTGCCTGGCGTGGAGTAAAAGTTCAACAGGTGTTGGCTGAATAAACGAGCTACCACTACTGAAAAAGAAAAATACTTCCAGGGTGTAGATCATGACATTTCAGCACCAGTTTTAATTCACATGGATATTTGTTCAATCAGCTTTTGAAAATAAGCACTAACGGTCTCTCAGTTTCTTTCAGGACTTAGACCTAAGGTTACTAATGAGTTTAACAGCAGTTTCTCACCTCTTTGTCACAGATAAAAGTAGAATTTTCCCTTCCAAATTATGAAAAGTAAGTGAAATCCAGCGCCCCTGACCTTAAACAGCCTGGGCCTTAGTTCTGTTGTTTAGTCGCCTAGTCGTGTCCTACTCTTTTTCGACCCCATAGACTGGAGCCCTCTAGGCCCCTCTGTCCATGGGATTCTCCAGGCTACTGGAGTGGGTTGCCGTTTCCTCCTCCAGGGGATCTTCCCGACCCAGGGATTGAATCCATCTCTCTGCATCTCCTGTATTACAGGTGGATTCTTTACCATTGAGCCACTGGGGAAGGCCGGGTCTTAATTTACTCACCTGTAAATTCATGTATAAAATGAAGGATTCTGGGCTGAGGGCTCTGGGATAAATTAGTAACTAACTACAATTAGTGTGCAAACTAATGGGGCTAATTATGCAAACCACAATAACTTATACTAGAGGATGGTAAGTGTAAGGTATGACAAAGATGGGGTAGCAACAATGCAACGAATGTTTCTGTCCCCTCAAAATTCATATGCGGAAACCTTAAGCCCCAGTGGGGTGGTATCAGAGGCGGGGCCCTTGGGAGGTGATTAGGTCATGAGGGTAGAACTCTCATGAATGAGATCAGGCCCTTAAAAGAAGAGGATAAAGAGCTATTCTGTTCTCTTCCACCATGTCAGAAGGCAGCAAGAAGAGCTCCCAGGAAGAGAGCCTGCACCAGACAGCAGTTGGCTGGCACCTTGATCTTGGAGTTTCTGGCCTCCAGAACGGCAGGAAATGCATTTCTGTTGTTGGCAAGCCCCTCCCACCCCAGGTGATGGTGTTTTTGTTACGGCAGCCAAAGCTAAGATGGATGGGAAAAGGACCTAGAAGATACCAAAGGCTGAGAAACGTGGCCGGAAACACGACGTGCACTAAGGAGACACCTGGCCTGGGGATAGTCACGTAGAGACAGGACAGACTGCGTCTTCACAGGCTAGTGCTTAAAAATAATATGGTAAAATCATTCCTTATTTGCTGCAATAGTTTATATTCAATACACTCTATTTAAGGTTTCCATCTGAATTTTTTTCTTAAAGATTTGGCCATTAAACGACTAAGAATTAGTTACCTGGAAAGATACTGTGAGTAATGTGCCAAAGACACTGCTACACCTAGAATTTTTATTGGTATTAATTTTTCCTTGGGCATCAGTTTGAACATACCGTACTGAAATGATGCACCACCAAATTTCTTGGTTTAATGCCATTACTTTTCATTAGTGTATACCTGTGTTTTATTGTTATTTGTTCTTGAATAATAATTTGAAAATACATGTTTCATCTAAAATTATAATGTATGCTGAAATTTTCTAGTAACTCCTAGGATTTCATGAAGAGAGAACTTTTTGGCTAATGGAATGAATTCCACTGTTATATGTAAATGGTGAGAATCAACTTTTCTTGAACCTTACCTTATTGCACAATGACTCCTTCTCTCTCTCCCTCACACACACAAATACACATTTTCAAAGTTTCATTTTGTATAAGGAATAATTTCTGGCATGCATGAATTGGTATCTAAACTATTATAAATACAGGAAGAAATCCCTCTGTGGAGGTTCCTCTGATAAACACAAGGATATAATCACTTCTAGAAGGAATTAGCCAGGCAAGAATATTGGAGTGGGTTGCCATTCCTTTCTCCAGGGGATCCTCCCAACCCGGGGAACAAACCTGGGTCTCCCACATTGCAGGCAGGCAACCTGAGCTCTGTTTTCTGTCTTGAGGTAGAATGCTTTAGCCTATTATGGCTTCCTAACATCAACACAATTCAAGGGCAGAAATTCAAATAAACATTTCTAAGAATTTTTCTCTTTAGTTCATAAAATATTTCATCCAGTGAAATTAACTGCTTTCCTCATCTTAAGAAACTGCTTTACAGCAATATGCATATTATCTATAACTCATATATAACTTTATATAATAGGGTTATGGTTTTATTTATTAGTGCTTTTATACTTTCTTTAAAGGGGCAATTTTGGGTTATGTGACACTATTTGTCACACCAGGAAAAACAAACTAGGCCAACATATCCAACAGACACAAACCTGAATCATTCTCTTGTGGAGAACTGTTCTTCTGGTGCATTTTTACGTCAATAGAATTATTTTAAAATTAAATAGTATGTTTCAAAAAAATATCCCCATTCTCCTCTGCCAGTGTTACAAAGTTTATAGTGATAAGGAAACACACTATTATAAAAGGAAAAAACATAGTAAATTAAAGTGTTTTTCCTTCATTTAAAAAAAGTGTCCTTGGGAACTTGATAGTGTATCAGAAGTAGGCCCATTAGATACTGTTGGATAAATGAATGACTCGTCTGAAATAACGCAATTTCCAATATGTATGGGAATACATATGAATTTCCAATTCATTTCCAGTCGATATGAATGACTTCCAGGAGGTAGCTTACTCACTTACTATGAATACAGCTATTTTAATAACCAAAACTAAAAGATTTTCCTGTTTGTTAACTATTTATATAGTTAAAACACAGGACCATTAACCATGTCGCTTTTGTTAAAAAGGTATTTCTGGTCTGCTACTTTCCATTGTTGCTAATGAGAATGTCTGCTGACTTGTAACATGCTATGAGCTATCCTGGACACAACAGATCAGATGATCAGTGAGTAGCTAATGCTCATGTGACAGCCTTCCCATACTCAAAGGAATACAGGAACTTCAGGTGCAGTTCTGAACACTGTCTGCTCCCTTCATAAACACCTTCCTGTCCACACACTGTCACTTAAGGCCCCTTATCCGCTGCTAATCTGCTTCTGGTTTGTCTCTTCATCTCAGCCTTCTCCAGTCCTCCCTCCACACCTCTGTAAGAGACTTTACTAAAACACCGGTCAAACCGTACCCTTGCCTGATGACAGACTGCAAGCTTCACGGAGGAGGTACAGGTATGAGAACAGACTTCCACTTTTCCACAAAAAAGCTGAGATTGAAAAAAATAAACACAATCAGATTATGTCCTTCGGGCTTAAAGTCCTCCAGTGGCTACCTGCTCTGTGGCTTCTGAGATCACCCTGTGAGCACCTGGCCCCCTCCAGTTCCTTCTCTCCCAACTCCACTCTCTCAGGCTCCCTGCACGCCAGCCCCACAGGCTGACATTTCAGCTCTTCAGACACATGGGGGCCTTTTCCACTCCTGCTTCCTGGGCCCCGAACTCCCTTCCTCCACACTTACAAGGACTGGCTCCGTCTCATCACTTCTTTCCACCATATGCTACCCTGCCTAAGTTTCTCCCTCACCAAGTCCATATTCTCGTTACATTTTCTTCATATGGGTAGAAAAGAGATCACTTCTGATACATCATTGATATTTTATGTTTTTACCTGTTTGCTATGTCTCTCCTACTCAAAAGAAGCTCCATAAACCAGGAGCCTTTGTCTGTTCCACACGGCACTGTGTACCCAGGGCCAGGACAGAGCCTAGCGCGTGGCAGGGCACAGTAAACAAATGTGCTTAAATGACCGAGTGCTTGGGTGTCCTGGGTATTCCCACCCAGGCATCTGGGATAGGGCTTGGCACATAACTGGCATCTTTGGAAAGAATGAACACTCATGACTTCCTATCACTTCAAATAGAGTCTGCCTTCAGTGGAACCCAGCACGTCTTAGATCCACCATCTTCCCTCTTGCCGCTGCTGCTCCCCTTCTCTACAGAGTGAATTCCTGCTGCTGCCTGCACATGCCATGTCATTTCACACGGCCGTGTCGTTCTATACCAGGTCCCTCTGCCTGCCGTGTCTCAAATGCCAGAGCCCATTCTTCGCCACATAACCCCTAATGCACAGCTGACTGGTTCTCACTCCGAGTTTTCACAAAGCCTTGAGCATGTCTGTCTGAGTTTCTCATACTGACCTGCAGTGCTTTTTTTTTAAACCTTCTGTCTCCCTTAATAGCCAGTGGACACGCTGAGGACAAGGTCATGCTTTACTCATCTTTTCAGCACCTAATAGAATACCCAGCATCTAGTAAATCTCCATGAATATTTGCTGAGTTAACTAAGCTTCAGCCATACTAATATGAGCATTTAAAAAAGCTACCCCCCAAAAGCCTTCATTTCAAAATACATCTGCTTACTGTAAAGACGTATGATATACCGTCGGCGTAATAAGAACATGAGATTTCTCCTTACTCAGACAATAAGATCTAATAATTAGACTGGTCTTGCTCTGATAATTATATTAATTTGGTTAACACTGAAAAAAAGTGTAGTATTTCCCTGATACCAGGGCATAACAGCACATATGAAAGAGCTATAGCAATTACAGTTTTTTAAAAAGAGATATCTACAATAGTCTTAAAAAAGCAACTAAGAAAACGAATACTCACTTATTTTTGGTCATTAGCTTGGAATCTGGCTTACTTCTCACAGGCCTTTCCAAAAAACGTAACACTGGCATTTCCACAGTCTTTCTAAAAGGTTTCACTTAACCAATTGCTAACACAGCTGGCCTGAGGTTTTCATCCCAATTACAGCACCAATCACAAAAAAAAAAAAAAAAACAAAACCCAAATACAAAGCAAAAGGAGAAGAAAAAAACAAAAGCGGTCCTTCAGCACCCGAGAAGATGCCCCCATCCCCGGAGAAGCACCGGTACATTAACCTAATCACGTTCTGCAGCAGGAAATGCTCATTAAAAACTTAGGGTTATTTTTAACCTGTAGGTCATTTCCTTAATCCATCACTTTTTTTTGTCTTCAGTGATCAGATGTGACTATTTCACTTGAACTAAATCACTTAACCAACAGGTTAGAAATACTGCAAACAAATCAAATAATTAGCATATCAGATGAAAACTCCTTTGAAAGAAAAGCAAGGGGTATCACAGATTGCTAAAAAGAGCCCAGATTGGCCATGCACCAGCCCCCATGACTCCCCACCTCAGGCAGCTGGCTGTTAGCCTTATCTAGAGAAGCTTCCAAACTGGGGGTCTCATCTCTGATTTGCAGCACTTCTTCTGTGGAGAGGCTGCCAGTGGAATCTTGAGACTGAAGAAGTAAATCAGAATGGTCCGGCAGGGTTTCGTCTGCAGCAGAATCGTTATTTAACTGAAAGGAGAGACAGTAAAATAAGGAAATTTATGTAGGAGTTGGTGATGGTCACTAAGGCTACAAGAAACCTTCTGTGTCATAAGATATTCTGAGGCCATAGTTATAAAGAGCTTCTTTGACTTCCTAAGACCACCTTTCCCCCTCATTTCAGTCTGTATCAGAATTGGTGCGATTAATGCAAGCAGCTAGTTCATCAGTAAAATGAAGTCTCCATTAACACAGATTAAATTTTGCTGAATAGAAACCACCAAAATGGAAGAGCTCTATGTGACTTTGTTAATCTTCATCTAAAATTCTGATTTTTACGGTAATCTCTTGTGTTTTCAGTTGGCCTAAGGATTCGCGAATGCAGGGGCTTTTTTTGCCTCCCTGTGGCTTTGGCACCAAGCAGTCAGTGGATTCTCAAGAAGCAGTGTTAACTGGAGGCAGGAGCTTAAGTCTGAACTGGCCGTTAACTTACTGAAGCACAATCAGTATCACAGAACTTCAATAAGACAAAAAGAGTTAGGACAATAAAGCTGAAATGGCAGGCCAGCATTCGTGGGTTTATGTCCTCGGAAAACTAGAAGTAATCAATTAGAACAAAGAAAACACTACAATTTTTCTTCTTTGAAGTAGGGCTATACATTTTTCATGGGTCAGTATTTAACATAAGAAAAATCAAACTCATGATTCCAAGTAGGTAAAAGCAGAAGCTAATTTTTTCCCCCTATGAGGAGGAAGTAGCTTCAAATTCTTTTTCAATCTCACTACCACTATAACTGGGCTTCCCAGGTGGGGCTAGTAAGGAACATGCCTGCCAGTGCATGAGACATAAGAGATGCAGGTTCTATCCCTGGGTCAGAAAGATCCCCTGGAGAAGGGCATGGCAACCCAGTCCAGTATTCTTGCCTGGAGAACCCAATGGACAGAGGAGCCTGGCGGGCGACAGTCCATGTGAGTCGGACACGACTGAAGTGACTTAGCACGCGTGAATACCGCTTGACTGGGGTTGGCCTTACAGAGACAGTTCTGCCCCAAGGCTCTCAGGGAAGCTAACCTTTGTTCAGCACTTACTATACAGACTTCCCCATGAAATTCCCGAGGCAGGTGCTGCCAGGAGTCCTGTTTTAAGGGAGAGGATAGATAGGTAATGACCACGGTTACACAGTGGGTTGGTGGCCCGATGCTAGTCTCTGAGCATCGTCTGGCTCCGGGAGGGTCTGGGCCTCGTTCAGTGAGTCACCGCCGTCAGCAACTCACCGCTCCTTTAAACGCACACAGTCCTGGGGAGGAGCGAGCCTTAGGTGGCATCCAGACTGCCCTGCTCAAATGCACTTACAGGCTGTGTGTCCTGGGACAAGTCACTTTGTCTACAGAGCTGCAACCACTGTGCTTACCTCGTGGAGTTGAGGGGAGAGGTATAGTGACTAACCCACGTAAAGCGCTGTGACCAGGGCCTGGTGTATCTCAAACATTCAGCAAGTGGTAACTATGGCTACTGTGTCAGCAGCAGCTTATCACTTAACATGCGACAGGGAGCTAGGGAAAGACACACTGGCGTAACGGTGAGATGCCAGAACAGGAGAGGTAACAAGAAGCCTGCCACAGACCGACAACTGTCCATGCTGTCCAAAGCCCAGGCCATTCAACAGCACTCCCAGCACTCTACCAGCAGACTGAGCGTGATGCGAATGGGCCAAATTAAAGAGGCGTGAAGAAGGCACTCATGTAAGAGCGCTGCTGCCTGGTCTTCACCAGCTGGTTCCTCATCACATGGGCCACGGTGGCTAATCCACACCCTTGCTCTCCCTGTTCTGCCATCTTCAAGTTCCAGCCTACCACCACTGCAAGTTCAGCGTTCCCCTCACTCAGCATTCGGAACAGACAGACCGTGCTTACAGCCTTCCTTTTCTCGTCTCTCTCTCCCTCTAAATCTCTATGCCCGCCCTTGGAATGTAAGTCAGAACCTCCATATAACTGACTTGATCTTGCGAAGGGAGCAATGCTGTGCTGTCTCTTTCCACACTGACAAGGGAAGAAAAGCAGGTGCAGAGTGAAGCAGTGCTGGTGTTTGCACTGATACCAAAACGTGTCATTCAGGGCGGAGGCCTCCAGAAGTGCCCAGCACAGCTCACTGTGACTAGGAGAGACGCAAGAGAAAATGCGTCTCATCAGCCAAGAGGTGCTGTCTGTGCTCAGTTGTGTCTGACTCTCTGTGACCCCACTGTCTGCAGCCCACCAGGCTCCTCTGTCCATGGAGTATTCCAGGCCAGAGTACTGGAGTGGGCTGCCACTGCCCCCCGTCCAGGATCTTCCTGACCTAGGGGTCAAGCCTGAGTCTCTTGCATCTCCTGCATTGGCAGGTGGATTCTTTTACCACTGCACCACCTGGAAAGCCCAAGGGGTACACAGATCACATGTCTGACTCCATCATGACTAATGGAACACTCCATCGCTGCTACAGCGTTGTGTTTTCATTTTAGCATGTGCATTTTACCCACAGTGAAATGAAAATCAGAATATCGAGCAATGGTAATTACTAAGCGGGAAGTGAAGACAAAGAGGAGACCAGCTGTCTCTGTACAAAAAGCTAAGTGTACCATCTGCGTGCGTGAGAGTATCTGGCTTGCTGTGAGCGCCGCTTCCTCTTCCGAGGACTCGTCTGTATCCTCCTGGTTTGTCAGGTTCAGGCTGGGGGTGCTGCTGGAACACTGGTACTCCTGGAGGGATGGTGTGTCCCCTTTGTCAATGCTGTCCAGTGAGCGCCTGCGGACTCCCCAGTTGAAGTTGTCCATACTTTCACCCTGGAAAAGCAAGGCGCCATTTCTAAGACCTCGAACACAAGCTTGTAAATATAGGGAAGGTAATACACTAGAACATACACCCAGATGAAAAATACTCAGTGTATCATCATAAGCAGAGATTCAATCAGCCCTTCAATTTTTTGAAACTTTTAAAACATCGTTCAATATTTGTAATATTTAAAGAGATCACAGTATGTGGTCGATGACCTGTTTTAACTGAATAGGATTCTCTTGACTTTCTATCTAGTGGGGACCAACCAAATCGACTACCTAGGCCATTTCTACGCTAATACACACACAAATGAGACCACAAAGACAAATACACTCACAGATGACAACAAATAAATAACCCAGAACACCAGGCTGCAACTTACCTGCAGCTCCTGGATAGCAAAAAGGAAAACACACAGAATTAGAAGAACGAAGACACACGTGTAAATATACACTACACTCGTGGGGAAAAATGCTTGGTGTTTTCTCAAACCCAAAGACTGATTCAAGCTCTGGATGAAGCTTTGTGCAGGAAGTCAACACGTGATTCACATTATTTTTTTTATGCAGAATATATCATGGAAAAAAAGACAGACACTTAAAACAACATTTCTATGATACACTCTGGCAACACAAACTTCAGGAAATCTTTAAAATTTACATAGATTTAATACTGGATACAATGCAAAACCGACTTAAAATGCCCCACATTCAGTTCACAACATACAGGTTCAACAATTATTTTAGGCTGTCGCATGGTTCTAGCTAAATCCAGTGGTAATTTTTTGCTAAAGAGGTGTTTAAAATCAAGATCACAGTTATCAAAATGTAACCTATGTCAACTTCAAAAGGTCAATAGGAAAGAAGCAAGTTTCTGCTTTGCCCCACTTATGGATTTATCTAAGGTACGTTTCTGTTATTCCAAGCTAATCCTCCTTTGATAAGGATATAATTTTTATGCTCTTTCTTAAGCTCTAATGACAAATTACAGTGAGTTGGCTAACAAAATATGACTTATGTGTATTCCTTTATCAACAGGGATTGTCCAGGATAGAGGTTTTCAGATCTTTTTTTTCTTAAATAAAGCAGAGGAATACTCATTTCAAATGAAACATACAGTGGAAGTCAAATGTGCAAAAGTGATAACAAAACCAGGGCTGTGGCAACAGCCTTCAATATGCATTTAGTGAATGAATGAATACACGCTGTTGGCTTTCAAGGCTGGGGAATATTTTAGAAGTTTCATTAGCAGTTAAGTTTATTTTGTAGCAAAGTATTTACTGTTACCATGTTCAAAGCAAGACTAGGTTTTTAGAAAATCTCTTATCATTTGATTTGGCCTAATTATGAGACCTAAGTTAATACCACCTCAAATTACTGTGACTTGAATAAAAGACAAAAGCATCTTTAATTCATTCTAGGGTTCTATTCAAAAGCCATATTTATTACCAGGAACATTTCAGAGTACTAGATAAACTTGAAAGCAATTACAATGAGCTTTAAAACAAAAAAAGGCAAATAAAAAGAAAGAACCTGACCATTACAAAAATGTCAAGAGCCTACCTCTAGAGCTTCTAAATTCTGAACTGAAAAAAGCAAATAACTGCAAAAGACTTTAGAACTGGCTTATGCCTGTGAGGTAGGGCAGCGGGTCTCTTGAACCCATCACACTTCCTTGCCTAATTGGGTAGGTTTTTCCTATTTCCTACAACTTTCTATGTTTTTTAAACTGTGGGAGTGATAGCAGTTTTGGAGGGTGGTGACCTGCTCTTTTTGAAAAAAAAAAATTGAATAGAAAATATCAGTGTACATAGAGTAAGGATGCATGTCCTTTAAAGGTGTGTCTCTATATATGTGTATACTTAGATGTGATGTGATGTATTAGCAATGGCTACAGTTTTTTTAAAAAGGCTAAAAGCCACTGCCCTTTAAGGTACTGAATAATACATGCTCCTGGGCTCCGAGAACCTGTCCAGCTGCGTCTGGGAACACTCACATGGCGAACAGTGACATAGGAGCCTGTACCACCCCTCAGCCAGGGTGAGGACATCTGCTGGACCCTGAGGCGACGGTCATATCCTCACATCCTCGGGGCGGCGGGGCGGTGGGGGGGGGCGGGAGTAGCTGAAGCATACAGGAAGACCTCCGTACACTGGTTTCCTATCAACAAGTAACGATGTGACGTGGTGGAGGCCGTTACAGTTCACTCCTCCACCTCACCTATCTGAGTCAAAGGAAACATCCCTTCAGAGAGGGCTGATGAATGCGTATGAGTTATGCGAGTGACTTGAACATCTTTGGACAGAGGTGTAGCATGACACGGTGAGGATCCTTGACAGTGAGGCATTTGGGGCTCTGGAAGACAGACACTTATAACAATTTTAGGATGAACATTTCTGTGATCTGTTTGATGTAAACTTTTCAAAGTTAGGAGTCTGTGGCTTAGGGGACGGATGTCAGCTATGGGAATGGTCCTGAACAGCCTGACACGACCAGGGCGATGGGCAATCCTATTGTTCACTGATTTTTTTTTTAGAAATTGACAAATGTCTCAATTTGGGCCAATGAGGTGTGACAAGAAGTATGCTGAAAACCTTAGGAGAGTCAACTTCTTCACTTTCCTGAGAGCCTTTCTGGAAGTCACCCTTACTTTCTCTGAACACTGCCATGTATGGATATAACCAAGATCATCTGAGGTGAAGCCAACTTGCAGAGAAAGGCAGAGCTTAGAGAAGGCAAAGAAACAGCGAGAAACTCCACTGAGCTTTGCCTAAAAAAGCTCTAACTCTAGGCTAGCCCAGTTCTGTGAGCAAGTAAATCTACCTTTTGAGTTGGACTTTCCACTTAGGAAGCATCTAAACTGACACAACTATCAGTTTTCTCTAAACTGAATCAGTTTTGAGGAGCAAGTCCTTGGTATTGAATGAAATGAGGCATTTGAGAGAGCTGGCTCCACCCTGAAGAACAAAGTGGTGGGTAATGTCCTAGGCAGAATCTCAGTCACAGGAAAATGTTTGAGAGCGCCAAAGGCACCTTAATCATCAATCTGGTTTCAGGGCCACCCTCTTCAAAGTTGTCTGATAGATTTAAATGAAACTTTTACTCTTCTGCTGCACATTAATTTGTGTGGCTTATGCAAACACTTAAGTCTAAGCACGCCCTCAATTTAAAAAATACTTTTGAAAAAATCCATTTTTTACTCTATATTTTGAAAGATAAAGATGGAAAAAATTAGATGTTCCTTTTGTTTCAGACTTATTCTGCTATTGACTAACTGTACTAGTCATCTTTAGTTCCCAACTTAGATTTGTACCTTTTGACATTACACTGCCCTGAACAAGGGAAGATTAAATCCTTATTTAATCCTGTGGTTAAATCTTTCATTCTCGTGTAGTTGCAGCTATTCTATAAATATTATAAAAGAAAGCCCACATCCTTACCTCTGCATCTTCCAACTCAACATCTAAAAAGTCAAAATCCTTAAATACGCCAAACTGTTGTTCGCTGCTATTATCTTCCACAGCTACTTCTTCCTCTTGAATTATGTCCTCTGTTGCAGAAATGAGGCTAGTTTGCTGGTCACCAACTTCCAAATCCTCGTTAGAAGAAAATACAACCTGACGCCCAGCCAAAAACAAAACAAAACAGGCCATCCATTAGCCCCGTCACCCTGAGTAAGGGGCACCAGTGCCCCGAGAGCCACTGAGGGCCTCTTCTGTCAGTGAGCTCAGAGCTTTAATCGGGGTGAATGTCTCACTGGGTGAACAACACTAAATTAGCACAGTGGCCAAGTGTCACAAAGGCAAGCGATAATTTTTTCATTCTTAGTCAACACCGTTAAGAAAAGGCAAATAAGGAGACACAATAATTTCTGTTTCTTCATGGACTAACACTTCTAAGATTTTTTAAAACCCTTACACGGGTTCTCATGATTACTCACTGATGGATTCTTTGGAAGGCCAGACTCTGGACCACACAGAGAAAGCACATTCATTAGCTTTTCTCTTGTTCTTCGCTAAAGAGAAAGAAAAAATGCAAATATTAGGATTACTGATGAAAATAAGGCAGATTCTCAAGTTCTCACACGTACCATAAAATTGATTCTTCTGTTCTATGAACTTTCATGTACCTGCGATAATTGTGGCCTCTTCCAGCTAACAGGCACCAAGGCATTCGAGTTAGAACCGGAAGAAGTGGAGGAAGTGCTTCTCGTCACCGCGATCACTTTGGGCTTCCCGTTCCTTCCAGCTGCGCTGTGCTGATCACCATATTTATTTCCAATAATCGGTGTCTACAAAGAAATAAATTGCCAGTGTTTGACTCACACAGTTCAACATAAGTGGGTTAATAGTATATCTGTGATGACATTTTTTACAATCAAAAAAACAGCATAAGGAGAAAGATTACTTAGCAAAGGCAGATACCACAAAAATCAAAAGTAACGAGGATACATTTTGTTTTTTTAAATAGTAAGATTTCAATTTATTGGAAACAAGACTCTGAGGAGACTGTTGGAGAACTTATTCCTACTTTAAAAATAGATCTGCTATTTTTAAAAACCACTGTTTACATCTATCCCCCCATGATTATAAAATATGTCCTCTCTGAAAGCTCAGAAATACAAAAATGATTTTACAAAATCACCTGTCATCTCACCACTCAGATTTAATGTTGGTTAAGTTTGGTCAGACTTTCCTAGCAGCTCAGATGGTATAGAGTCTGCTTGCAGTACAGGAGACCTGGGTTCGATCCCTGGGTCAGGAAGATCCCCTGGAGAAGGAAATGGCAACCCACTCCAGTATTCTTGCTGGAAAATCCCATGGACAGAGGAACCCGGCAGGCAACAGCCCACGGGGGCACAAAGAGTTGGACACAACTGAGCGACTAACACACACAATATTTTATGGGTTTTTTTATGTAATTGTTAAGTATGTGTCTAAAAGTGCTTTTGCAAATATTCAAGATAAGTAACAACTTCAAAGTGAAAGCTATCATATAATGTCTTATTGCAAATCTAATATATGACATTTCCAAAATTTATTTCAGTAAAATTCCATGATGAATCCGAAACAGTGCTTACCTGGCTTTGTGAAGTGTCTCAAGTTTGCATTTGAATATAATTTTAAGCTCATCTGCATGTCATACAAGCCCCTTTATGATCTGGTTTCTGCTTATGTTCCCAACTTCAACTTCTGCGACTTGCCCCTGAACTTTGCACTCCATCAAAGCTGAGTTTGTTTCCCAAGACACGGCGCCTTTATGGACCTTTGTGTCGACATATACCCTCTCCTCTGCATGAACAGGCGCCACGCAAACCCCGAGGCACTTTCAGCACTGCCTCCACGCTTCCAAGGAGGCCCACGCTGATGCCCCCCCACGGCTGGGTAATCACTCTTGGACATTCACTCAGTGATCTTGATTTGTTTCTTTACCTGTCTCCAATTGCTATATGGGAGTCCCTAGACTGAGCCTCACTCATTGCTGTTCCTCTAGTATATCTTCAGTGCCTACACATAGCAGGTACTTAGGAATTTTTGATAAAACAAATTGAAATTAAGTATCTGATATATACCAAATGTTCTGAGAATTTGTATTACTCTTCAAACAAAATAACTGTTACACTATCAATTTCTGACTCAGAAGAATAGCAAAGCTAGATTCTCTATAATATTCCCATGCTGTGTACTCCATGTTAGAAATTAACTAAATATTTAGTTAGTGATATTAACTATATTTAGTGATAATATTTAGTGATATTAACTAAAACACTAGCAACATACATACTTTATATCTTAAAAAAACACAAATCAATAAGCTTCAGATAAATTCAACACCAAGTGCTATGCTGTGCTTAGTCGCTCAGACATGTCTGACTCTTTGCCCATAGACTGTAGCCCTCCAGGCTCCTCTGTCTGTGGGGATTCTCTGGGCAAGAATACTGGAGTGGGTAGCCGTTCCCCTTCTCCAGGGGAACTTCCGACCCAGCAGCTGAACCCAGGTCTCCTGCACTGCAGGTGGATTCTTCGCCATCTCAGCCACCAGGGAAGCCCTCAAATACCAAGACTAAACTGCAAATTTAAAAAAAAATCTGTATTATCCTTTTCAATTAAAATGTGAGTAGATTTTTTATTGTTATCTTTCTTAACTCCCCCTACCCTGCAAAATACTTGATTGATAACTTCCCTCTTAAAAAATTCCTGCTGGTCTGTTTGCTATCCGGTTGCCAGAGTGATCTCCCTAAAACGCAAATCCTAGTATTTTCTACTCTGGCTAAAAATCCTTGAAGAGCTACTACTTCTTTAAGATATAACCATCTCGGGAGGTGGGAGGGGGGTTCAGGATGGGGAACACATGTAAATCCATGGCTGATTCATATCAATGTATGGCAAAAACCACTACAATATTGTAAAGTAATTAGCCTCCAACTATTACAAATAAATGAATAAATAAATACAACTTAATTTACTTAAAAAAAAAAGATGTAACCATCTCGTCCGACAACATCCTCATGATTGTGCTGCTCCCTATGGCCTCAGTTTTCTCTCATCACACTACTCTATCCTCTGTGCTACATGTTCAAGGTCGGCCGTGTACTTAGAATTTTCCAGAGCACTGTGCTTCCTCACACTTACAAGCCTCCATTCATACGTGCTGTTTTTTCTGGGATTAATCTCCCCTGCCCACACTTCCATACATGCTCCCATTTAGTCAGATTAAGTTATATGTACATGCTATATAGTCCTATAAAACTCTGAACTTACTTGGCAACCAAAGCAGTGTGTTTATTTGCCTATCTCCTCAAGAGGCTAACAGGAGTGCTGAGAATAGGCCTTTTCCCCACGCCCACCTCGTTTTCAGGGCACCTGGTACAGCATCTCCTGCTGAGTACGGGCTCGATCAATGCTTGATTAATGACAGAATGAACAAACGAACATTTCTAATACAGTGCCTTTACCAATACCTGAGCATCTTACCTCAGATATATCAAAATGAAAATCCAGGGTCTTCCCAGGCAACTCCTTAGAGACATTATTAAAAATTTTAGTGAAGGATATCTCAGGAGAGCCCATGTCTCCTCCATATGTCTTGGGGATATCGTTGGGCACGACAAGGCTTGCTGAGCGGGACACCACCAGTTTTAAGATGTTAAGGGCTTCCTTCCAATAAGGACTCTGATTTCAAAAATTAATAGACATATAAACGTTACAAATACATATGTAACTAAGAACAAAAACTTAGTTACATTCTAGACAGTGAAAACATTATTTCTATAAAAATTCCTTGTCAATTATTTCATTTTTACTCTGAGGTCCTTAACTGAGGGTCTGAGTTACACAAGGATAGAAAATAAGTTATTATTTTTACTGTAAGATTTACAAGACATTATATGCATAATAATGCTAACAACTCAGGATATTTTGCACTGTTTTCAATAAGTGCTTTATAAATATTATTCATTAAGAAAGTCTAATACAGTAATCTGGGAGAAGGGGTAAGCCAAAGGGTCGTATGTATGTGAACTTTCTAGATGAATGAAGTGCATGGCCCTAAGACTCTAAATTTAAAATGTTTTAAGCCTTGGTGATAAACTATTTTTAATGCATCAGATTTCTTAGGCATAAAAATACTTAAATATTTTTAAAATTTAGATTTTTCTTAATGACTCAAGCCCCAAATAACAAGCCTAAGTGCTGTGGTCAAATAATCCTCTCAGTGATTCCTGACCTGTATAGGGTGAGCTTTTCCCCTCCCTCATATATGGTGGCAATGTTTCTGAGTTATTTTTCTGCTTTTCATTTTGTATATTTCTACCAGTATAATTTAGGAATGATTTACATGACAGATGTATAGGTGGAGAGGAATCAATGTCTAATTAAGAATTTAGAACATTTCTCTTTTACCATCTAATGAAAAGAATCATGTAAAAAAAATAACTTTTTTTCATACTTGTACTAAAATCACACCTCAACCTTTTATTATACATATTGTTTCATAGTTAACAGTTCTGAACCAGGTAAAATATTACTAAAAAAAGGAAGTGAAAAAATCCTTAGCAGAACTGAGTTTTCCAATTTAGTTAATAACATCTTGATATGAAGCCATCTAAAGCACAAAATATTAGTGATAATAGAAATGTCCAAATGATGTTGTGACAATTTAAGCACATCACTGTAGAAACAGTTTATCTTTAACAAAATTAGATTAAATAGAAATCATCATTTTTTTTTTTCTTATGGAAAAAATCAGGAGCTCTGGGCACTATAAAATGTGTAAGCCTCTTCAGGGATGTTCCTGTAAATTATATTGGTAGTTGTGTTCTAAATGTAAAAGAATGCCTAAATGTACTTGGTTGCTGAATCCTACCGTTCAGATTCTGCTTTATGTCATTCACACTGAGAACATTTTTCCATCTCATAAATATTCCTGAAAACACGATTTATAAATTAACCACTTCCCCTGCTCTTAAGACATTTAAGGTGTTTCCAATTTTTTATGATTATATATTGTTTTTGAGATGATCACTTTCTATACGTAAGATTTGTAGCTACTCACCTGTACATATTTGCCAATGATCTTTATGATCTCCAGATTAAACTGCTTTACTGGGGCAGCAGAGAGGTCAATGTGACTCAGAAGACTGTAAATGATCTGTAGTAATGACTGCTGCATACTAGACAGTCCTTTTTCTAGCAGCTAAAAGTAAAATTAAAAATATACTTTAATCAGGTTCAAGAAAATTCCATTGTATTTACATTACTGATGTTGAAAACCACAGTACAGTTAACCTAAGAGTTTATGGCCAGATTATCAGAAATCCAGAGAATAACGAAGGTAAAAGGTAATGTCTCTTATTGTTACTTGTCCTTGCTTCAGAAGGAGAATTAGGTAGATTGTTTTTTCTTAACCTTAGTTAAGAAAAAAAAAAGTTTTACTTTCATACCCTTAACTAATTTAATTGAACACCATTTATTTTAAAACTGCTCTATCACCATTACCAAAGAATAACTAACTACTCCCAAGCCATTCCCACCAGCCGATGACTACCCATGTTATCTTGGACAAGTTTCTTAACCTCTCTGAGCCTTGATTTTTGAAAATAAAAAGTGATACCACTTTCCTATTAGGGTCTGTGGGACAATTAAATTATATCTGTGTAATTTTAAATACATGTAAATAATTTTAGTACTGTTGTTAGTGATAATCTGAGAATCATTAATAATCATAGAACAAGGATAACTTATACTAATAAGAGTAACATTTGGGGCAAAGCATTCTCTTTACAGACTGGAAATATATTGCCCACATGTGGTACCCAAGAGGCTATACTGTGCCAGTGTCAGACCTTAGAACCCCACGGGTCAGTCTTCAGGGAGAGCTAGTGTTACTCTGTGATGATGTGCTCAGCTGTGGCCGACTCTTTGCGACCTCACGGACTGTAGCCCACCAGGTTCCTCTGTCCATGGAATTCTCCAGGCAAGAATACTGGAGTGGGTGGCCATTTCCTTCTCCAAGTGTTACTTTAGTGTTGGGCTTTATGGTGGCACAAAAGGGAAAGCTGGAATAAGGCACTCAAATTCCAAGGAGCTTAGGTCTTAGGTCTGGCTTTACGTTGGCTCTTGTCCTAAAGGTACAGGGACAAGATAAACCTAGTGATGCACGTTCATTCATGTCAAGAAGCTCTCAGGCAGACAGCTCACGCTGTCGGCTCACTTAAATATAAAGGTGATGGGAGTAAATCTATCAAAACTAACACCTTAAAAACTCACACTATCGCGAGCACCTTATGATGGGCACCATCAATGACTTGGATAAGTTAAACAGTGCTGTGAGCAACACTTAAACGCTTATTGAGTTACAAATAATTTAAGCCTCTTGGTGTGTTAGGTTTAATCTCTAGAGGTCAACTTTCTAAAAAGGAAGATACCACTCTACTGCAAGCTGACAAACATTTTTAGTGACTAGGAACTTCTTCCTTTTGAAGGTCTCCGGTATTCTCTACTTAGTAACTTACTTTCCTAGGCATGGAGTTATTTCTTCAACAAATAAATACAGTTGACCCTTGAATAATATGGGTTTGAACTGTGTGGGTCTGTTTATATGTGGATTTTTTTCAGTACCACAGCAGTACATGATTCACAGTTGGTTGAGTCACGGATATAGAGGGCTGACTGTAAGATATATTTGAATTTGACTGTATGGAGAGTTAACACCCTTATTCCAGCATTGTGCAAGGTCAACTATGTTAACTTTTTATGCTGTTCTAGGACTAGTTTTAAATCCTATTTACTGCTCCCCCCATCATATTTTAGATTAGCAGGTAAACATATCAACAGAATAAATACTTGCCCAGCAGAAATGGCTTTACATGCTATACTATTATTCTAGAAAGAATTTCAAAGCCAAGAGCAAATTTATAGAAACAAAAAATGACAACCATTTCCTAGGATTAAGACCATTGAAAAAAACCCATTTTCCATTTTAAATAAAGGTGAGGTTTATATTATTTTGAGTTTTGTGTTAAAGACAGTGAATGCAGAAATACATCCAAAAACCCATTTTCCACTTTAAATGAAGTTTACATTATTTTCAGTTTATACCACTTAAGGACAGTGAATGAAGAAGTAAACATTGAAATGGAAAAACAAACAAACAAACAACTCATTTGTACATGAACAATATTACCTATATATTTTTTCCTCTTAAAAAAGATGTTACCTCTATTCATTCTTAAATAAAATTTGAAAATTAGTATTAGTGCTGCTCTAGAAATAAATACTCTTGAAAATTCTGTCACAGAGCAGTTGGAAGATCCTTTTATGGGGGTAAATTTACCTCTGCAAGGTAAGTCACAAGACTAAACGTAGTATCTGAGAAGGAGTCATGCAGGTATCTACATACTACATTGATCCAGTTAGAACAGTCTCTGGAGTATGCGTGCGTACTGTACAGGCTCATCATGTGAGCCAAGTTGACAAGCGTTGGGCATTTTTCTTCTGCACAAACCTAAAAAAACAACAAAAAAAATTTCATTTACTTAATGACATTAAACATAATTTTATATTCAGTGTATTCATAATTTAGATATACATGTTGAAGCATTAACGCATTTTCTCTCAATACAGTAGAGAAGTTAAACAGAAAAGGAGAATGCACAGGGCATCCTTGAGGGAATGATTTTTAGATACTATGGAAAGATGGTTAATATGTCAAGCACTTCCATGAGTGTTAAGTACACAGCTTTCTTTTCAGTCCAGTGTTCTAGAAAAATGTCTTTGGTAAAAACCTAAACGTTTCTGTAAATCCTACGTATCATTCTGTAAAAAGAGTTTTGTCTTATAAAATCCATATAAGGTTCAGAGTACAAGAAACTAAATAGGCAGACTCAACCAGGACACCCTCAGGGAGGTTCAGAGTTGCTGTGCCAACGAAGAAACGCTTTAGTCTCAAGGTGGCTAGGGAATCACACCAAAGCAGTCAGCTGCAGAAGCCTCAACATATGATACAGTAAAAGGACTTCACTGGAGGGCTGATAAAACGCTTGAGCACTGCATCTCCAAAGTTCAGGGAATCAGCTAAGGCCCTAAGGTCCTTGGCCAGTCATTTACAGGCTGGTACAGAGTATACTGACTTTCTTAGCGTTTGCTTGATATGGTGCTACAGTATCTGAAGCAACCAATGTTTGGGAGAATGGGCCAAATGCACCTTCTCTGTTCCCCGAGTCACTGATGAGGATTTTCCTCAACCTCCTCCAAGGATAACTGAACAGTGAAGAACTGGAAAAGGGCCATGTTAGCCTCAGCTATCGAGAAAGGACAGCCGTGATGAGTTCTTTTAGTTCTCCTTTTTTTCATTTTCCTCCCTTATTCTTCCATCTTATTTTCACAAAGTGCCTAGAGCATTTGATAAAACAAGAGTATTACCTTTTAAAATACATATAAACTTTCAACTTTCAGATGACTATAACTGACTTTTACGTTTATTCATCATGCAGACAATATCACTGGATAAGCCCAAGATATGCAGGCGTGTAAGACTCTAGAAACCTAACATGGTACCCTGGAAGTTATTTTATAAAATCATTCAAAGCAGCTGTTTTCACGCATCAGCCTTTTACTCATTTTATGAGACACCAGGAAGAAAAAAGAAAAAGTTGGTTGATATTTCAAAATACTTGTATTTCACTTATATTTCAAGATATAATTATTTGTATTTCAAAATACAGTAATTTTTCACACTATTTTATAAAACCATATAACTTTACAATTTCACAATCTGTTACTCTTCAGCAAAAATTTTTATAATTTGAGGTGAATTCTTTAATCTTAGCTTGAAGAATGACATTCTGATAGAATTCCTATCTTCTTAAAGAATATTTTTTTGAAAGAATGACTTTTTTAAACCCTAGTTTTTGAAAAGGAAGACATTCTTTGGAATATAGGCTGTGCAATTTTATAGTAAAGCAAGACTAGCTTAATTTTGGAATTTTGGAATTACCAGGTTAAATTATGAGCCACAAAGAGTTTTATAACAAAACTTTTTTAGCATGCTATTTTGCCATAATGAATAGCTAAAAAGGACAATATTTGTTCCAAGTATTGCCTCATTTTGAAATGCTGTGCTCCCCACAGGCACAAAGAGCAGCAGCAGTGATATTTGCATAATGAGGAAGCACATAATGGCAGAAAATCACTCTCAACAGTTGACGTGAGAGAATAATTAAGGAATCAATTTAGTCCACATCCTGCAGGTTGCTGAAAGCCCACAGAGGGAACCTTTGTGTGCCACTCAACAGGAAGAAAACAGACTTCACAGCAGTTTATGACTCACAGAAAGCCATATATTTGATTTCTTAAAAACAAAAGATATTTGGGACATTCCTGTGCTTTGCCTCGGTCATGACAGCACAGGCTTGCAGCTTAAGCGGCTTCCATGGTCTTCTGGGCGCACTGTGCTTCTCACCCGCCCCAGCCCCAAGCAAGCTCCTCATCACACCTCAGCTGCCAATCTCAAATGTTTCCACTTCCCTTGTCAGGGAATGTACGCTTCTTATTTTCTTAAAATGCCCAAATAAGCCAATATTTTTTTCCTTATATTTTCTTTCTTAGTCCTCATGTAGGGAAAAAAAAAAACCCTCTGTTTACATTTTCCTAATGGTATGTTATCAGAATATTAAAATGAAAGTCATTTTAATAAAATTTTAAAATCACTTTTAGACCTCATTAATGCAGATACACATTGGGTTTTTTAGTGCAAACCATCATTTTCACAACTAAGATGTATTTTCATTAACTATAATGATGGCTTTTCTTTTTAAACACATGCTTTTTAAAATGGTTAAGAATTTCTCCACATCTATTTAGAAATTTAAATAGGGATAGATTCAACAGCATATTTTATTAAATATTTTTGTCATTCATTAAATATTATCCATCAAGATAATGAAAGTGTTCTTACTCTTGTAGCTGTGTATGTGATAACTGGGTTGGTAGTATCTTTTCACTCCATTGGTACCCAGAGATAAATCTGCACTTACCGACATTGAAATGTGGGCCAGGGAGAGGTGGGTGTTTGTTTAGCTTTCTAGAAGCTTGCTCTTTCCAGTTATTGATATACTACCTGCTACCTGAATCTCAGGTTTGAGAAAAGCTGCTTATATAAAAAGCTCTTCTAGAGAATTTTATGTGCTTGTTCCCTTATGTTGCAGACTCCTCTGATTTTTCCCCAGTGATTTAACCAGGTTATTTTACTTATATTACTATTGAGTCACTTCCTCAGTTCACCTAATTTCCTGTTGTATATATATACTACTTGTAAATTTATATGACTCCTTCTTGTAACTGCTTGTATTTTCAGCTTGAAAAGTCTTTTTTCCAAGACTCAATGTGACAAAATAAATACATAAAATCAGTTCAGAATTAAGTTTAAGCAGAAGGCAAAGTAGTTGTGATTTCTTTCTTGTTCTTAAGAGAAAATTACTAAGTATATAAAATTCAAAATAATTTTCTTTTACAATTTGATTGACCTATAAAACTTTTTATACAAAGTTTGTTATTTAAAAATAGCTACATACTTGTTTAAGAAATGTATGATGGGAGGGAAAGAGTCAAATAAGGAAAGAAAAAAGAATGAAGGGAGCAGAGAGAAGATGAAGAGAATGTTAAAAGGCAAACAAAAAGAGAGAACTTTCAGAATCAAAAAATATATTATGCCCTCTTCTTCCTCAGGGACTCTGCACATGTGATTCCTCCTGCTTGGAAAATTTCTGCCCTCTGCCCTGCTTCTGTTTCTCATCCAGGGATCTTATTTTGGTCATTCCTATTCAACCTTCAAAGTCAGCTTAGATATGACTTCCTCGAGGCAGATTTTGGTTTATGTGTCCCTAGAATATTTGCGTGGAGAATCCCACAGACAGAGGAGCCTGGCGGGCTACAGTCCACAGGGTCACAATGAGTTGGACACCACTGAGTGGTTAACAGTTTCACTTTCATTGCAAAGTCACCAGATTCTAGGTGATCACCCCCCGAACTCTAGGCCCCATGGGGCTAAAGGTTCTATCTACTTTGATAATCACTGTATTTCAGCACCTGATCCAGTGCTCAGTACATATCTAGTAGTGAATAAATGAATGACTTGGAAACTGGCAGGTAGAGGATAAAGTAGAGAAACGGAGCAGAAAGACTCAAGACTCAGAGGATAGTTACTCTAAACAAGTAATTTTATTCACTGTCATTTGAGCAATTGTAACTTACATTGTTACTATATTACTCCTTCATATATGCATAAAAATAAAAATTCAGATGCAAAATTCACATAGGAAGTGACAGTAAAAGGATTCTGAAGAGGCTCCCCCCTTAAGATAGACTCTGGAGAAATTTCCCTCCAGTGTTATCATTCAGCGTAACATTTGCTTACCTTTGCTATTCGACTCGCTGTTTCTTTGCAAAACTGGGTTGGGCTGTCAAAGTGCTGGATTAAGTGAGGCAGCAAGCAAAGGATGTTAAGAGGAAAGCCTATGAAAAGAAAGCAGAGAGTGACGGGGTTACCGCGCGCGCCGCAGACGGGAGCTTTCCCGCAGATGCTCCCACCGGCGCGGAGGCCGCACTCTCTCTCCTGGGGTGCCTCAGCTTCTAAAAAAGGTGTGTGGTCGTTTTTCTGCTTTTACCAGAAAATTTATGCTACCTCACATATTAAGAAAACTCTGTGGAAAAGCAGAAATCAGTCGACTTCAAAACAAATGATTAGTTTACATTTCACTACATTAAAAAAGCAACAACAAAAAGTTGGTGCAATTCTATTCACATCACCTGACAACTGGGAAGGATCCACCAACGTGTGTTTGGAGACAGAAATGAGTTTACTCAGGAGGTGCACTGTCATTTCCTGCGTGGACACGGAGGTAAAACCCTTAAGGAAGAGCTGTTGAAGGCCTGGGAAGTTATTCCACTTCAGTTTGCTCTGTACGTTTTCAATCTTCTCTCGACTCTCTGATTTATCCAAAGGCAGGTGGATCAGCAGTTTGTTGAGAAGCCTGAGAGCCAGGAGGTATTCATATTCATAATCCGATTCTAACAAAGAGGCTGCTATCCAAAAAATGGTGGCCATCAAGTTGGCGGGCTCAGTAGTGGGCTGCACATCGTACACTGCTTTCTCTCTCAGGGAGGAAAGGCTTCGAGTCCTCGCTAAGCTACTGCTGTGGTTGATCCGTCCATCCATTATATCCAGTGTGTTACTCCGCCGCCGGTCACCTCTTCGGTCACCAATTAAACTTAACCTCAGAGAGTTACTTCTTGTGTTACTGTTGTATCCCAAATAACTGCTACTACTAATGGGGCTTGTGCTTAGATTGAGTTGTCCAGTGCTTTTCCTGTTAGCTGCAAACTTGTTTCCCATTATAGGGTCATGGTATGAGGTTCTTGAAAGAAAAAAAGGAAAGAAAAAAGATGAATCCATGCACAACTGCTTCTTTTGCTACATTAACTGTACTCTTAAAACAACTGAAAAACAGTAACTGTTTCCAGGAAAAATCATTTTTAAAGTATATCTAACTTAATACCTGAAACTAACACAACTGTAAATCAACTCTACTCCAATAAAATTAAAATATTAAAAAAAATTAAAAGCATATCTGACTTTGCTGACACCAATTTCAGTTCTTTCCTCTCTATTAATAAAAAAATATACAACAGTTGTCTTTTCTACTGTGACTGATTATATCCCGAGTTGGATGAGGTTTGATTTGAAGTGAAAATGCTGCTATAGTTACTGCTGATAATTTTCAGGTCTGGGATTTGGTGAACATTATATCCAAAGCCCAGGCCTCGTTTGTTTCATCTTCACACTCAACAGTCCTGATGTCCCTATTTCTGTCAATTCACACTCCAAAAGAACCAAGCTCAAAAATTTAATTTTGATTTCTCCTTCTCCCTCACATCTAGTTATCATTGATTAAGTACAGAATATTTTCTACATGTGCCAGTGGTATGCAAAATGCTAGGAATATTGAAGTCCATGAAAATTACAGCCTGCTAGTTGCTGTTATTAAAAATATTAAGAGAATACTGTGAGACTCCAAAGGATAGAATGCTTAACACTCCCCTGGTCGCAGTTAGAAATGCTTAACTAGGAGAGGGTACTGAGATGGGACTTGAAGGATAAATCAATTTGGGATTTACAAAGGGAAGAAAGTTTGAAGAGAGGCTTGTCCAGGGAGGAGGACCAATAGGTGGAAAGTGTGAGTCCTAAGGAGCCTGACCTGCTGGGGGGACAATGGGTTGTTGAGTGTGCTGGGAACAGAGCCTGTTACTGGGGCTGAAGCCTAGAAGCACAGCATGAAGGTCTCTGGCCAGATGAAAGGAACAGTATTGCCACTTGCTAGCCCTGTGGCCGTTCTCCCATCCTCACTAAGGCTCATTTCCCCACTGGCAATTCATCTGAATTTGGGGGTATTCCTCTCACTACCAATGTTAGAACAATATAATATTGTGCCTATTTAGCTACTGAAGTTCTGTATACAAATCCACCGGTTGCCTGGTTTATCAATTCTTACTGAGAAAGGGCAGAAAGAAGATCATAATGCTTCATGGTTTCAGCTAAAGTATCAATTGCAGATTCCAACGTGAGAAGCAGCTCAATCACAAATCCCTAGAAAAAAGGGGCAGATTTTAATTAATTATGCTCTGAAAGAAAAAACTATAATGCACATCCTGATGAGATTTTAAAACAGAACAAGTTCCACATTAATATTACAAAATAATTAAACTCTTGAGCAACATGATCTTGTGGATGGATGAAAACGTAGCAAATTAATGTTGTACATTGATTATAATGGCAACACAACCCACCCAAAATTGCTGGGGCCAGAAATCTAGGAGACATCCTTTTTTCTTTCTCTCACATCTAAACTGAATCCATCAGCAAGTCTTGAAAATACGACTTTAAAAATACATCCTGTACCTGACTTCTCTCCTTCCATGGCTTCCTTTAACCCAGCTATCGCCGCTCTGGCCTGGGCTCTTACAAACAGCCTCTTAACTGGCCTCTTTTACCTTTCTAAGGATGCCACAAAGCCACCCCCAGAGTGAATTTTTAAAAAAACAAATCACATCCATCATTCTCCTTTTAAAACTATGTGTAGTTTCCCATCGATTCAGAGTAAAATCCCACCTCTCACCAGAACCTCCCCAGGCCTCATGTGATCTGGGCCTGCTGGAGTCCCCAACCCCATGCACTGTAGCACTCTGGATCGTTTGCTTTTCCTCTGAAGAGCCTATTGCTTCTGCCTCAGGGCCTTTGCACTTGTCCTATTTCCCTCTGCTCTCTGTCCCAGATGATCACAGGGCTCGCTTACTCATTTACACATGTGTTCAAAACTCATCTTCTAGGTGATTATATACAAAAAACCCCTCTCCCCTTATCATTGCTTAAACTGTCACCCTACCTTATTATTTTCACAGCATTCATCATTAAGTAAAGTTGTTTTATACATTATTGGTGGATTAAAAGGTTTGTTTCCCCAGTGAAATGTGAGCTCCATGCTAAGAACTCTGTGGTGTCCACTACTGTATCTTCAGTATCTAAAACAGCATTAATAACATCATGGGTCTGTACAGACCTATGTTAAGTTCCCTATTGCAGTATTTCATGTAATTTATCTTAAAAAATGAAATTCGGTGTTTTGCTTTACATCTAACTTTAAATTCCTCTTTTACCTTGTAGTCATCACAGAATAATATCCAGGTATGTATGTATAAAGCTGTTTTTATAAGCACCACCTAATTCAATTTGTATGTTATTAAACATAAATTGTCTAACTTTGTTTTTAATTCTCTGCTTCTTAGCATCTGACATCAATAATTCTCTATGACATTAACTTGCTCTACCTGCCATGATTTATGTTTGGAAACAGGTCCCACTGCTCAACATCTGCTGAAAAAAGTGAAAGAACTACCTGGGCATCTTCTCCTGGATCCCCTACAGTTTCTACAAGCCTGGAGAGAACATCAGAAAGCGTAGTTGCAGAGAGAGGCTGCTTTAGGGCCCTGAAAATCTGAAAGGATCTCCCAGCATAGTGTCGAGAAGAACAAGAAAGTGCTGTCTGCAGAGCGACCTCGCTAAGATGATGTTCCAAGTGAATTCCTTCTGTGAAAACAAAGGAAACGAGTAAGTGCTTCTTGTTTTTCAGGATATATATAGGGGTGATGATCATAAGCTAGGAACCATATTAAATTCAGTGCCAGCATAATACCTGGCAAACGGGGCATTAACATTTGCTAACATTTTCCAAGTCAATGCTTTTCCTTTTCATACAATTCTATTTGCACTTCAGATGACTCTTCATTATCATCTCCAGGGAAGTGATCCCTGAGAACAAGGTCTCTCAACGTCACCACTATTATGATTTTGGCAAAGTAACTGTTGTGAGGGCTGTCCTGCGCTGTGCAGTTGTTGTAATGGCGTCTCCAGCCTCTTGACAACTTGACACCAGTAGCAACTAATCACTGACTTCCCGCCCCCTAACTGCAATAAAAATGTCTCCAGACATTGCAATATGTCCCAAGAAGAATCACCCCTAGCTAAGAACCACCATTTTAGACACGTTTTACTCTAATTTTCAGGATGTGTTCAATTTTAGATCACAGAAGCCCAAACCAGTACAGTCTGTCATCTCTATCAATGTTCCTTCAAAATAATTGTTTCCTGATGAACAATCGTGTTATAATTTTATCATACTATCATATGTCAAACAAAGAACATCAAAGTGGCATTCTTTTTTCAAAGATCTATTTTGGTATATACCACTTTTAAAGTCTTTGTTGAATTTGTTACAGTATTGCTTCTGTTTTTATGCTTTGGTTTTTTGGCCACTAGGCATGTGGAATATTAGCTCCCTGACCAGGGATCAAACCCACATCTCCAGCATTGGAAGGCAAAGTCTTAATCACTGGACCATCAGGAAAGTCCCAAAAGTAGCAGTCTTATTTTCAAGTAGAAATTGTTCTTCAACCAAAACAAATCTGTTTTCACTAATAAGTTAAAAAAGAAAACCTATCTATGACTTTTGAATTTAGACATGTCAACTGTCAATTTTTTGCTGAACATCATCAGAAGTTTTGGCATCACAGTAAAAGTACTTGAAAGTACTTGAAAAAAATATTGTCTGAAACATTTATTAAAAGATACCTGAGCTTGACTGCTTAAAAACAGAAATCACATGTTTCAAAAATGTAGTCAACTGCTCAGCACTCTTTATGCTAGGATTCTTGGCAGAAACATCCTCATGGTTCCAAAGGGGCCCTCTTTTTCTGAAAACAGAGAACAGATATGATTCCCTTGGTTTTTAATTTGATATTAAGTTTTATTCACACTCACTTAAAATGTGCTTTTGCAGTTAGAAAGGATAGTAGTTGAGTAAATCAAACAGCATGTCATACAGTCTACTGCTAGGTTTATATACTACCTGGATTTGCAATGATCTAGAGCAAGTAGCGGAAGATCCAAGTTACATATAATTTCAAAATGTCCCATCGTTACAGTCAAATGCTCTCAGAGGTAGTAGGAAAAGATGGCAAGTTTTGCCAAGTGAGAAGAGTACTGGTTACTGCTTAGATATTAAAGGTCAAAATTTATAGAGGTGACACTTTACTTAGATTGTAAGGCAAAGAAAATAATTTATAAGTTAAAACTACAGGAAAAGTTTAGGACAGAATAATGTCCTTCAATTCTTTCTTTAAAATATCTGTGCATTTACCAGCTTGATTATTCAGGTTTCAGCCCCTTATTACCACAGGCCAAGGTGCCCTGAAAAAAAAAATGTGGTCACACTGCCTCTAGTCCCTGACACCTCTAATTCATCAAGTACTCTGCTATGAGACTGATTTTCTCAACATATTTATTTAATTGGGCCCTCCTCCACACTCCTCATTCTAGCTCAAAGATTTTCGATAATGTCTCCTTTCTTGAAAGACCTCTGGCCTAGGCTTCATGGTTCTGGTTCTCCAGTTTGAATTCTCCCAAGCTTTCTTATCTAGGAGCCGCTCAACACTGCATTCAAGCTGGATTACTCACCAGCCTGAGTGAGTGAGTAACAGGTATACCTTGTTTTCTCACATCTGTGGTCTTGCTCTTGCTGTGGTATGCTAGCCCCTTCCTCCCCATCTATGTTTCTTCTTTACTTAGAGTGTTTTGCAAAGAGTGGACCATAAGTAAATATTTGATGACTGACTGGTAATGCAGCTAATGAGGGCAGAATATACATTCAGACAATACTGCACTCTCTTTGGGTACTTAGTATTCAGACATGATTAAGGCCCTTCCTCATATATAATCTTGTGTGAGCAAAAGAAGAAAGTCTGGTTGCATCAAATTTTCTAAATATTGCACAAGACAAACCTGTCTTTTCCAAATCAATGACACTTTGGAAAACAAAAATAGGGTTCACTGAAGCTGACAAATGAAACAACGACTTAACAGAGGTTTATGGCTGGAATGGGAAGAGCTGCAAATGTTACCTTGAGGTAATGAATTCCATGAGGGTTTTGACTTTTCCATCCTGCTCTACTGAGATGTCAACCTCGTTGAGGACAGTGGTGTGCAGGTGGGAAATGGCAGCGCTGTTATTTCCTAAGCTGATACTAGAGGAGGTAGAACTTGAGCTGAGCCCTGAGTCGGTCATGGGGGAGGGCTGGTAATCAGGTATAAAATCACTGACACCTGCTGAAAGAGACCATGGGTGTGAATACCCACACGTGAAACCATCTCCCACAATATATAAAGATGAAGCTATGAGCCCTTACAGATTATGCTGGAGCCGCACAAGCACCAGAGGACATCAAGTGAGTTTTTGAGCAAACACTGCTTTCAGAGCCTCTTATTGAAACTTAATGGTTTGGATTTACTATGCTATCCTATGCTGCCATCTGCTGAACAGTGTTGGAACTGGAAGTTTCCTGATACTTTGGCATATTTCCTCAACATGTGTTAAGGAAATAATTTCTACAGTGTTAGCTGATTTTTAATTTCTTACGTTAAGGGTTCCATACTTTCTGCTTCACTTTACTTAAATAAAGACAATTTTAAAGTCTGTTTGTAATATTTATATTATGCCAATTATTAAATAATTCTAAAGGTTATCACTAATGCCCATATTTATAAAATGGCAAAAGGAGCCTTAAAAACAAACAACAAATACAAACTATGGAATTCTGAATAGAAATGCTTAACTTAAAAAAGGCAGTAAACTTTATTCCATTCATCTTTTAATCATAGTTTAAAAAGGCGACTAAGTTTACTAACAATTGTTTTCTCACTAACTACAGGGTTTTGGGTAAACAACAGGGCTTCCAGTAAGTAACTTTAAAAGGTATTAACCCTGTATCTGACATTATATGATTAGGAAAAAAGTAATCTTATTTCAATTTTTAAACCCAATTATTTTCTGGGTCATTTATTATAAACCTGATGATACTGATGAATGAAATAAATAAGTTAGGGCTATTAGGGAAAAAGAAAATACAATTTGAAAAGTAAAACAAATTCACATCAACAGTGAAATAAATTCTACAGTAAAGTCTCATTAATTTGGACCTCACTACTTAAAAATATATAATTTGGAACTTACTAGACTTCAAGCTGTATAACATTTTAAATGCAATTAATATAACTGAATGAATAAAAAAATTTAAATGTCTTCCTTCGTCAGTTTTTCAGCTCTTGAGAGTAGGAGGAATCTAATACAAGTTCACCATTTTTTTCATAACCAGTGCTCAAATTAAGCCACTCAACATTTTTATGACAAAGACCCTTAAAGGTAATAGAGATTCAAATACTCCCAGTTTAATTCCTTCTTTTATGAATTAATAATGTCACTGGTACCTAAAATAATAAAACTATATTAAAAAGTACTCTCTAGTATCTCAACTTCAGTTGACTTTCTCTAATGCAAGATTAACAAAGTACGGTTCTATTTTCAAACTACTTTTAAAGCAAATACCTGTGAAAGTATAATCTAAGTGTGCAATCTGTTTGACGGTAAGCACCCTGGGCTCGTTAAACTCCTTGTTCCTGAGAAGGACAGAAGCAACAGTTCGGATGTTACTGCTGGATCCCATTACTATTAGCAAGTGCAGAAGCAGGCGTTTGCAATGTTCATACACCTCAGGGTGGCAGTGGTCAAACCCTAAAGAGAGGAGCAGACAGTTGTCATCAGGAAAGGGAAATGATGAGTAGCATTCTTGCTACCAAATGCGTATTTTAAAAAGAAAAGCACAACTTAAATATTTTGTGAAAGATGACATACTACATCAAGTTTTATTATTGGCCTAGAGTTCGTTCACACTTTTACAATATCCTATGGTCCTACTGGACTAGGGTGAATCAAGGCAAGTTTCCAATGTGTTTTATGTCTGAAATTTAGTAATCTCTTAGAAACTATTACTCTGTTACTTAACACTAGATGGACATGAACTTCTAAAGGCAAGCATTTTTTGCGCCTGGAACAAAACAGAAAGTCAGTAGATGTTTGCTTACTGAAGGAAGGAAGTAATATATAATATGTGTACATATCAGGAAAATTTAGGACAAGATGGCTATTTTGACTTGCTTCAGGCAAACAATCTTACAAGCATGAAAAGTATTGCTGAGATGTGATGGATCCCACATGTTTGTCACAGAAGGCACAGTGGAGCTTTAACTGTAATAATTAGACTGTCTAGAATCTAATTATTTTGGGAAACAGTCAGTACCCATTTCAATTTTCCATTTACTCTAAAAGTTCACAGTCCTAAAGGTATATTAATTTTACTCTTGCTACTGTTACAGAATCTTTCCTGCTGGAAGGTGTGTGTATTTTTGTGTGCAGTGGGAGAGACTGTATGAAAGGAACAGGAATAGGTGTAACAGACCTGTCTGTGGTTAAAAGACAGGCTAGGAATAACACCCCTCTAGACCATGAGAATCCCAGTAAAAAGTGTCATGGAAACAACATACAAAAATAAGAACAGAAAAATGAAAAAAAAAAAAAAAAGAACAGAAATATGTAGAAACTTTCTTAAAACCATACCACTTTTCCCACTGAGGAAAACTATGAAGGTTCCCCAAAATACTAGAAATAGATCTACTATATGATCCAGCAATTCCACTCCTGGGGGGTATACATCCAAAGAAAACAAAAACACTAGGAACGATATATGCACCCCCGTGTTCACAGCAGCATTATTTACAACAGCCATTTAAAAGGAATGAAATAACGCCATTCGCAGCAACAGGGATGAACCTGGAGGGCATTACGCTTAGTGACAGAGGCCAGAGAGAAAAAGACAAGTGCTGTGTGTTATCACTTATATGTGAAATCTAAAAAATAAAACAGACTACTGAATACAGCAAAACAGAAGCTGACTAACTGACAGAAAGAACATACTAGTAATAGTGGGAAGAGATGGGGTGGGGAATTAAAAGAGACACAGCTACTGTGTATAAAGTAAGTAAGTTACACGGATATATCATACAGCACAGGGACTCTAGCTGATATTTTATAATAACTATAAATGCTGTAGAATCTATAAAAGTTTTAAATCATTATTTGTACATTATTTGAAACTCATATTTTAAATCAACTACACCTCAATAAAGATAAATGAATAAAATGCAACCTATAAAAAGCAAACATACCATATACTGCCTTTCAGTGATCACAGAAATACACAATGAAAGAAATACCAAATATTTATTACCTATAAAAATTGCATGAAGAAGAAGATGGAGGTAGCTTCCCCATTCCACCTTCACACTGTGATCAATGATGAGATCCGTCAAAAGGATCACGGCTATGTTACACCTATGACAAACAAGAGCCTTATTAATGTTCCACTAGAGCAAACCTAGAGAAAATCTTATGCAAATTACTCTAAGATTTAATACTGTATTTTATGGAAAAATACAATTTCTCAAGAAAAAAAAAAGAAGAAAAGAAATACAGCTGAGGAAACTGTTCAGTGATAGTTTTACACACAGCCTATCCGCTAAGGGCTCCTCCAAGTCAAGGGCCATGTTTTCTCCATCTTCAACCCTAAGACCTGGTGCACTGCTTGCCACATAGTCGGTGTTCGGTACATGTTTGGTACATTTATACATTTTGAAAGAATGCAGTCACTGTTCTACTGTGATTTTCGCTAAGCAGGAAATCAGCTTAACTCAAAATAAGAGTGCCTACCACTGTAAAATAGTATTTTTCAGATGTAATAACTGGGTCCCAGAAAGGTCAAGTAACTATGCCAGACACCCAGAAAAGCAGCAGCAGCAGAATTAGATTTAATACTATTCATTGTAGACAGTGAGAAGTCTGGGCTTTTAGATCGCTTAAAATCTAAATACACGTTGAGAATTTGTGGTAGTATCAAAGGAAAGAAGGTTGCTTGTGTTCCGTGTTGTCAGATAGCATAGAGACAGCTGAAAGTATTAAGCAGCGGGTTGGCTCGTATGAAATAGTAGTGACGCTGAGGTCCACCTGTGAAGAGGTAATCCAGGTGATGACGTTTCAGGCAAGTAATCCACCAGTGGCGACCAGCAGCCTCCAGCTGGTGGGAAGGGCAGTGGCTCTCCTTGATTACGCTCCATCACTTTCAGTCGCCAATTAGAATAAAGTGGCATTGAGTCACCTATCAAAATAAAATGATCTCATTGTCTACACCATCTATTTTCTGCCAACATAAGCAAACTCTAGAAAGACACCAACTACTTATAGCACTGGAAAGTGATAAAAAAGAAAATTTCCCACTATTTTGACAGATGTTTGCTAGGTAGACCTGGGTACCAATATTATCAGAGAGAGAAAAAGATATATCAATTCAAATTCCTTTATTTTAAATCAAAGCAAAACTACATGAGCACCTCATCATGATTTCACAACTGATTGATGTCCAAGCTATGAGACCACATTATAGATAAAGCTGCCTTGTGTCAAGGGCCTCTGGTAAGTTACTCAGTTCAGATTTCTGGAGATAGGGCCGATTTAACCCATCTTCAATGGAAATCTGCTCTACTGCAGTGGGGCCGCAGGGCACAGTAAAAAAGGCCGTCAGGACATGTGAGTTCTGTGTGACGTGGGTAAGTCACTTCACCTCTCTGGGCCTCAGTTCCACCGTGTGCAAAATGAGGAGAGCGGACCAGATCATCTTCAGGGTCCCTTGCGGTCTGAAGGCTTGTGCCTCCATTTCACCCTACCTTAGTGTTAAAATGAGACTCAGACAGAGTGCTCATTTCGCAACTGCAAGGGAGAATGTTCAATAAAACCTGAGTCCCACCAAAGATCAAACCTGTTCAAAACAGCAGCCTGTTGCCTATGTGTCTGTTCTGTGATTCTTTCTATGATGCTTCTTGAGAACCAATTCTTATGTTCCTTTTGATCAACCTACAGGGAACCTGTGCTTTTAAAATGTATTTCCCCCACTTAATGTTGCTTCTTAAAGTCAAGACATCTCAGATTATGTTGGAACACCACTAGTGGCAGTTAAATACTCTTCTTAAAAACAATTTACTGGAAGAATACTTAACATAATAATAATGTTAATAGTTAACATTACTATAATGATAGTACACCTGACCATCATAGTTATTAAAAACAGAAACAGAAAAACACATTTGGAATGTATTACTTTTTTCTTCTTCATAAGATCCTCCAGAGCTGCTACTGTATCGAGATTCTAGTCTGTGATGTTGACGATTTAAATGACTGTTTAGTCCACTGTAGATGTCTAGGTGCACATAGCTGTGGGAATGACCACTGAAGTTAGTCATAGTTCATGGCAAAACAGTATTTGTACTTGATGTTTCAACTTCTATGCTTAAAAAAACAACACAGCACACAAATTACTAACTAAAGTTTACTGTGATATATTTTAATTTCCACATTACAATTCAAAAGCTTAAGCTTTGAAGTCAGTTATTTCTGCCTGAAGTTTTTCTTAAACTGTTGTGATAATAATGTTCTGGTGAAACCTATTCCATATAAAACAGACAAGAGTAAAATATCCATTTAGAAAAGTTAAAAAAAAAGTAGCAACACAAAAAGTGACTCACCATACTCCACCTATTCATTGGTGCATATTAAAAAATCTAGCATGCAAGTGTCTTTAATGTGAAAAATTTCCAGCATGGAAATCTATTTCTTCACTAGAATATTAACACCATTCCAATGCAGAAATTATTGTTTATTCTGATGATAATCAGTATACGTCAAACTGAAAGAGTAATGAAGAACAGAGAAGTACTTACCTCTCTTCAATACTCTCTTTTATGGGCTTATTATCAGGATTGCCATCCGTGGGAGCAACCATTGTATTGCTACTAGAAGTAGTTCCTGTCATCAGAAATAAAACAGTATCAATGAATGTAACGCTTAGGACAGCTCAATAAGAACAAGAGATTTCATACTACAGATGTCAAAACTCCACTAAAATGAGACGAAAAGTGAAAGTTGCTCAGTCATGTCTGACTCTTCGCAACCCATGAACTATACAAGTCCATGGAATTCTCCAGGCCAGAATACTGGAGTGGGTAGCCTTTCCCTTCTCTAGGGGATCGTCCCAACCCAGGGATCGAACCCAGGTCTCCAGAATTGCAGGCAGATTCTTAACCAACTGAGCCATAAGGGAAGCCCAAATGAGACAAAGGTGATTTTTAAAAAGGAATGTACTCTTAAAGACCAACAGAGTAAAGAGTCAACAGCAACAAAGTTAGGGATGCTGGAAAACAAATGGACACGAAGTAATTAAATGTTAAAAGAGCTGAATCCAGAGCTGTTAGTGGAGGAAACAAGAAACCTCTGTATCTACATTGTTAAACCTCCAAGAGACTTAGGAATCAGTAGCAAGAGAGGACCTCGGGAAGCAGGGGTTGAAGCAGATGCTGAAAATGGCAACAGTTGAAAATCTATTTCAGAAGTAGCTGGGCCCCAAGAGCTACCCCTCTACCTCTTGTAACTGGGTAACTGTCTCTGCTCACTTGAAGTCTTCTCTGATGACAATAAATCAGAGGATTTCTAGACTAGGACACACCATACACAGGTGAAGGAGGAAGTACTTTACTGAGGATAAGGGAACTAAGTGGACATATACATACATGTGTAACGAGAAGACATATCTCCCTGCAACCTTCTTATACCATTGGGCTATCAGAAGGCTGGAAGACTGCAAGTGTGTGTATCTATGGATTATATGTATCGGTACACACACATACACACACCCCTACATCTTCTACTCTAGGCAGAGGATTGGAAGAATTTTCTCTGGGGAATCTGATTAGTACAAGAGAAAAGACCAATGGACACTTACATCGATGAAATCATTGTATAAAAAAGGACATCAACAAGTTCCATATATACCTACAGACCATCCAATCAACTCTTTAATATGCCACTGTTTATGAAAAGACAGATCTACAGTTGGTAGGCTTTTGAAGAAAGCTTTTACTAAGACAAATCAAAACAAAGAAACAGCAATATAAAGAAAATAGGAACTTTCCCAGGTAGAAAGCTTTATCAAATATAGAAGATGATAGTCCAACTGTGAAACATGAATAGGATGCCCCTAAAAATTTTTTAATTAAAAAACTCTCTTTGGAATTAAAAACATTTTAGCAGATAAAAAATTCAATGGAAGCATTATTAGAAATCTCGTAGAAAGTATAACAAAAAGATGAAACCAGATGACAAAGGTAAATTATAAAACATAGTATGAAAGATCTCTAGCTATTATTAACATCACAAAAGCATTTAATATAAACTGAGTGACAAAGAATTTCATATAAATTTAATCTACAACAGTCCAGATATTATATCAATTTTCAATGGATGTAGTTTCAACTCAAAATATTATAATATGGATATACATAAAAGTAAATACACTCACATGATTGAATACTATGTATAATATATGCTCAAATAATTACAATATGAAATTACACAGTAATTTCAATACGTGAGCAATTCTGATATTTACATATTAATTATATCCATTTATAAGAGCATCTGTTGTAAATGGACAAAATGGATATATTCCAGTTCTGAATAGGTATGTAAATGTTCCCTTTATCACATTACAAATCCTTACATTGTCAAACCTTTCTACTCATATGATGATTTACAAAGTTCTATCAAGTTAATTACATCCATGACTTATGTTTGCGTGTTTTCTCTATGACGTTTAAAGCAAACGCATGCTAAAATGAACAGTTGTGGAAAGCTTCTTTTTTGATACAAAGTAATCAGTTTTAAATGACTTCTCACCTGAGGTGACAGAGGGGATTTTATAGCTGGAAGTGATGCGGTAATAAGGGGGGTTATCCATGTGAGTGACTCCTGAACTGACAGGGTCGGTCAGCTGTAGTTCACTCACCAGTTCTTCAAGCAACTGCATTGTTTTGTCTCTACCTAAATATACAATAACTTTCTTCACCTGTCACAAAAAAAAATCATTTGGAGAAGAAAAGGCACAATTTTTATCACACAAACTTGTCTTGAGACAAATTTTATCAGATAAGTTCAGCTTTAAGTAGTAGATGAATAAGCACAATCTAAATGTGAATAGACACTGATCAGCAATTAGACATTAATCAGCTTTATAAGTAAGTACTCTTCCCTTCAGCCCTCAATATCATATCGAATTAGGATGACCTAGATATATTGCTTAATGGTGTCCATAAAGTCATCACTCCCTTTAGTTATTTTTAGAAAAGCAAAAGATAATTGCCTTTTTATAAATCAGTTTCTTTTTCAATGGAAAATGAAGTGAAAGTCACTTAGTTGTGCTCAACTCTTTGCGACCCCCATGGACTATGCAGTCCATATTATCAGGGTTGATCTCCCTTTAGATTGACTGGTTTGATCCATCTTACTTGATCCATCCTACTTGATCAAAAAGTATGTTTCAGTAGTATGTATTATTGACATAGGCTGATCAATTAGTATGCGATCTTTCTTTTTTCTCCCTATTTAAACCTTAGTACTTAAAATGTGGTCCTCGTAGAACATGCATTATTATCTGGAGCTTTCAGAAAATACAGAATCTCTGGCCCCACCCCCAACTCCAGAATGAGAATGAGAACAAGATCCCCAGCTGATTCACGCTGCATTCAGATGTGTGAGAAGCTGTTTTACATCACCCTGGAAAAGTCTTAAAACATGCTTTATCACATCACACCAAAAATCTGATAATGGTTCTCTGATAATTGACCTCCTACACAGCTCCAGAACTATCCAACCTGCTATACTTGCTAATTCTTTGTTCTCAAGTTCAGTCTCCTCTGATCACATCAGGTACATTTCAGCCTCTGTGTCTTTGCTCTGACCCAGGACCTCTGAGATGATACTCATGACTCTAATCCTGTCAAGTCCCCACTTGACACACCAGCCACACACCCCCCAACTCCAGCTGCAGGGCCTGTCAAGAAGCTTTCCTGGACTTGTCATCAACAGCTCTGGGTTGGAATTCCAGCTCTACAGAGATAGACCTAAATAGCTATGTGACTTTGAGCTATGTCACTCTTCTCGCTACCTTACTTGATTCATTTGTAAAACTGCAGTCATCTTACCAAATTCACAGATTTCTTCCAGAAATTAAGTAATGTAAATGAAGTGCTTGTACTATGCCTGGCCTATAAGTAGTGCTTAAGAAGTGATAATTAAGAAATTATTATTATTATCATGAAAAACAGCTCTTTTAAAATTTCTGGCAAATGGCAATTCCCTGAATTTCATCTTGAAAAGTGAAAGTGTTAGTCACTCAGTTGTGTCCCACTCTTTGTGACCCCATGGACTGTAGCCCACCTCTGTCCATGGAATTCTCCAGACAGGAATACTGGAGTGGACTGCCATGCCCTTCCCCAGGGGATCTTCCCGACCCAGGATTGAACCTGGGTCTCCCGCACTGCAGGCAGATTCTTTACCATCTGAGCTACCAGGCAAGCCTAGGAATTTCATCTTGGCTTCTTGGAATTACAACATCATGCCTGTTTCTAGTGCCAGTGCCAATTCAGTCATTCATTCATCCAATTAAAGGGGAACTTCCTGTGTATCAGGCACTAGTCTAGGCTCTGACAAGAAGGCAATGAACTAAATAAACAAAGATTCCTGCTCATTTTTTTTTTTTTTCTTTTTGTTGCTGTGCACGTCTTACAGGATCTTAGTTCCCTGACCAGGGACTGAACCCAGGCCATAGCAGTGAAAACACCAGTTCTAATCACTGGATTGCCAGGGAATTCTCAGATTCCTGCTCTTAAGAGCTCAAAGTCTACTGGACTGATTGAGGCAAACATAATGAGGCAAAGAAATAGAATATAGGGTGAGTTCAATGATAAAGTGTTAGGAAAACCAATGAAACGGGGAAAGAAAAAGAAGAGTATATGTGTGGGGGCAGGGCATTTGCAGATTTGAACAAGATGACCAGCAAAGGTATCAGTGAGAACAGCCATTTGAGGAAACATCTTAAGAAGGTACAGAAATGAGCAACTGACTGTTTGGGGAGAGAGGAAAGTAAATGGCAAGGTCCCTGGGTGGGATGCCTGAGTGAGAGCCGGGCAGCAGAGGGTTCAGCATGGTTCAGGGGCAGGGGGCTTGAGGGGGACTGTTAGGACATGTGGTCAGACAGCTAATGTGGGATCATGTTTTGTACTACACACCCACCTTTCTCCAAGTGCTTCTCAATGCAGATCATTGTGACATGCCTTCAGAACAAAGCTTTCAGTCATCAGGTTAACCCAGGAGATGATGGGTAAAGCAAGGCTACTCAATGGTTCATTTCAAGGAGGATCCATAAGCACAGAGTTTAGAGCAACTCTGCAGAGCTAGTGTTCTGTGGAGCATCCTTTAAGGAGATGCCACTCCGTGTCTACCAGTTATATCTACATACACACACGTCTGTGTGCATGCGTGTATATTCAGTTCAACCTTTGTGTTTGATAGTTCCATATTGTTCTCTTGAGCAGATTTAAGTACTGTTCTTTCTTCAGAAGATAAAGACTGTTCATGTTTCACTGTGTATCTCTTATCATGATTTTCCCTGCTTCCAGAAGCCTTTAGGGCATGATTCTATAGGTACTGAGCTCTCACTTCTCATCATGCTCTAATATTCCAATGTCAGCTGCTGATAGGAAAAATTACTAACATGTCTCCACATTCATATTACTTTCTGTCCAATATCATCTCTAATTCTCACAGACAGTGGTGGTTCCAAAGTTATCCACCCTCAGGACTCTGCAATTTTCCTCCGTAGCCCTTACCATGACCGTACATTACTAACCTACTGATTTATTCATTAAATAAATTAGATGTGGGTTCAAAGAATAAAATCTGTAGCATCCATCAGATTATAATGCCCAGAACATAGAAGAGCACTTGGCCTGGAGTAAAGCCAGGTAATATTTGTTAAATGAATCAATGAATGAATCCATGTGCTATTTCCTGATTGTCCCCCTCCTGGCCCCTGCTTTGCGTCCGCTGTTCTACTGCTGCCCAGATTCTGACATCACAAGACACCAGGTAAATATGCATATACATATATGAAAGTGAATGAACTTGAACACATACGTAAGGCAAGAGGCTTGGTTCACTATTTACTCCACAAATGCTGATCAAAAAGTGCAATATTATTTTCAGGTTTTTCGGCCAGCCATCTGCGAGTGTGGTCCACACGTTCTCCACCTCCGACCACGCCAGCTCGTCACCATACTAGATACAGGAAATACGGCACACGTACTTCAGTAGCACTTTAGTAACAGCCATCCATTCAAACCAAACTCATAACATCGTGAAAGATCAGAAAATAATGCTTTGACAAACAGCTTTAATCTTCTCCACACTGTAGAGAAATAATTTCTTTCAAAAAACCTAAATACAAATATCATCAATCACATATGATTTTAGCTCCACTCCCAAAAAGTATATCTGATATGAAGCTTTTTTTTTTTTTTTGAAGAAAGGAACTTATTTATAACACATACTTGTTTGGATTATCTAATCTCTTTGTCTATTTCTAACCTGTTTATGCCTCCTAACTCGGTAACTCTGTGCAGGAACCACAAATACAAAACCTATTACCTTTGCGGTCATGTACATGAGATTATTCAAAACCATGGCAGTGGCTTGTGGGGATCCCCAGCCTTCTCCTCGTAGCCAGCGCCTGCTAGTCACCATCAGCTCTCGGTCTTTTAAGGAATCCTCTTCATCTTCATCATGTCGCCTCGCTGTGGGCAAGGGTTTCAGATCCACCAGCTCGATGTTGTTCATCCACGGTAACAGGTAATGCAACATCACCTGTCTCCCAGCAGGGTGAGCTGTCTGAATTCTCTGGCTTATCTCTGTGGTTAAGGACAAGTCAGAGAGGGAACAACTGATGTAACTGTTGCTTTCCTTTGATTTGTAATGAATTTAAACGTAACTTTTTAATTCTGAAAAAGAAACAAGCCAGATTTTATTCACCACATTTAAGAATTATTTATGAGCATTGTTTCTCCTTTTAAGAAATCTGACCTTGATGACATCATAAAGAAAAGGAAACAGCGAACATACACCACATACTTACCTTTATATAAAATATCTCTGGTAGTGAAGAATGTTTGCACACTACTGGTGAGTCTGTAAATGGTGTCACTGCTATGAAAATAGTGTAGTGGCTCCTCAAAAAAATTAAAAATAGAACTACAATAGGAGTTAGACATCCCACTGCTGACTATAGATCCAAAAGAACTGAAAGCAGGGTCTTGAAGACCTAGCTCATAGCAGCACTATTTACAATGGCCAAGAAGTGGAACCAATCCAAATGTTCATTGCTAGACAAATGGATAAACAATATGTGTGTTCTGACACACATACACATAATAGAATACTCTGTAGCTTTACAAAGAATGGAAATCCTGTTACTTGCTACAACATAAAAGGATCACCTTTGAGGACATTATGCTAAGTGAAAATAGCTAATCATAAAACCAAATACTGTAAGCTTCCACTTTTATAAGGTATCCAATATAATCAAGTTCAGAGAAACAGAAAGCACAGTGGTAGTTAACAGGGGCTGGGGGAAGTTCAGGAAAAGGGGAGTTTACTGTTGAGTAGGTATAAAGTTTCACTTCTGCAGGATGAAAAATTGCAGGAGATCTGCTTCACAACAATATAAATACACTTAACACTACTGAACTGTACAGTTAAAATGATTAATGGGTAAATTTTACTACATGTGCTTCTTAACAAATAAAAAAACATAAGATAAAGACAATCTTTATACATGGATTAAAGTGACCCACGAAAAACCTCACATATTTCGGTTCTATCTAGGGGAGACTCCTGTGAAGTGCTTATTACTTTTACATTCATCTCATATAGTGCTCATGATAAACTTGGTGAGGTGGATATTTCGAGTAACATGTGCAAGGTCAGAAAATGATCAAGTGGCAGAGGATTCAAATACAAGGTTGATTCCAAAGTCCATGAGTTTTTATATACTGTTTACTTTCCATAAATCACTTTAAGTAAAAACCTTCTCTCCTCAAGTCCCCCTTTGCCCACTGCATCTTATACTTACAACTTCAGAACTGGGTCTGAATTCCAGTTCTACCACATATACACAGATTGACCTAGGACCAACTACCAACCTTTGATCCTCAACTTACTATTCTCGAAGAAGGTAACAAAAGTAGTTGTGTCACGGAGTTAAAGTGCAAACTCAACACGGTGCCAACAATCTGCTCGGTCCAGTGCCTTGCACACATTTATGCCTTGCACACATTTATGCTCAGTTACAACTTTTTAGAAGAACCCCTTCTTTTTTTAAAGTAATTCATTTATTTTAACTGGAGAATAATTACTTTACAATATTGTGGTGGTTTTTATCATATATTGACATGAATCACAGGTGTACACGTGTCCCCCCATCTTGAAACCCCTCCCACCACCCTCCCCACCCCACCCTTCTGGGTTGTCCCAGAGCACCGGCTTCTTTGAGTGCCCTGCTTCATGCATCGAACTTACACTGGTCATCTATTTCACATACAGTAATATACATGTTTCAATGCTATTCTCTCAAATCGTCCCACCCTCACCTTCTCCCCCAGAGTCCAAAAGTCTGTTTTTTACATCTGTGTCTCTTCTGCTGCCCTGCACATAGGACTGTCGTTACCGTCTAAAAGAACCCCTTCTGTTAACAGGTCAATATTATTACCAAAAGTATGAAATACGAGACCTGAAGCTCTGAATGAAGAGATCCTGGCTGAGGGATTTTAAGTATATATGGGAGCCAAGGCCATGGCAGCACCCACTGCCATCCTGACCAATTCCATGACCTCTGAGATACCAAGGACTCCTCTCTTTTCTGTGCTGAAGCCTCCAGGAAAAGCCCAGGCGCTTCCGAGAAAAGCCTAGGAGCAGGAGAATTAGTGGAGACAGCGGTTACTTATCTGCTTCCCAGTGACGCTAGTGGTGAAGAACCCACCTGCCAAGGCAGGAGACTCAAGAGACTCAGGTTTGATCCCCGAGTCAGGGGAGATCCCCTGGAGAAGGACATGGCAACCACTGCAGTATTCTTGCCTAGAAAATTTCATGGACAGAGGAGCCTGGAGGGCTACAGTGTGTAGGGCTGTAAAGAGTCAGACACAACTGAAATACTTAGCACGCATGTGGTTACGACTTTGCACTGATGACCATCCACGTCCATCCTGAAAGGGATGTCGAGACTGGAAGTTGGGAAGAAGGAAGAGGCGTGATTGCTGCTATTTACCAGTGCAAACCTGTGTGCTGCTTTAAACACTGAATGTTAGGAGAATTTAAGCTGTTAATTTTCCCCCAATCAGATCAGTTAGGGGTGGGACTCAAATTATCTCCACTGCTAAAATAGGCACTGTGGAAAGATGGGCCAAGAAGGTGGAGGCCTCTGTGCCTTGAACCTGAATCAAACACTTCAGAGCCCTGGTATCTCCTGCATACCAATTCTGGTGCATTTGCAGCACTAAGATTAGAACAAGATCTTATTGAAGATGAAGAGCAGAAAAACTAGCGAAGAGTCTTTTGTATTATAACTAATAAAACTTTTCAGTTAAAGGATTTATAAGCACTATGGAGGCACCTGCAATAGTGTGTTCATCAACCAGAAGGCTCAAGCTGGATGAACTCCCTAATTATCTTAAATCTGAGTCCTGGGAAACCCATATATGTATAGGACATCTTGCTTGACACACAGTCCAAGATTTAGAAACTCAAGGCAGGAATGTTTGCTGGACCCAAGGAAAGGAAACTGGACCAGGAAGCAAGGTGGGTTCCTGGCTGTAGTTCTGCTTAAGGCAGTGCAGTATCTTCCTCTATGATTAGAAGTCTTACTTAAAGAGAGAAACCTGTATCCTTATCCCTGCCCATTTATATTATTAAAAACAGACCAATATACAAGATAAACCACAAACTAGAAGATTCAGGAAGTTTTATGTCTACTAAAGGAATATTTTCAAATTGCCTGTAAAGCCCCCTCCTACTTCTTTTTTTTTTTTTGGCTAGTGTGAGGTGGAGAAGAGAGGTCAAGGTTAGAATCCCTTTAGAGATCTTTAATAAGCAATCTCAGTATCATGGTAGATCAGTATTAAAGAGTTCATATTAAAGGGAAAAACCTCTCTTATATAAAGACATGTTTTGTTTTAATTCAACCTCAAATTTCATAGCTTTACATTTACTAAAAGTAGTTTTTTTTTTAATTTAATTTTTTTTTTATTAGTTGGAGGCTAATTACTTCACAACATTTCAGTGGGTTTTGTCATATATTGATATGAATCAGCCATAGATTTACACGTATTCCCCATCCCGATCCCCCCTCCTAAAAGTAGTTTTTTCAAAATGGTTGGTGAAGAAAAACTACTAACCAGTTGAACAATCATACCTGAGAATATGGCGAGAGTCAGCTCAGGATATGCCCTTGCTAATTCTTCGGACAGCTGATAGTAGGAAACGGAATACAGATGCGGCAGAGGGGACAGCTGGCTGAGAACTCCATCTGTTCTCTGGACCTCCAGCTTGTGAGCATAGCGAAACATCTTCGGTTCCAGGATCTACAGGAATGTAATCCATCCATTTAAGATTTTGTGGGTCCTCTAAATTTCAGCTATAATTAAAAACATAGAATTTTCTCCCAAGAAACATTGTAGTTTCAAAATTATAGAGTTGTATGCGTTGTAAAGTTTCTTGGATGCTAATTTCTAATTCCAGAAATGTTCGCAAAAGGTCTCTAATTCTTGTTCTTTGTAATTCCAAATGAATACTAGAACAGTGTTATAAGGATCAATTTATCTTTCTTTCTAGCACTTGGGGAAAAAAAAAGTATCAGTCCCAACTTGACAAGCTCTGTAATTCTTTACAAGACTTTAACATTCCTTGTGTTGAATGTCAGTAACATAGTTTGAAAATAACTTCAGCAACTCAATATACAATTACTTGAAGATTTACCACTTTTCCAATTCAAAATTATGACTATATAAAAACATGCATATGTGAAAACAAAATCTTCAGACCTATTTTGCTTAATCATGGATTAAATACAAAATATAAGCAAAAAATTCTTTTGATATTATACTATACAAAGAGCTGCACTACTCAACCTTCTTCTTAACTAATAAAGACACTAGGGTATAATTCTTAAGATGATCCCTCAGTACCACTTCAAACCCTTTGGAAAAATGTGCATCTCCTTGAATCCCATTCTTAACCCTTGGTTAAGAATGAAGAACCACATCCTACCATCAATGGATATAACCATATATCCAAGTGAAATGTCTAAGTTATTCGTCTCAGTCTAATAAAGAAAACTCACAAAAGGTTATCATAAAAGAGCTAATTATTTTTACTTGATTCTCCAAAACAAACTGACTCACATTATTCTTATTTGCTGAACAGAAACAGGTGAAGGCACACAGAGGCCCTAACCACTCAACTTTTCCAAGTACTCACGCAGACACACAGAGGCGCACACACAGGTGAGCATGGGGTTACCACACACAGGCCTCTACAATACACTCAAAACTGCGCATTATGTATAGACTTAAATGACCCAATTATCTTAGTCTTCTTTTTCTAATGATAATTAGGAATCATAACATACACCACTATTAAAAATAAAGATGAACATTAGCATACTTTCAAGGCAAGAATAGATTGTTGTGCTTCATTAAGTCCCAACTAAAAATATATTTTAATTAATATGTTTACAAACCTGTAAAAGTTGCATAGCAACTTCATAGATACTTCGAGAAGAATCAGCGGCTTTAAACAGTATCAGATTGAGGAGCATCACTGTGTCACACTGATAATCCCTAGGGACAAATTTCACATGTTAGATAAATAAAGTTTAGAGGCTTTCACACCAGTTAATAAATATGATATGATATAAAGGGAAGGATACAGGCATGCAGGAGCTAAGCCTATGAGGTGAATGTTTTTTGTTTTGTTTTTTTTTTAAAGGCAATAGGTACGACAGATGCATGGTAATCATTATCACTATTTGGTTAGATTTTGTTTGAGTTTAAGGTAAGAAAATATTGGTTTATTAATATCAGTGAGTTCAAAAGGACACATTCTGTTTTTTAAGAGATGCTAAATAAATTACAAAAGACAGCAGAATCTAGAGTACCTGTTCTGGAAAACATTAGCTATGGCTTTGAAACAGCCAGCGGCCACTCTCTTGGAACCAGTGTAACAGCGATCCACTGCCCAGTACATCAGGTTGCTCTGATCCGGGTTCAGCTCCAGCAGTAATGTAACTGCCTCACAGCCCAACTGATGAACCTAAGCAAAGGCCACAAAATTGCCCAGGACAAAGAAAGGGATATATTATTTATCTAGTCCTCTTACATTTCAATTAAAATAACACAGTGCATATATTCATTGTATTTCATCACAAAACTCAAGTCTCCTTTAGTTCAACTCTTTCTGATTTTATTCAACCAGCAGAAAAACCAACACAGAGAAATTAAACGTGGTCTCCTGCTTTTTATATAAGTCTTAGACGTACAATTCAATTTTCCAGCAGAGCCCTGGAGGTGGCTGATGAATATGAACAGTGATTAAGTGCTTTCAGGAAAATGAGTGATTAACCTCCCCAGTTATTTTTGTCAAAATTTATTCTTATTTTTGATAGCCCAATACAAAATATATTCCTTCCAGGGGGAAGAAATGCAAGTCCTATTTTAAACTGTGAGGTCTGTGTTTGTATGGTATGAGTAATGAGGGAGGAAAAGTGATTAATTGGAGAGTCATCAAAAAAATTAGACAGAGCAAATAGCATATTTCTTCCATGGAGCTTAAAGTATTCCACAATTATATTCTTTTACTAATTTAAAACCCTTTGTGAGATAAATACACACTACTATATTAATCCTTTAAGAGGGAAATTAAAATTGTTTAAATGAGAACTAAATAAGAATTAGAAATCTTAGTTTATGATATCCTATTTAGTTTTACATAATATGTTTTGGGCCCATGATTCTAACCTATCTTATTTCAAAAAGAAATATTCAGTGAGCCACACGATAACTCTAAATAATGCAGTGTGTGTGTGCGCTCAGTCATATCCAACTCTCTAAGACCACCTGAACTGTAGCCCCCCAGGCTCCTCTATGAAATTTCCCAGGCAAGAATACTGCAGTGGGTTGCCATCTCCTACTCCAAGTGATCCTCCCAGCCCAGAGATGGAACCTGCATCTCCTGTCTCCTGAACTGACAGGCAGATCATTTACCACTAGTGCCACCTGGGAAGCCCCCAAATAATGCAATGCAGTGACAATGTACTACAGAATTTTAAGGGAACTATCATAATTACCTTTTTGTCCAGAGAGTCCAAAATGTTATCCAACCATTTGTACAAATAGCCATCTGATGAAAGTCCTACATTATCTGCAACAGGGCCACAACAGAGTACAGCAGACATAGCCTTCAAACAATAATATTAGAATTACACTTAAAACATTTCAGAGGTTAAATGTTGGTTGCTTAATGAGAAGAGGCAGGGTATTTTACTCCTGCTTATGTAGCCACAATATCTTTAATATTTTTGTTTACAAAGAAAAGCATAATAGTAACTTTTGAAACTAAGAAATTTAATATGAGCAATACATATATATCACGATACTACATTAGACATGGAGTTTGAACAGTACTGGAGGTGAAGGGAAAAAAAGATCAAGAGAAAGTACTTAAGTAGGAAAAAAAATAAGTATATTTTTGAGGCAATCCTCAATTCTTTAAGAATGTGGCTTCCAATTTTCATAGATTCTGGAATACTTCTACATTATGTTTTATGCATTTAAATAAACTTCCAGTATAAGTGCTTGAATACAGCAGGCAAATATATATTCTAGTACTCCCAGGTACTCTGAAGAAATCCTGATCCTTTTTATAACACCAGGCACTGAGAGAGAAGAATATTTTAACTCCACTCTTAGCCTAAGAAAAAAGAAATCAGATTTTTAGGTAAATACCTTCAGCGCACAGTACTGATGTCTGTTAATTTGCATATTTCTATCACTGTATCTGTCCAAGGGTGTAAACATGATGCTAAAAGGACCCGCCCAGTGACTGAACAGCATAAACAGACTGTGACGAAGGCTCTGTTGAGGAAAAATACTTCTTCTCTGGTGCACTGAAAATAAAAAATAGGTGGAAAAATTATTTTCATTTTTTCTTCCCTGAATATGCACGTCAATTTATTTGTTATTGGATGGTGGTGATGTAGTCGCTCAGTCGTGTCTGACTCTTTGCAACCCCATGGACTGCAGCCTACCAGCCTCCTCTGTCCATGGGATTCTCCAGGCAAGAATACTGGAGTGGGTTGCCATTCCCTTCTCCAGGGGATCTTCCTGATCCAGGGATTGAACCCGGGTCTCCTGCACTGCAGGCAAATTCTTTACCATCTGAGCCACCAGGATTGTTATTGGACACATAATATCATATAAGAAGAAAGCAAAAGTTTTCATTTTAACCTACCCCCAACCTCCACAGTAACAAATTATTTACATATATGCGTATATCACAGGAACAGAGCTGCAGTGTACATTATCATGTTCAGTGAGATGCAGTGTTATGTGAAATACAGCATCTTGGCAAGTAGAAGTGCGTGGCAGTCACGATGCTGCTGAAGGCGGGCAGGGCTGGGCATCAGGGCCCCGCCTCTCCCTGGGCTGTTGCTGGCGACACGCGAACCTCGGCCAGAACATCAACACAACATACTTCTGGATCATGATTCACAGGTAAGAGAGGGCTTTGGACTACATATACCGTTTTCAGCTATACAATGATCATTACATGCAATCTTGATATATTGATACATAACAGACAACAAGGGAACTGATCTACTTGCAGTAAAGTGTGAGGTCTGGAGTCAAAACCCACTCTGCTGCCTTTTGCTGCTGGTTTAGGTGATCTCCAAGGAATCTTTCCACTTAAGAAAAATCTATTCTACAAGCTCTCTGCAGCAATCCTTGTTGAAGAAACTCAACAGTATCATAATGAACCAAAGTAGAAGTTGTAGACAAGTGCTAAGTAATGGATTAAATCATATCTTTACATTAGTGAGCTTGAGATCAGACAGTGTAGAGGAAACCATGCTCTTTTCCTCTATAGAGCATCATTTGCCTCTAAAATTCCAAATGTTACCCTGACATATTTTTCAAATGTTCACAAGTTGCTTGTCAACTTAGATTACCATTCCTCAGGGGGAGAAAAATTATGATAGTCTCTTAATATTCATTTATGGGTTTGAGGAACTAAAAATCATACCTGGAACATTCTGAATGATATTCGCCACTAAGGCACTAAAATGGCATCGTATATCCTTCAGCGTGTCAGAATCTTTTTCATTTTCTGCTTCCAGGAGTTGTCTAGTTAAATCTACGTATTCTAATAAAGTGTTGTTGAGGAAATGTGTTTCACTATCAAGGCCACCACTTGCACTGAAAATATGGAAGAAAACACATGTTAAGGAAAACATGATTTTAAACTATAATTTAAGTCAACATTATTCTCTCCATCAAAATATACGGCTTTTCAAAATAAAAATATAAGGAGACACAACGGGAACAGGGAGGATCAGTTTAGAAGGTAGAAAGAGGAAAGACTAATTGTGTACATTTACACAGTTGTCCTACATAGACACAGTATGCCTTTAGCATAACCAATCAAATACCCATCAGGTACTTATTCTCAGCAAGGATTACTGCTATTACTGGGGATACAAAAATTTAAGAGAATTCAAGTAAGAGTGTTCGTTTTTTAATCTTCTATTTTAGACCTTGGAAGTTTCTTCAAGAATCTCTACAGGAAGATTTTCCTTGAGGCCAGGGTTCTGGGCCTAGAGTCCACTGACTGCAAGGAGGTCACTGGTGACAGAGTCCCAGATCCTGGATTCCAGTCTTGTTCCATCAGTTATTAAGCATGTGACCAGTAGGTACTTGAGAGTTTTTTTACCAATAGTAATTTAGTTAACTTTTCCTTGTTATATTTATTTGAAAATACCTCTAAAGTTTATGATTCCAGAAGTAAAAATACTCTTTCAATAATTGCAAATAGTTTTTTATAAACATCCTAAAGCCATGAAAATAAGAGTAAGGAGCCACAGTGATTTTACAGCATATTAAAAGTATCAGTCTATGACTTTAAAAATATGTTGAATGTATTCATGATGAAACTCTCCTTTATTCCTTAAGTGAGTGTTTTTAAACTCTGGGTCAACACTTCACAGTGGCTGGGAAACCAACATGGTAGATTGTAAGCTGACTCAGAATGACTGAGTACCTACTAGGCACCAGGCACAGAGGATCAACTGATTGAACAAACCGAAGATCCCTGCCTCCTGGCCATTCCAGAACTCATCTTTTTTTCCTTAAGTGAGAAAAAAAAAAGTCCATAATAGTGTTCACTTTATTTTGATTTCTCTTGGGGGGAAGAAAAAAAGACAAATCCAAAAATAAAACATGCAACTGTGTTACTAACATTACAATAAAAGTAATAAAAAAAGAAAAAAGATTTAGATGTATATTAGGTTAATCTTTTGCATCAAGTTCAGCAAGTGTCAAATTCATTTTGGCTAATTTCCAATGTTTTATTTTTGTGAAGCAGCAAAGGAAAAAAAAAAAGAATGATGCTTCTTTTATTTGCTTTTCATTTACTTTAATAGTAAATCAATGGTTTAGATTCTCTTTGATTAAAGCTATTTTGAAAGCACTTGTGAAAAACATTCTATGTTAAATATGAAAGGTGTTAGGTGCACTCAGAAATAAATGATCAGGATAAATGGTAAAGTAAAAATATATACTATACTTGCTTATTAATATTTTTTTCCTCAGGATCTTTTCTGGAAACGGTCAGGATTCATTTTTTTTCCTCCTTCAATGGTCAGGCAACACCATTACGTTTCTAAGGAAACAGTTATTTCCCTACATAAAGCTGATGGAATTTTCCTCAAGGTGCTGGCCTTAGTGTCAACAAAATTTTAGGTTTTATGTTTTTTATTTGTAAAGGGTGGAAATAGAAATTATGTTTTTGGATTTCATAATTGCTCTAAGCACAATAAATTAACAGTTGATTGAAGTAAATGTGCAAAGTTTATAATGTTTAGCCTTTAAATACATGATTTTTACAACTCCAGAAAAAACAGATCTTGAACAAGGTAAGACACAGTTAAAACAGACACCCACTCCTGGGAAAAAAAAAGGTTGCTATCTACTTGCCTCGATTACTAGATCTCAAGAAATATTAAAATCATAAGGACATTCCACTCCATCTTTGCCCGAAGCAATCTGTATGGGTGGTAGCTCTTCAATATATTTTTTAGCCACGGACTAATGTATCAGATACATCTTTAGTAAATAATATTTATAGTGGTGCCATTTTTTGTTGTTACAAAGGTGCTTTTCGGTTTTTGTATATTTCGTAAATTACAAGCTTTAAAAATCAATATCCAATACCTACCTGTGACTAATGACACCAGCATCTGCCAGCAGCTCAAATATCCGTACCAGCTGTACTCGTAAAATATCTCGACGCCTGCGCCGCTTCATATTCTATTCCAAAGATAACAAGGATGCTAATTAGAAGTCCTTTAAGTAAGATGACAGAAAATTTGCTGGTGTAACTTAGAAGGAACACTGGGAATGCCTTACAAGTTTGGAGGCTCCTTATTTTGCTTCTGCAAGGTAGATGTCAGACAGTCTAGGGGCTATTCCATCAAAAAAGGTATGTGTGGATAATTTGAAATTAACAAGACAAATAAAATCAAATGACATTTTATATAGTAATAAACTTATGAAGGGAGAAATAATAGAATTAAGTCCATAACTACTTTATGGTTACTTTTAGGTCAGATTTGCTAATCTGACAACTTTAGAGGAACTGAAACAGTTAGTAAACTATTCCCTTTGGATGATAAAGAATCCCTAAGATACTCCCAATAATATGACAGAAGGGGAGGGAAAACATCACAAAGGGGACTAAAGAAACCCCACAGATTTCACTCATACCATGATTTTTCACTTATCAGTTAATTCTGACACACAAAAATACAAGCAAAAAGAAATTCCTTTGATCGTTATGGTATGAATAAATATGTTTGTCCTACTAAGGCCAAAGTATTAATGCCCAGAATAATAGTCATAGCATCTCAACTTGATTCTGCTCGTAACAGGAACCAATATAATGGTAAGATATAATTAATCTCCTATATCACTTTCTTCTTGAGCTCATCATTTCATTCATGATGTAATACAGACTAATAAGAATTAGTCTTTCACTTTCCTATCTACAATCCAGTTTTCTGCCTGCCAAAACAGGCCAGTTGTGGATAACCAGTTCATTAAATGTACTGCTTCTCTCAGCTCTCATGAAGTTTGTTGCAATTCATACTGAATGAAATGGTTTCTTAACAGTGCTTGAGGACTTCTGCAAAGTTTTAGTTGACTTGCTTTCATTCTGTGTTCATAAAAAGACTGTGAGTCTAATGCTCTCAAAATATAGTGCACATTCAAACACATCACTGTGCATATCTATTCCCTTGCTATGATGACTTTTTGTCCTGAAATTGATGAATATACACACTCCCACTTAAATTTTATTTCCAATTCCACTTGCACTGTAACCAACATATAATTTTGAAGCAAAAATCTCATCAATTACAAAATGGAGAACTATCACTACTCCACAGGGCTGAATTAGAAAAAAAAAGAAGTGAAGAATTACAGATGCTGTCATAAAGTCCTCACACAAAGTAGCTACTGTCATCTTCTTCCTCTCTTGCTAAAATTCCTCAGAGGATTGCCATCGTTGATAGCAGTGATTCTAATTCAGTGTTCTACATCAGACTCATCTAAGGTGCTTAAGAAAATAGTTTCTGGGCTCTACTCCAGGGATTCTCATTGAATAGGCTAGGCCCAGGAATCTATAATTTTTTGCAAGCTCTCTGGCTAATTCTCAGATTCCACTGCCATATGGGGACCACCAGTCTATTGGATAAAGCTGAAACCAGGAGACTTTCATGTGATAGTTCCTTTCTTGCTTTCCAGCCAAACATTCCATCACTCTCCCCATAACATAATTACAAAGAAAAATTTTAAGTGTTTGCCAAATAAATATTTAATGATATAAAACTACACAGTTTACCTCTGGCCTTCGTTCAAGTGCCTCTTTAATTATGGGATGTAATTCCTCTATTAGTTCCCTAGAAGAAAAATAATATACATTCTTTCAATTAATAGCCAAACATATAATCTGACCTGTAGAAATATGTAAATATTAATATAATGATATAAACCGACAAATGTTAACCCTAATCTTACTGTTTTAAACACAGTTTTTATTGTCGTTTTTTTTTGGGTCATACCACATGGCTTTACGGAATCATAATTCCCCGACCAGGGATCAAACCTGGGTCCTTGGCAGTGAAAGCACGGAGTCCTAACCACTGTACCGCCAGGAAGTCTCTGTTTTGTTTTGATTGTGAAATAACACACATACTCTGTAGAATATTTGAAAAATAGAAAAAAATGGTATAGGCCACTTATTCTAATTTGTAGAGATAAATACCTGTTCATTTTACAACCCATATATAGTTTACATAGTTGAAACTCTAACATACATAAAATAGTATTCTTTTAATTAACACTAGTATAAGCACTTCCACATGCCATTAGTTAATTTATAATACTCTAGTATTAGGTTAAATATGATAATTTTCCTAACCATTTTCAGTTATTAGTGAATCATTAAATTTTATCTAACTGTTAAAATAAATAATGTCCAGTGAATACTTTTATATATTAATCTCTGACTTCAATTCTGATTATCTCAATAGGATTAGTCCTTACAAATGAAATTATCAGTCAAAAGGTATGAATTTCAGGAAAATAATCTTTTTTTGCTTATATCCTGATTTTAAATTGTAAATGTACTCATTGTAGAAAATTGGGAAAATACCGAAAAAAAGAAGAAAATAAAATCCATCCGCAATTTCATTGTCTATAGAAACTGCTGCAGACATTCAAAGTATCTGCTTCAGAATTGTTTCTATTTATGGGGCTTTGTGAAACTGAGATAATTTTTGTACCTCATTGTTTTCTATTAGCACAACAGTGTATTTACTTGTCATAAAATAGTCTTCCAACACTTCATTTATAATGAATGCTATTCACACCTACAGATATGATTTATTAACCTATTCTCTGTTGTATATGTTACTTTGGAGACAAAGCATCAAACATTACACCACATCAGTAGAGGACAACCTCAAAAGAATAAATTGAGGACCCAGGACTTCCCTGGTGGCACAGCGGATAAGAATCTACCTGCCAGTGCAAAAGACACAGGCTCGATCCCTGGTCAGGGAAGATCCCACATGCCGTGCGTGGAGCAGCTAAGCCTGTGCTCCAAACTACTGAACCGTGAGCATTCTAGAACCCGCATGCTGCAACTGCTGGGCCCACGTTCTGCAACGGTGGCGCCTGCAGATGCTAGAGCCTGTGCTCCTAAACAAGAGAAGCCACGGCAATAAGAAGCCGACACTGCGCAGTGAAGAGCAGCCCGTGCTCGCTGCAACTAGAGAAAACTTGCACAGAGCAAGGAAGGCCCAGGGCAGCCATAATAAATACATATTTTTTAAAAATTAGGATCTAGTCAGCAATAACAAAGCAGAAACTCAGGCAAAAATGAAGAAGTTGCTTTATGATTGTCAAAAACATCAAGAATGATATAAAATATGTACATAAATAATTCTTTTAAGAATAGTCGCTCTCTTGAACAAGAAGGAGAAAAACTAGTTTTAAGCAACAGATCAAGACTGTAAACTAACAGAATCACTATGTAAGACAGGAAGGAAAATATTATACCTTTACATGGCATTTCATAATCTCTAGAACATGTTTATGTATAATATATAATTTTCATAATCATCCTTTGAAGAAAATAGGGTAAATGTTAAGTAAAATTAGAAAATAAAGGCGCTGATAAATTAAAGGACCTGCTAAATGTTAAGTGGCTCCTAGCTGGTAAAAGTCAGGATTGATATGAAACTATCCTGATAATAAGTATGCTACCTTGCCTTCTCAAAAAGTAGCCACATTTACTATTTTACTGCATAGAGAAACATAAAGACAATTACCTAAATGCTCCTGGGTTGGTCCTGCCAAGACCTAGAACTAGGGATTCAGTGATTTCCATGCTCTCAGAGCGCATCATTGGAACTATGTGCTTAAACAAGGATGAAGGGGATGGGATGCCAATAATCTGAAAAAAAGATATTATATTTATAGTAGCCACTAATGATAGTACATTCAAATAAATAATATGACATTTCAACAATATTTGGTCACAGACAATGGAATAATGACATTTTAGAATGAATGGTGCTTCAGAATTCAACTGTAACGTACATAATTTTAAAATGGTCACTGAGAATTTGCTCACTACAAATTTGTTAACAGAAGTGGGATTTGTAGGCCTCTTAATTTCTTTTTTTTTTTTTAATTTATTTTATTTTATTTTTTTTGTAGGCCTCTTAATTTCTTACAGACACTTACTATCATGTAATACAGGCTGACTCTCTCCCTTAGCCTATTTCTTTTGACCTGTAAAAATAAGTAAAAACAAAAAACTACCTCTAAAAGAATCATCAGTGTTAAACACCCAGTGTTAAATTTTGTCAGTTTCCTTCAACCATCTGATAATATTTTATTTCACATCATGGAGACCATATCACTGTTCTTATCAAGTTCTTTGTCGCACTACACAATTTAGGGAAATTCTAAAAGAAAAACTTTATGTATTATTGGTTCCAACTAAGAATCCATTAAAATATTGGGTTGGCCAAAAAGTTCGTTTGGGTTTCATACGCTGCTATGGAAAACCTGAAGGAACTTTTGGGCCAACCCAATGGTAACAGGGATTTCTTGAACCGTTTTCAGTATTAGTCCATGTAACTGAGACACTTTTCAATCAAGTTACTTTATTGCCCTGAAAAAGAAATGTTAAACCATTGCTCGTATGCTGCCGTTTGGATTCAATGCCAGAACTAAACCGCTCACCTTGGCGTCAATGCTGTAGCCACTGTCGGGGGTGGACGCCAGCGTCTCAGGAGGGGAGCACCTCACGGAGCCCGAGGATGTGGAGGGTGCCGCGGAGGTCGCCGCGCTGCAGCAAAGAAGCAGGTAGTTTCTCCACAGGCCAATGTACGAGTCACTGCTTGTGGTGGCGTTTACTTTCTTAGCATTGATGGGGCTACTGAGAAAAAGAAAAGCAGGTAGATCTTAGCACTGATGGGGCTACTGAGAAAAAGAAAAGCAGGTAGATCTTAGCACTGATGGGGCTACTGAGAAAAAGAAAAGCAGGTAGATATAAATAACATGTGTTTTTAAAAGTTTCTTTTAAGCGAGAGCTCCTCTGTCCATGGATTCTACAGGCAAGAATCCTGGGATGGGTGGCCATTCCCTTCTCCAGGGGATCTTCCCGGCCCAGGGATTGAACTTGGGTCTCCTGCATTGCAGGCAGATTCTTTACCATCTGAGTTACCAGGGAAGTCCAACTAAAGCTAAATTTCTACCAATTTAGGGGAGATGGATTAGCATAAAGTGTTTATTACTACTACTGAATCTCTGTGGAATAAGATATAATGAGTAAAATATAAGACTGAAAGTTAAAACATTATAGGATCATTTTAACATAATCTATTATTTCTGTGGGTACCGTTAATATTTTATCAGGTCACATTTTATAACTTATCATATATACTCAATGCAGAGGGAAAAAAGTGAAAACAAAATGAAAATCACCGTTAATCCCACACCAAAATAAGCTCTATATATTCTTCTACACATCTTCAATTCAGACACATGTATAAAGGTATAAATATATCTCTTTTAGCTTATAAAAACTAACAATATTATTTCATTTATTTTGTACTTGCTCTTTATACTTAACATATATGTTGAAACATTCTTCATATAAATAAATATACTTCCATGACCTCATTTTTGATGAACATATGTTTTATCATAGAGATTATTATGGTTTATACAGCCACACTTTCACTGTTGGATATTTAACAGTAATTTTTCCCTATTATACACATTAAACATTTGAATATATGCTTAATTGTAATACATGTTTAATTATTTTCTCAGGTAAATTCCTGAAATTGGAATTGCAGAGTCAAAGAATATCTACACTTTTAAAGCTTCTATCAAATTTCTGTCTTGAGAGATTAGACCACTAAAATATTTTGGAACAATTCCATAAGTCTTCCCAAATACTGAAAATTCTGTTGGGATTAAGGACTGAGAGCAAAAAAAACAGGAAAAATACTAAGCTTTAGTCCTCACCTTCAGTTGGCTTATAATCTCTTAAGATAAACAATACATACCATGCCATTGATTCATCAATAGTTTCTTAGTATCTTAAAAAAGTTTCAGAGCACCGTGACGGCAGTAAAAGAACAAAAATAAAAACCTGCTAAAAAAAAAAATCACCACCATCATGTGTGCTAGGGGAAATGTACAACACAGAAATAAAAATGTCAGATGGTGCTAAGTTTGATGGAGAAAAATAGAGCAGAAAGGGGATACAGGGAATGGTGGTAAGAGAGGGGCTTATAATTTAAAATATGGTAAAATAAAGGAGACTAAATAAGTTCACAAATGTTATACAAGGTGGCAAGTGTCAATCTTCATTAAAAAATGGCATCCAATAAACAATATCTGCGAATCTATAGCAATATATAATTAACATGTATGTATACATATATACAAACAATAAAAACAAAACTAAAAAATGTATACATGCTTTTTCAAACAAATTTTCTTTGCAATTTAAGAATAAGACTAACCTGCAGTTTATAAAGCCAGGTCAACTCTGTCACTGCCAGTTACCCTTAACTCTTTACTATTACGCTCAGAAACTCACTGAACTCGTTTCCCTTTGCTTCCCACCCTTCATCTACAAACTTATCCATACCCACATCCATATTCATCTTCATACTCTCCCCATTCATTCATTCATTGAACACAAGGTATGTACCAAGCACTGTGATCATTAAATAAATGAACAATTATAATTTGTAAGACCAAATTATACAAAAAGAATGAAAGGATTATATGACTATATCCTTTATAACTTTCACTGCCCTCCTTAACACACCAGTACATTATGGCATGTCGTTTATGGGATTTGCAATCTGTAGAACTTTTCAAGTGCATGTGTTATGAAGGCTGACAGCCTATATATTGCAAAATTTACACTAGGAAAATCACTTACTTTATATCAACTTGTGGGGATAACAACTGAAGCCTTGTGTAGGCAAACATCCAAGCATAGCTCACGGCTGTAGGGCAGTGTTTCGGAAGGTTTTCTTGCTTTAAAAAACTGGAGAGACTTATAATCCATGGGTCTTGGCCTTGGGTCACATGTGCAAATATCCATATGTGTGATGGACTGATCACATCAAACTGGTGGCTAATGGGAGAGGAGTTCCACTCTGCTAATGTCTGTAAATCTATTGAGCTCGGGCAGTACAGCAAAGTAGTCTAAGCAGAGAAAAAAATTCATTATTGCACATTTCAACAACTTTCGTAAGTTGTACCATATAAATTGCTTTAAACTATAAAAGTGGTCTACTGGTAGTTTCTAGAACAGAGATTCTTAAACACGGATAATATGAAGTCTGAGATAGATTTAAAGAGGTAGAGAATTCCTGAAATTGCATATAAGGTTTTTCTGCACATGCAGTTTTCTGGAAGAGATTCTGTAATTTTTATTAGTCTCAAAAAGATCTATAAACCAAAAGGTTAAGAATCACCACTTATGTAATTCTTATACGAATATGCAACTCACAGGATACTCAAGATGCTAGAGAACTCAAAAATGAACTATTAACTTTCATGATGATGTGCACTGCAAGACAAGTGAAAATGTCAGCTGAACAGTCCTGTCTGACTCGGTGTGACTCCACAGACCGTAGCCCGCCAGGCTCCTCTGTCCCTGGAGTTTTCCAGGCAAGAATATTGGAGTGAGTTGCCATTTCCTTCTCCAGGGGATCTTCCCAACCCAGGGATCGAACCTGGGTCTCCCACACTGCAGGCAGATTCTTTACCATCTGAGCCATCAGGGAAGCCATTGTGTACTATGTATGCATAAGTGGAACAGACAGGAAAATGGGCTCCTCTCCAGAACTACATGTTCTCAAATATTATTTGCTCAATAATAGTCAAAACTCTTATACTGAAGAGATAAACTTCAGAGCAAATTATTTATGATTCAATAGACAACAAAAAATGGAGCCTTAAAAACTGAACAGAGGCTCGATTCACTTGATCATTCAACAGATATTTACAAAGTACCTGCTCTCAGTCAGGCACTGCTTTAGGCACTAGAAGAGAGTCACTCACTTCTCTTCTTGTTGGCCAATTCATGGTTAATAATCCAAAACAGAATTCTCTAAATTGAACAGATTTATAACCATACCTTAGGCCTCTAAAATTTTATTATTATCTCTCGTGGTTACTTGTAACTTTGAGTTGTAAGAGTCAAGTTATGTAGAAACCACAGAAACCTCTTGTGCAGGTATTGCAAAACAGGAAGAAAGTAATTTCAATTAGTACAGTTTGATAGTTATTCTTGTATCAGTTTTGAAAACTTGATATACGACCTTTCTCCCCCAAACCAAACTAAGAAAGATAGCGTAAGCTTTCTTAGTAATGTACGTGTTGACGAAGTGTTTTTCTTCATTTCAATGAGTGAAACCACATATGTTGCTGTTGTTTGGCTGCTAAGTTGTGTACGACCCTTTTGCAACCCCATGGACTGCAGCCCACCAGGCTTCTCTTTCCATGGAATTTTTCAGACAAGAATATGGGAGTGGGTTGCTGTTTCCTTCAGGGGATCTTCCAAACCCAGGGATAGAACCCACATCTCCTGCATTGACAGGCAGATTTTTTACCACTGAGCCACCAGGGAAGCCCCAAATTACATATGACTCAGGCATAAGATATTACATATTTACTCCATGCACTTGAACTTAAATAGCAAAGCAAACAAATACACTTACTGCAAGGTGCAGAGTTCAATTTTTTTGCTTTGAATTTCAACAGAAAAAATTTCAATAGCCCTTTAACCAGCATATACGGGTCAAGAATACCATATGCCATAATCAATAGCAAACAGTAGTCAATTGCAACTTCAGATTTAATAGAAACTTCTTAGTTGGAAAGATTGGAATTTTACAAAGATAAAATATTTATATTTTTGTGGGGAAGAGTACTAACCATAGCATAAAGTAGTGCCACTTTGTGTATGCCATTTTTTAAAAATTATTTTTTATTTTCAAAGCACTTTACCATTTTCACAATACTTTCTAATGCATGATATTTCTAAAAGAAACTCAGGTCTGTATGTATGTACACCTTAAGTTTCAAAACACTGCTGAATAGCATGAAGTCATTACCGTTACCTGATCGGCCCCAGTGAGATGAATGAAGCTCTCAAGAATGGATGGGCTCAGCCTGTCCATCACATCTATGGCTAATTCATCATCACCCTATAAAAAAGACATCACATGTCTATTAAAGTTCAGGAATGTTTAGGAACAGCCGCCAAACCTAGATAAACATTACAAATTTACTTTAGCCCTGTCTGTTACAAATGCAATAGAAGGCAGGCAGGTGAGCTTAGACCCTCTCAAAAAGATCTTGTTAAAAGGTAAATGATACCTGTATGGTAAAAACAGAAATGGGAACAAGGATGGACAAAAGGGTAGTTTTTAAGTACTTTCATTAGATAGCTGAATGAAATATCTAAAACTTACCTTAGGTATTTCCAAAAGTGCAACTAAAGCCCGTATTTCTCTAAGGACGCTGACAGCTAATCTCCTAGTGGCAGGCCGACTGCTACAGAGGGTGACGAGGGCAAACCCTTCGACCACGTGGAAGACATTGGAATATGGTATCCTTTCCAGAGCAGGGGGATGAGATGCTCCATTAACTACACCATGCTTGAAAAATAAAACACAAGTTAAAAAAAAAGTATGTATTCCAGTAAAACAATTAGTAAAGAGTAAAGCAAATCATAAAAATGACTGCGACAGGTCTGCCTCAGCTCAAGAAATTTAAACAACATTCAATTTATAAAAATACCACATCATATAGTGAAAAAAGCATTTAATTGGCAGTCTAAAACACACGAATATGCAATGTACCTAAGTTCTATCATTCTCTGGCTGCTTTGTAAAAAGCTTTAGAGTTGACACTTAATCACTATTGGTCCAACATTTCTATATGGAAAATGAGGGATTGAATGGCATCCTTTGTACTCAAAGTTTAGACCAGCAGCGTGGCATCACCTAGGAGATGGTGATGTGCAGGCTCATTGAACATTGAGAAGCTGGGTTAGCTTAGATGATCCAGCTCTAATATCCAAGGTTCTATGACTTCTACATTTTCATAAACCAATAATTTGAGCACCCTTTTCAGTTAAGTAGCACACATACTGTATATGTGAAATGGGGATCTTTTGATGCCTTTGGCACACTGGTGCCTTTGATAAACAACCAAATAACTCAACTGAAAGGCTATCAACATTTTTTATTATACCAACTTTAAATATATTGGAAACAGCCTATTTGTGAGTTAGAATTGCCTCTACTTTGTATGTTCACTGAAAACTAATTATTACCAAAGGAAGAATTTAATTTCTATATTTAATATATAAACTACAGTAAAGTTCTGCTTAAGGGGTTACAAATACTTTGAAAGGAAATAAAACTAATGAAACTTTCACTTTTTGAGGAAGTCAGTATGTTTTAACATCATAACCAGTCATTTACCACTGACCATGCACAGAGGAACACTATGGAAGCGTCTGGTACCTGTGAGTCCTGGATTTTGTTGTGCATTTGGGTTGCTTGTTTCCACTGATTTATTAACTGTACCAACATCTTTACAGCATTATCAAGAAGTGTGGGATGGACATCAGTCACTTCACGCACAATAAAATAAACAAATCCTGAAAGGACATCGTCACGCCAATCTGGAAAATCAAGCATTAGCGCCTGCAGGGTATTGAAAGCCAGAGCACGAAGTTCTTCATCCATGTGAATTGTGAGCCTACCAAGAACAAAATTCCATTAGCAAACTTCAAAAACCTTCCAAAGAGCTTTGTCATCTGAAACTTAAAACTAAGAATTTAAAAAATATATCCTCTCAACTGGTTCTTAAGAAGTAAGAAAACAGGAACCAATGTTCACTTTTTGTGCTGTATTTGTCCTTATGCTAATCTGTATTCATTTATTTAAATTCACATGTCAATCTATTAATATCAGTTGGCATCAGAATGATAAGTTTGATAATTCAGAATAGTAAGTTTGATCATAACTCAAATGTTATACTTTAGAAAACACAAACAAACCAGAATTACATTTTAAAAATTCTTTAATCCTTAAAATGCTGTATATTATTCTATAATCAATCAAATTTATGCAGAATTATATAATACCTTAGTACTAGCTGACATTTATTTAGTCCTACACTATCACTGTAAAGGACACAGTTTACCTCTACTGCTCCTTTTATGCTGCTGAGCTTACAGTTAAACATAAGATGGCTGATTGTGATGAAAAAAATACAGTCAAGATGGAATGAATTTAACAGAAATAATTCTTGAAAATGAAAATGAGAATTAAGTAGTAACTTCATAAATGAGTATGCCTAGAAAGAAGATGAAAAAAAAAGTGACACATGAAGTCTTCAAGAGAATTTATGTTAAGTAAATTATAGGAGAGGCTATATATAATTACCTTTTAAAGATATCAATAAGATATGAGGACAGGAATGTAATATTAGTTAAAGGATTTTGATAGGACTTAAAAAAGAGAATGATAAACAAGAAAATCACAAAAGATGGCTGCAGCAATGAAACTACTAATATTTAATGCTATATGAGTAAGAGTTTCTGTTTGGGGCTACAGAGAATTATTTACATGATTGACCATCAAGACACATGTATCAGAAACAGCTCGAATGAATAAAGATAAGTAGGTGATATTTAAAAATATGCCACAGTTACATGCTTGGGCAGCTGAAAAGATGGAGTTATCCTCAATGATAGAGGAAGGACACTGTGTGATATCACAGTCTTCGCCCTGCTGAACTCAGTTCTGGTCTTCACTAAGCTAACCTTCAACTGACAGTAAGACTGCGGAGAAAATGTACTATAGTTGTTTAATACAAAGACCCGGAGTGAGCCCCAAAGGACCAGCAGCTACAGCGGCACATTGGAAACACCACACAGGGTCAGATCAAGGGTCTCAGTCCAATGTTGTGTCTCTGATGGTGGCACCAAAGGAGAGACTATAGGAAAGGAGAGTGACCAGCTCCATGCTGCTGGCTATAAAGGTCATTCAACATTCCTTAAATCCACGAATTTACACCTCTCTGTGTGACTCGGGATATATCCACGCGGAGAAAGGGGCCTGACTCATTTATGGTAGGAGAACTACTGAACCTTCCCTGGAGACAGCAGACAGGTCTGCAAACTCACAGTGTATCTTTGCTTTGTTTGTTTGCTTGCTTTATTCTAAGTAAACAAGATTTAGACATCACAATTCCAAGTGATAGGAGCTAGGGACAAAATAAGCAGACCCTGGAATCTTTCTTTCTGCCAAAATAAATTAAGTATCACCGGGGAAAGGAGCAAAGTCAATAGCAAATTGTCAACCACTGCCTAGATATTTGCTCCTTTACTCGGCTCCTCCACCCCTGCTCCTTGTGGATGCAACTTCACTTTGGTGGGGAATATGGACTGCCATCCACAAAACGGTGAACTAAACTGAGGTGGGAGGAGTAAGAGCAGAAGTGAATGACAGTTGTTTACTGCTTTCTCAAGGAATAACATTATAAATAATTAAACTTGTTTTCCCTCCCTAACGCTGACGGGAACTTTGTAACTCCGCAATCTAATTTATAGCAAGAGTTAAGAGATACAGTGGGAAGGGATGACTTTATCTCATGGTGCCGAGTATCAAAGAAACCTCGTTCTTCTCCTCATTCAATACCATCCAGTCTCCTACTGCAGCCCTTAAGAGCTGAGGATAGGGAGTGCATGGGTGTTTGAAATGCTCTGTGACCAGGGAGGTGGGAAAGGCTGCTGGAAGGGTCCATTAACTGTTTATTCATTGTGAGTTTAGCTTAAGACTTAGTAATCGGTGTTCAGCAAGCAGTAACCATCTTACAACATGGTGAGCTATCACTGCTCCATTGATGGTCTTTGTGCTTGGTTTTCCATTAGGGCGGGGCCAGCAAACTATGGCTCAAGGGCCAAATCCAGCCAGGCTCCTTAACAGGTGGCTGCTTCTTCACTACCAGGGCAGAGATGAGCAGCTGTGATAGGGACCACGGGACTCACAAATCTTAAAACAGTCACTATGCTGTCCTTTACGAAAAAAGTCTGCTGACCCCTTATTTAAAGAGAATCCCCAACTGCATCAGCAAAGCAGTTTTTCAAAAGGCCATCATCTCAACTTAGAATTACTTCCAGGAACTGGTATTTAAGTTTGGATATCATATTAATTACTCTTTTTATAGAGCCTAGTGAGGAAAGAGAGAAAAACCTGAGCACTACGGGCTCTGCAATCGAAGAAAAAAACTGAAAATGAGACCTGGCCACCACCCTAGGTGCTAAAGAAAGGACCATAGGAGTTAACACAATAATTAATTGCCTAGTGAGTGTCATCACACGCAGATAATGGACATATGTTAACAGAACATGTTCTATAAATCCCAAGAAATAGTAAATACTAGAAGGAAAGGCAAGGAATTTAAAAATAGGATTTATAGGGGGACCCAGAAGAAATTTAAAAGTTAAAAGATGAGTAAGGAGAATGTGTTAACAAAACAAAAGACAAAATGGGAGTTTAGAGAGTTATCCACGGATTAAAAATGTCTCTATCACTACGTTTTTTTAGTGTTAATAGTAATAGGATGCTTTAGAAATTTAAAAAGACTGAATGACATAAAAGTTAACCTCACAAACAGGAATTCTCATTTACCTTGCTAACAGTTCAATGAGGTCAGTTCTGCTCATACCATCAGGAATCAGCCTTGGAATAGCAGCAATACAAGTTCTAAACAAATCAATTTTGGGTTTTCTTTCACCGCTAAAAAACAGATTACAAGAGGACTTAATAAAATGAATCTTACATATATCAAACAATGAAAGTAAACTTAGAAAAATTATTACAGAAAATATGAGCCTACCTCCAAAAGTTTAATGTATTTAACATAATAAAAAGAGTATATACATTTCCAGTAAATAATTATCAGTTTATAAATACAAAAAAAGGATATATATATAATTAAGGAAAAAAACACAGCTAGCAAGAAAAAAAGGTTTTCAGTAATTAGTAATCAATTATAAAACAGATAACTAATAAGGACCTATTGTAAAGCACAGGGAACTCTACTCAATACTGTGTAAGAGCCTGCACATGAAAAGGATCTAAAAAAGAGTGGATGTATGTATATGTATAACTGACTCACCCTTCTATACTCCTGAAACTAACACAACACTGTGTTAGTTCAATAAAAAGTTCAATAAACTTCAATAAAAAAACATTTTTAAAAAGAAAACAAGCATAACAAATATTCAAATAGTAAATATTAAGCAAATTATTTATTGGTGGCGCAGTGGTAAAGAATCTGCCTGCCAGTGCAGGAAACACAACAGACACGGACTTGATCCATGGACTTGATCTTCCTGATACCCTGTAGCAGGAAATGGCAACCCATTCCAGTATTCTTGCCTGGAAAATTCCATGGACAGAAGAGCTTGGCAGGCTATATAGTCCATGGAGTTTCAAAGAGTCAGACATGGCTGAGCACACACACATACATTATTTATTAATTGTTTCAAATAAGTTAAATCTCTGATTTAAAAAAAAAAAACAAATAAATCTCTGACTTAACCTCTGATGTATATTTAATTATTAAAATAAATAATATTGACATTAAATAACCTAATATTAGTTATTTGGGGACCCATAAAATTAACAAAAAATTTTCTTTATTTTCAACATCATGTACTAACAGGAGTTTTAGAAAACAGACATTCTCATATACCACTGATGGTATTGTTTGTTCTTGTCTTTTTATTTTACTTCAGAATGTACAAACACACACAAAAATAAGCATATTGTTTATGTAATAAAATATGTGAAATTTGGAAATCCTGGTTCTTCTAGATGCTTGATACAATTCACCTGTATTTTCCCTAGTTATTCAATGATTTTATTTATTTATTTTAAATATCTAACCTTTTATATACTGGCTTTTATTGTGGTCTATATTTCAAGGGAAAACTGTTAATTTATTTGACACAAATTGTCCTTCAGCTGGCCCAATAAAACAATTCTTATATAGAAAAGAGTTGGGATGTTTTAAGAGTTTGGGGTCAGTATTCATTATAGTGGCAGTGAACCTACTACTTATTTTTAGTGATTTTATATATAGTCAGTCTTCTCTTAGCTTTCTCCCAATATGCATGATTTCAGTTACCACAGTTTAGTCAAATATTACCAGTCCCCAACAGTGTGGTTCAATTTTCTGTTATCTGATATTAACTGCAAGTAATTGTATAGCCAGGCTTCCCTATTAGCTCTTCAGCCTACAAATCAGGATGTAAATAACAGATGTGTATCATAACCAATGATTTAGTCACATCAGTTTTTTCTGTCTGTCATAATTGGTCACTATGCATCTGCTATTCAGTTCACATGGCAAAAGTGTGTAGCTGTGTTGGTTCCCTACCTCCAGTGGTAAACTCAGGTGATAGTGGACAAAAATGGATAATCAAAAGAGTAAGTTGGCCAACAAAAATTAAAGTACAGCAAAGGAAAAAGGAAGTGAACACTGGAAGTGAAATTCGAATCAAACATTGATGGAGTTACAGAAGAAACAGCGGACTAGGGCAAGCTTACACTGTCACTGAAGACCCAATATATGCAGTCAGAGGAACTCAGTGAGGGCAGATTCATGGGCATAAATAAGGCAAGTGTGACAGAAAGGATCAAGATTTCCCAGAGGAAGTAATGCAAGGGGAAAAAAAAACCCCTTCACATTAGAGAAACTCTCCTGGGGCTTGCCAGGTGGTGCAAGTGGTAAAGATCCTGCATCCAATGCTAATACAGGGGACAAAAGAGATGAGGGTTCAATGCCTCAGTCAGAAAGATCCCCTGGAGAAGGAAATGGCAACCCACTCCAGTATTCTCACTTGGAAAATCCATGGACAGTGGAGCCTGGTGGGCTACAGTCTATAGGGTCGCAAAGAGTCAGACACGACTAAAGTGACTCAGCATGCACAGAGATGTTAGCATATACTAGTACATAGTAAACAAAGCTAGTGGAGGTGATAGAATTCCCGTTGAGCTATTTCAAATCCTAAAAGATGATGCTGTGAAAGTGCTGCACGCAATATGCCAGCAAATTTGGAAAATTCAGCAGTGGCCACAGGACTGGAAAAGGTCAGTTTTCATTCCAATCTCAAAGAAAGGCAATCCCAAAGAATGCTCAAACTACCACACAATTGCACTCATCCCATACGCTAGTAAAGTAATGCTCAAAATTCTCCAAGTCAGGCTTCAGCAATACATGAACCATGAACTTCCAGATGTTCAAGCTGGTTTTAGAAAGGCCTAGGAACCAGAGACCAAATTGCCAACATACGCTGGATCACTGAAAAAGCCAGAGTGGTCCAGAAACACATCTATTTCTGCTTTATTGACTATGCCAAAGCTTTGACTGTGTGGATCACAATAAACTATGGAAAATTCTGAAAGAGATGGGAATACCAGACCACCTGACCTGCCTCTTGAGAAACCTATATGCAGGTCAGGAAGCAACAGTTAGAACTGGACATGGAACAACAGACTGGTTCCAAATAGGAAAAGGAGTATGTCAAGGCTGTATATTGTCACCCTGCTTATTTAACTTATATGCAGAGTACATCATGAGAAACACTGGTCTGGAAGAAGCACAAGCTGGAATCAAGATTGCCAGGAGAAATATCAATAACCTCAGATATGCAGATGACACCACCCTTATGGCAGAAAGTGAAGAGGAACTAAAAAGCCTCTTAATGAAAGTGAGAGAGGAGAGTGAAAAAGTTGGCTTAAAGTTCAACATTCAGAAAACTAAGATCATGGCATCTGGTCCCATCACTCATGGGACATAGATGGGGAAACAGTGGAAACAGTGAGAGACTTTATTTTTTGGGTCTCCAAAATCATGCAGATGATGATTGTAGCCATGAAATTAAAAGACGCTTACTCCTTGGAAGGAAAGTTATGACCAACCTAGACAGTATATTAAAACGGAGAGACATTACTTTGCCAACAAAGGTCCATCTAGTCAAGGCTGTGGTTTTTCCAGTGGTCATGTATGGATGTGAGGGATGGACTGTGAAGAAAGCTGAGCGCCAAAAAACTGATGCTTTTGAACTCTGGTGTTGGAGAAGACTCTTGAGAGTCCCTTGGACTGCAAGGAGATCCAACCGGTCCATCCTAGAGGATATCAGTCCTGGGTGTTCACTGGAAGGACTGATGCTGAAGCTGAAACTCCAGTACTTTGGCCACCTCATGCGAAGAGTTGACTCATTGGAAAAATGAATGGATAAGGAAGCTGTGGTACATATACACCATGGAATATTACTCAGCCGTTAAAAAGAATTCATTTGAATCAGTTCTAATGAGATGGATGAAACTGGAGCCCATTATACAGAGTGAAGTAAGCCAGAAAGATAAAGAACATTACAACATACTAACACATATATATGGAATTTAGAAAGATGGTAACAATAACCCTATATGCAAAACAGAAAAACAGACACAGAAGTACAGAACAGACTTTTGGACTCTGTGGGAGAAGGTGAGGGTAGGATGTTTCGAAAGAACAGCATGTATATTATCTATGGTGAAACAGATCACCAGCCCAGGTGGGATGCATGAGACAAGTGCTCGGGCCTGGTGCACTGGGAAGACCCAGAGGAATCGGGTGGAGAGGGAGGTGGGAGGGGGGATCGGGATGGGGAATACGTGTAACTCTATGGCTGATTCATATCAATGTATGACAAAACCCACTGAAAAAAAAAAAAAAAAAGACCCTGATGCTGGGATGGATTGGGGGCGGGAGGAGAAGGGGACGACAGAGGATGAGATGGTTGGATGGCATCACCGACTCGATGGACATGGGTTTGAGTTAACTCCGGGAGTTGGTGATGGACAGGGAGGCCTGGCGTGCTGCGATTCATTGGGTTGCAAAGGGTTGGACACGACTGAGCGACTGAACTGAACTGAGTATATAGTAACCCCTGCATTTATTGAGAGATCCACTATCCAATTTGGTGGTCTAAGACCTACAAAGCAGATATTAACACCATAAAAAAGTCCTCTTGTAAAAAATACATGGATACTTTATAGCAAGTAAAAGAAGTTGTTGCCAGAAAATATATCCTTCTGAGAAGGAAGTCTCTTAACAATAAATGGAAACTGTGTGTTGACAAGCAGTCCTGGGAGTGGGGTGGAGGGTGAGGTGAGGTACAGTTTCTCACACAAAAAGCTACTCATACATTATTTCCCTCTGTACCCTCAGTTCCCAAGAGGTTTTCAGGTTTTCTTTTTTGTTGAACAAAGCTCTGGAAATAAGAGCATTTATTTGACTTGATAAACCAGCTATGTCCACACACATCTGGGGTACCTATGATTTATCCATAAGGCCTTGTCACTGACAATGAAATGTATGGATCAAGGATGACTTTTGCTATCTATATTGGTCTGACAACACATGAAAGAGTAAAACTGAGCCTTTGGAAAGAATCACTGTATCAAAAACTGCAGCAGATGGCAAAAGGGGCGAACTCCAGAAGAGAAAGTAAGGGAACAAGCAGAATCAACCCTCTACCCTTATGAAAACTGAAATAGCAATGAAGAGAAATTACTGACTACGTACGTAATCATATCTTCAGGCTCCTTATTGGACATCTGCACACTAGTCATACACATGGGCCTCCCAACCTCTTTGTCCAAATGTCTTAGAATGCTATCTAATGCTTTTCTCACTTGAGGATAATAAACCGACATTCCTGGAGGGGGAGAAAAAAACTCAGTTATAAAATGTCAAACATTAGACATAGAATAATTAGTTATTCTCTGTAAAATATAAAAGGTTATTGACTTTTAATTGGCATTAGCTTACTGATGTTACAAAAGAAATTCTGACTTTGACATACTCTTCTCTCTGATGATCCGCTTCAGTATATTGGAGAAAAGGTATAAAAATTATGCACACAAGTGAATTTGAAGAAGGACAAGATGCAATGAATAGTATCATCTAAGAAAATATTTAATCCAAAGCCTTCTAACATGAAAACTTACAGATGTTATAGAAAATGTATTCATTTTGTATCACTCTGTATCCTGGAATAACCTGACACATACATTCATAGGCAAATAAATGTATGTAGGCAAATATATACATTTTAGATTTGATCATAAACTTTCACAAAAGAACATTAAATTGTATTATTTCTTCATTCCGGTTAACACTAACCTATGACTTTTGCTTCTTCATCTGTCAAGGTTTTGTTGAGAAAAATTTTCTTTACACGCAAGGTGTTTCCTGAGGGAAGGATAGCGCCTGTCGTTGGCATCGGTGGTTCACCGTCTTTTTGCTGCAGACTGTCCGCTATGACAAGGAACACTCTGAGGCCTATGTTCATTCTCTTCAGAGAAAAAAGTTTCAAAGTAAAAGTGTCAGACAATTCCTCTTTTTTCATGCTAAAAGCATCTCAACAAATAACAGTGAGGGATGGGAGGAAGAAGGATAGAAGAAAAATGAACCTCTGTTCAACATTTTTTAAACTAGCCCACGCACTGGAATTTAACATCAAATTCCCAAGTGCCACTCTTTCACTTCTGAGGTCAACTGGCTCTCCTGTTTTCTAGCTTACTTCAAAACTCTCCCGTTCCTTCCTCAACTTTACTACCCTGACACTGTACCTTCCCTTCTCTGAGTAGATGATTTGTCTCCCACGTCATAGTAAAAAACCACCAGTCTTCCTCAATTTCTCACTACAAAGCACACTCATCTATTTATATCTGCACCTCTTCTTCCTCTCCTTTGCTCCTGTTACAATCAAGCGGTGCTGGTATTCCTAGTTATTATACAGAATCCTGCCCGCTCTTGCATTACTGGGAAATTACACTATCAAATCATTCCTTCTCTTTTGCACCTTCAACATTTCCCTTTTAACTGAACATATCTGGTTCCTGTTCACTATACTCAACTAGCATAATGGAACGAGCCCTCCCCGTTAACTTCCCTCTCACCCATCAGCGAGCACACCGCTCAAAACTGCGGGCCTTTTTCCTTCATTCCAGCTGACTTTCCGCAGCATGGAACACTGTCAGAGTTCTTCTTCCCTAAACACGCCCTTCCATGACTACATCTGTACCACTACCCGCATTCCAGATTCACCCGCCTTTACCCGGGTATTAAACCTTAGGCTGCTTCAAGGCAAGTTCCCAGGTTGCCTTTTCTTACCATTGTGTGTTCTCTCCCAAAGGAATTTCATGTATTTACATGTCTTCAACTACCACTCGTCTCAGAGCACCCCTAATTTTAAGGCTCATTTCTCTGAACTTGAACCCTTAGACCAATCTGATACCTCTACTTGGATGTCAAAAAGCTGCCTCAGATTCACCATGTTCAAACCAAAGGCACTTTCCCCACAAACTCATTATCTTCTCAGTGTTTCTTTTCTCAGTAAATGATCTCTCTACACCACACCATCTCAGCCCAAGCTGTCACTATTTATGACCTGCACCAGTGGTCTCTAAATGGGCACATGCATCCCAGTGGGTGTGTAAGACAGTTCACTGGAATACAGGAAGAAAATAAAACTTTCCTTTATATATATATTTTTGTCCAAGATCAAGGTTTTCAGCTTTACTCCTATCTTTATATATGACATAATGCTGGTGACATTAGTCTAAATATCAAAAGGTCATTTCACATACTCATAGAAGACATTTTGTTAAGCATGTCATCTATAAAAAACAGTCATTTCTGCTCACTTCAAAAATCTGGAAATAATTATTAACCTATCTTAAAAATCCTACAAATAAAAAGTTTCAGTAACTTTCTAGCTCACTTGTTAAACTACTGTTAGGTAGTTAGAATAGGGAAAAGGAGTCCAGAATGGCAGTGGCTAAAAGACCTAGAAGGGAAAAGCCCGTGAAAATAGAACAAAGGAATGTCGGAGGACCAGAGTGAGGCCTTCAGGTAGAACAGCGCTCCTGCCTAAGCCCAATTTGCATAGGACAGGCCCAGGGGGAAGGAAAAAACGTATAAAAAGAAGAGCCAAAGCCCTCTTCTCTTGCTCTCTCCCGCTGATGGGGCGCTCTTCTCTTCGCGTCTTTGGATCGACGTGCCCTCACGTCTCGAAGATTATTCCTGCTATTATCTAAATAAATAGAGCTGTGACACTGATTTATTTAAGAGCTATAACACGGTCTGTCCTCCGAGAGCTGTGACCCGCCGAGGGGCTTCAATGTCCGTCACTCCAAATCTTTGCTGTGAGGAGACAAAGAACCGAGGGGCATACACTCGCCTGACATCTACACTGCCTCCACGGGGCCGTGATCGCATCGTGGTTAGTACTCCGCGTTGTGGCCGCAGCAACCTCGGTTCGAATCCGAGTCACGGCACCATCGATGTCAGGCGAGTGTATGCTCCTCGGTTGTCTCGTCACAACAAAAATTTGGAGTGATGGACATTAAAGCCCCTTCAGCGGGTCACAGCTCTCGGGTCTTGGACAGACCGTGTTATAGCTCCTAAATAAATCGGTGTCACAGCTCAGTGTCACAGCTCTATTTTATTTAGAAGATAGCAGGAAAATCCATCTTCGAGGCGTGAGGGCACGTCGATCCAAAGATGTGAAGAGTAGAGCGCCCCATCGTGCAGGAGACAGCGAGAGAAGAGGGCTTTGGCTCTTCTTTTTATATGTTTTTTTCTCCCTCCCTGGGCCTGTCCTATGCAAATTGGGCTTAGGCAGAAGCGCTGTTCTACCTGAAGCCCCCACTCTGCTCCTCCGACCTTCCTTTGTTCTATTTTTGTAGGCTTTTTTCCCCTTCCAGGTCTTTTAGCCACTGCCATTCTGAACTCCTTTTCCCTATTCTAACTACCTAACACTATTAAATATATACCTTAAGATTTGATTATGAGAAGAACGAGCACAGTAATTTTAAACATTCTCCAGTGTTATTAGACTTCAATAAGCAATTAGTTCACAAAATATCTTTAAACAATCTGAAAATTTAATATCTAAAGTATAAATAGGAGTTTACTAGGGAATAACAGGACCAAAGAAGTAGGAAATAACATTTATTTTAATTTGTCTTTAACTAGGAATTTAAGCCTAAGAGTTCTGATTCCAGAAATTGTGGTCTAAAAAAAATTTTTTTTAATTATATAGGAGAGTAAATTACTATAATTTTTTTACCTCTGGATTAATGGTGAAAGTTTTAGTAGATTTTCCAACACTGAGAAGATCAAATATTATTTCTTTCATTGCAAAATCCAAACGTTCCTAGAAAAAAGAAAAACAATTATTAAAATCTTGTAAGTTTCTACTGTTATAGGAATGCTTTGGAGATATTGTGGGTTTGGCCTAGACAGCAATGAAGCAAGTCACATAAATTTTATGGCTTAGCAGTGCATATAAAAATTATGTTTATACTATATTGTAGTCTATTAACTGTGCTATAGCAGTATACCTAAGAAAACAATGCACAACCTTAACTATAAAGTAGGTAATTGCTTAAAAATTGCTAACCATCACCTGACAACACAGGGTTGCCACAAAACTTCAATTTGTTTAAAAAAAAAAAGTGCAATGGCTACAAGGAAAAATAAAGCAAACTACAATAAAACAGGGCTCTGCCTGTATATATGAGGTTATCATGTTAGTGAAGTGAAAGTTGCTCAGTCATGTCCAACTCTTTGTGACCCCATGGACTGCTAGGCTCCGCTGTCCCTGGAATTCTCCAGGTCAGAATACTGGAGTGGGTAGCAGTTCCCTTCTCTGGGGAATTTTCCCAAACCACGGATCATGTTAATGAGAGGGTAACAGGCAGGAAGGCCAGGGGTCTCCAAACGGAGGAAATAGGCTGCAAGTGTCAGACATTTTTATCTCTCTTAAACGGCAGGAGGAAACAAACCAGCTATATTTTTTTTTCTTCTCTATACAAATTTAAAAGGAGGTTTCTCTTAAAATGCTGTGTTGCCATGACACCTGGTTTCACCTGAAGCTAACTATTCTCAAACCTTGAGTTAACCAATACATTTTTCTTATGGAAATGTTTATCTTAAAGCTATGTTAATTATGCATTTACCCCAGACTCTAAGTTCCACCAAGTGGCTCAAACTACTTGACAAACCAGAACGTTATACTCAGGTATTGTTCCCCTAATCTATGTAAACGAAACTATTTGTGTGGTAATCAGCCCTTCTACAAGATTCAAGTCAATCGCTTTATGGCCTGAGATAAATTATTTGGTGCCATTCTGAATTTTAAGACATTCCTTTCTTTTCATTAACAGACTGCGAGTGACTATATAACATACAGCTAAAGACTAGCAGGGGGGGTACTCTTTCTGCCCCCTTCTGATGCCTATGTCAGAAGCTTTCTCTATCTCCTTTATATTTTAATAAAACTTTATTACACAAAAGCTCTGAGCGATCCAGCCTCATCTCTGGCCCCGGATTGAATTCATCTCCTCCGGAGGCCAAGAATCCCGACATCTTATCGTTCAGTAACAACCTTTCATTAAGAATTATACAAACAATGTCAAGAATACTTGTCTGTGACCAGAAGAAGTTCCTGAATCTAGCTGGACAAAAGGAGAATACATATGAATTAATGTTAATAGGAGAAATATCAATAATCTCAGATGTGCAGATGACACCACCCTTACGGCAGAAAGTGAAGAAGAACTAAACAGCCTCTTGATGAAAGTGAAAGACGAGAATGAGAAAGTTGGCTTAAGGCTCAACATTCAGAAAACTAAGATCATGGCACCCGGTCCCATCACTTCATGGCAAATAGATGGGGAAACAGTGGAAACAGTGACAGACTTTATTTTTTGGGGCTCCAAAATCACTGCCGATGGTAATTGCAGCCATGAAATTAAAAGACGCTTACTCCTTGGAAGGAAAGTTATGACCAACCTAGAAAACATATTAAAAAACAGAGACATTACTTTGTCAACAAAGGTCTGTCTAGTCAAGGCTATGGCTTTTCCAGTAATCATGTATGGATGTGAGAGTTGGACTATAAAGAAAGTTGAGGGCTGAAGAATTGATGCTTTTGAACTGTGGTGTTGGAGAAGACTCTTGAGAGTCCCTTGGACTGCAAGGAGATCCAACCCGTCCATCCTAAAGGAGATAAATCCTTTAGGTGTTCATTGGAAGGACTGATGTTGAAGCTGAAACTCCAATACTTTGGCCACCTGATATGAAGAGCTAACTCATTTGAGAAGACCCTGATGCTGGGAAAGATTGAGGGCAGGAGGAGAAGGGGATGACAGGATGAGATGGTTGGATGGCATCACTGACTCAATGGACATGGGTTTGGGTGGACTCTGGGAGTTGGTGATGGACAGAGAGGCCTGGCGTGCTGCGGTTCATGGGGTCGCAAAGAGTCGGACACAACTGAGCGACAGAACTGAAATGAATGTTAAAAGTATATGATTATATATATGTGGTTTAATTATCAAATGATTAGTTTAATACCCAAACCAGTAGGATAGAAGGGTTAAACACTCATTTACCAAAATCATACTGAAGATCTAAGTGAAGGAATTTCCAAAATAATGATGAAAGGAAGCCTCATGATAATAGCTATGCAGCAGGCCTGGAGAGCATGAAATTCACACTGGGACCGAAAAAACTGGGCTCCAGGGAGGTAATCTCCAAGGAAAAAGAAAAAGTCAACTAAGAGTAACTAACGTTTGAGAGGAGCTCTATAGTTCTGGAGGAATGCTGGTGTGAGGTGATTAATCCAAGGGAGTGGGTACAACCTTAGAAGAAGGGATGTGAGGAAACAGCAGAAGTTCTCTGAACCACATATCTAAAGCACAATCTGCTTTCATTCATATTGCTGACACATTTATACTTAACTAATTATCATTAATTCAGTGCTTCTGTAAATAGAAATGTATTATTTTTTTAAATATTCTTTACTTCTTCACTGTCAAGAATAATTACATTATGGGTCATCTTCATTGTCAACAGTTTTAGTTCAAAGAGAACTCAACGAATATCCTGGAATCCCAGTGTTTCTCCTAAATTGAGAAGGTAACCCTGCCTATGCTTCTCCAGGGCTAATGTCCCAAAAGACAATGTGGATGTGCTTACTCAGTCTCCATTTACTGCCTTTACTCCAAACCTGCCTTTACTGCAGAGGCTCCAAAGCTAACATGACATTTCCCAGGATGCCTTTGAACAACAGGCTTCAGAATGTGATTAAAACCCAGGGAACTAGGGTAGAGGACGAGGAGGACAGGGAGAAAGGAATCTATTTTACTGGTGGGATCATGGTAGCAGCACAATTCTGAAGCACCTGGGGGTACACTTCCTAATTTGGCAGCTTTTTTGACTGTGGCAGAGGCAGCAGCTTCCTAGGGAGTCCAGTGTTGTGGTTTCTTCTGTCCTATTAGTGATTCTGTGAGCAATCTATATTTTTTAAAAGACCCCTTTGGGGACTGCCCTGGTGGTCCAGTGGTTAAGACTCTGCCCTTCCATTACATAAGGCATAGGCTCAGTCCCTGGTCAGGAAACTAGGATCCCACATGCCACATGGTGGTCAAAAAATAAAAATAAAAAGACCCCATTGGGTTCAACTATCTACAGGGGATCCTAGTGTCTGTACCCAAGAACCTAGATTAATGTAGATTATGAAAACAGTGTTCCACTATCTTTCAAGATACTCGGCATTAGTTAGTTTATAGACTAAAAGTAGGATCATGAGATTTTCTCGACTCTTCCTAAATTGAGGGCTTCCACTTGCGGGAATTTCCTTTCCTTCTCCAAGTCTGTAGATCAATGATTTAAACATATTTTGCACACACAGAAATCAATCATTATTAGCCTCATTTATTTTTTACTTTTTAAAGCATACTTTTTTCACTATTCAGTATTAATAAATAGTGTAATTATTATTTTTTAGATGTGTAACAAATTCTAGGAGTCTGAGTCACTCTTACAACTTCCACGTATATATGTATTATGAGTCAGTCACTCACCTGAGCAATGAACTGAATAATCTTCACAAATATATTGAGAGGTGTGTCACGAGGAACCACACTTCGTGAACCTTTCGGGAAAAGTGCTGATACTATGCTCATAAGACGACTAGAAGGAAAAAAGATTTAGTCATGATGAGAGAACGAAAGTAACAAAACATTAGTAAAATATCCTTCCCATCCTGTCAAGGTAATTCATATTCCTCCTCAAGGTATTTATGTTAACTAAAATTCATTAGTGTGGTTATTTATTTTTTTTAACTAAGATGTTATTTGAAATATGCTTTAAAACAAAGGCACTCACCTTTGAGTTACAGTGTTGCTTTCACATTTTATTCTAATTACATAGACCCACAACAATCTATACAAAGATTCCAGTGCAACTCGAGACATTTTAGGATCTTTATTCTGTTTAGAAACAAAAGAGAATAAAAATAAGCTTATTTATTAAAGTACTTGCAATAAATTTAAGATCAATTATATTCTATCAACAATTAAAAGCCCTTTGCATTCCCTTTTTTTATTCAATACAAAACAGGTTTCAATACGTAAGTATATGTTTAGTATACAGTAAGTAGAGAGAGCTCAAAAGCAACCATAAGTAAGGAAATTGAGTCATTCCTTGTATTCTCAAAACAAAAGAGTAAAATACTAGAATTATGTATTTTCTGTATATATAGTTCAACTTACCTGATGGTAAATGGGTCCCACAACAATACTGACATAATGATGAAAGGGTTATTCATCTTTGCCATAATTCATTGCAGCTCATAAACAGTTAAAATTTAGAACACCAAATGTTGTTATAGATATTTGTACTTATGAAACAATCCAAAATATTATTGAGTGATTATACTTAAAAAAAGAAATATGGAACGGTGGGTTAAAAGCATAGACTCTGAAATTAGGGATAACTAGCCAAACCTCATCCTTGGAGACTGTTACATTGTTTGGTGAAAGAGTTTCCTCATCTCTAAAATGGAGATTAGGGTACAAGGTACCCCATATCTACCTCACAGATTAAGGAAGTTATTATAATATGTGAAAAGCACTTTGAACACTGCCTAGCACATCTTAAATGCTCAGTACATGTCAAGTGTTTACCCTTAATTTTTTAGTTTAGAACAAGAACATTATTTTTTTAAATGAGAAAAGTATCCACTTCAATCACAATTTGATCAACAAACCTTTTCTTCATATGAGCTATTATAAAAAGTGAGGTTCTCAAATGACAAGTCATGTAGTGAGATTTAATTGTAAAATTTGAAAATTAGCTAATAATCATCTTTATTAGGAGAAACTATGCATCTGTTAATTATAATGCATTTAGTCCTATAAATTAGCATTTATTTAATTTGGCTTGAGGGATTTGCTATTGTTAAACAATTATTTTATATGTAAGAATGGACAAAAGGGAGTTTTTAAATATGAAGTAGCTGAGCCATTCTATCTTATATTTTCTCAGACTACAGAATAATAGACATCTGCTGCCTATGATTAGAAGCAATGCAAAAAGGTCACTGCTGGAGTTGTTTTTTAAAAAGACAACCACCAGGGGGAAAACAATAGGGCTTCCCTGGTGGCTCAGATGATAAAATCTGCCTGCAATGCAGGATTCCTGGGTTCAATCCCTGGGTCAGGAAGATCCCCTAGAGACGGGAATGGCTATAGTTTTGCACGTCTATGTGTATGAAGATTCTCTATAATTCAGAATGCGGTACAGACTATTCAAGTGGTCAGAGTCTGAACATCAGTCTCTTCCTCCACTGTCAAACCCGTGATCCCAAATTTTAAATACACTCCCCAAGCAGTTTCTTATTAATTTGTTACTAATGCAAATAAAGCAACATATATGGCTACACACAATGTATGTTAGTAATGTAACAACCAAGCCTTCTGAAATACTTTCTTTTCTAGCACTTAAATACAAGGTCTCAGATATCAAAATAAGAGTTCAGTTAGTTTTATGTCCACTACAAATACTACTTTCACTTTGTTAATTATATTTTCAAAATATGAATACTATAAATCAACATATAATAAATTACATATTAAAAATCTAAGTCTAATTCACATAAAAATTCTTCTCATATAAATTAGACTATCTTATATGCTGAGGCATCTGACATGAAATAAAATTTGATTTTCAAACTTTCCAAGATGGACTACTGTGTTTTATAAAGCAGATTTATTTTATAAAGAACAATGCCAAACAAGATAAAAAGTGATTAAAAAGCATATAATTGTTTATTTGGTCACTGAAATGCTGCTATACATGTCTGAATAATGAAAACATCCTCAGTTAATCTAATCCTTAAACAAAGATACATAATTCCCTAGTTACAGTTTTGGTCTAATTTGAATAAAGAGATTACATTAATAAAGTCCAGTTTTATTAACATATAATAAAGTTTTGATGTCAGTCAAATATGCTCTTGGCAGCAATCATTTTAGTGTTTCTTCACCTTTTCCTACTATGAACAAAAACAAAAAAAGAGATTTATTTAAACTCAAACCAGTAGGATTGAAGTTTTAAAGTGTTGTATCAAAATCATATTCAGCCTGAGTTACTGTCCCCTTAATTTCATTGGAAAATATTTTCAAAGTATCATTTATTAAAAACAAAATCTATATAAAAGGTATCATAACAGCTAACATAAATTAAATAGAATATATTAAAACTGAAGATGATGGCTAAAGATCAATATTCGGTATCATATCTCTCTATTAAATTCATCTTCTTGGGGCCCCATTAATATTAAACCTTTGGTAGAAAGTTCCTGCTGTGTGCGCCTCTTCTTTTACAATACAAGAAGCAGGTTTGAATAAATACATTGGACATGCAAGGCAGCAATGGGTAAAGGGGGGAGAAGCCACACTTAAAGGAGATAAAGCAATATTTTACTTTGTAACATCAACACGACTCACCTGGAGAGTTTCTATTTGTTTTCTGATACTGTTGTTAGATGGCATCTAAATAAAGCAATGTGAGACAGCAAACATAAACATGAGATGCAGCACATGCATGTTAGATGAAAATAAGCACAAAACAAGACAGCTCTTCACCAAGGTCTCTATTTAGAAGAAATTTGGAATTTCCATGACAGTGGCTAGAAACACTGAGGGAAAAAAATTCTATAATTTGGGCATCATGGATCATGGGATACACCTACAACATTGAAACTGAGAGAAAATAGTTAAAGTTTCAACTATCTAATTTTTCCACTGAAAGTACAGCATTTAATTTTAGGCAAGTTTCCATTTTTAAAAGAAAAGAAGCATACACTGTGGAAAAAATATTTCAATTATTTTTATATGGCATCTACTCTTATTCCTCTCTCTCTCACTTATTCTTTGGAACTTTAAAATCATTTTTCACATAATGACCTCAACTGACATAAACACAGGGGGATGGGAAACTACCAAATCACATTTGGAACAAAAATAGCAGATTTAACATTTTCAGTGAAAATAAACTGTTGTCCTCTCATGCTATTTATGGACCTACAGATTAATGGCCATTTTTCTGGTCACCAATTTCAAAAACTAGTATGATAATTTTTCAAATATTGTGCACTATTTTAAAGTACCTTGAAAATGTATCATATTTATTCTTATGAATCTAGAGAATAATGTGTTTTCAATACCCCAGAATTATAGCCAAAACTACATTTTAAAATATTTAAGTATAGCAATACTCTTTATAGTACATTATCAGGTAACATGGTAGACCAGAAAGAACAAAAACTATGGAACTAGATGGATTTAGATGCAAACCTTCTATCAGCCTCAGTTATAGTAAAAATTAAATGAGATACTGTACTTAGAGAATCTAGCCTATAATAAGTATTAATAAAAATTTGTTTAAAGAAGTAGTAGGTCTAAAAATAGTGTTAAAGATTACTTTGAGATCAAGAGATTACTTGAATCTCAAAGCAAAATCAATTTAGGTAAGACCTTCATTTTGGACCAATTTTCCCTATATACAAATCAAATAAGTTGTACCTGTCACAACAGATAACTAGCATAGTTTTTCCCTGAATACTCAACTCCTTACCTCAACTATGCAGGGTAGCCACAGTATATAAAACTTAACAAGCAGGAACCAAGTCATAAAATTTCTGCTGAATAGAGCCTTAATGTAAGTTAAGGGTTAATGGTCAAGACAACTATATTCCAAATATTCATGCTAAGTGGCTCTTATCTCCTTTAGCCTGGCAGATTGACACAGCCATTAATGAAAATGGACAATATGCCAGAAATGTTTAATAGGAGGTAAGGGTTCAAAGAAAACAGCATTTTAAATGAAAGCCTTAAGACAAAAAAAAAAAAAAAAAAAAAGTTAAGGCACTGTGAAAGAACTGCAAATATGTTAGGTGGGAACGTGTATATACAACACTCCAACAAGCAACAGGAAAGCATGAACTGCCATGGAACAAAGCGATCTTCCAGAAACACTTAAACTGTGTGCCTTAAAATATGTTGTTGTAAGTCTGAAGAATCACACTACCCAGAAAATTATCACCTCCCTTTCAGCACCTAAATCTGTATGAATTATCAAAATAAGGACAGAAAACAATATAATGTACTTAATTAAACAAAACTTATTTTCTGGTTGCATGGCATAAAGAATTTAACCAGTTTGACTAATCCTGGGAATTTTCATAAATAAAGCAAAGAGAATATATCAATTCTCATCCAAATATGAATAACATCAATGTATGTATATTATGGAGGGAAACAGCCAAAAATACTTCTGGGAAGACCCATTTTTAGTATACCTTACTAAGAAATCAAAGTATTTTTCAAAATGATATGTAAAATCATTAAAAAATGTATATAGAATAATGTTGTCCAGTAAATCAATCCTTAAGTGAGAAAAAAAGAGCCAGTCCTATTTCTCACGTCGTGATTAGCTGTTGGATCAGAGATGATTCATTTAATCTCTCTGTGCCTTGGTTTCATCATCTTCAAAGTTTAAGATTTTCAGTTTTAACCCTAACTCAGATGAATAACAGAAAATAAAAAGCCATGTCTGCCATATTTCTATAATATGTTAGCAGATATTCAAATATATTCATTTATACATCAAAACAGTATTCAAATCCAGTGTTCACATGACATTCAGATGTGGAACATTCCCATTCTGTGTCAGATATTAACTGTGCTCCTGTCCACAGAAGAAAAGAAGATCCTGTGAGATCCTTCAGCAGAGTATCCTGGGAAGATCCTTCTACCTCACAGTTTTCTTTTCAGTACCAAGAGACTGAACATAGATGTGCCAAATACTGCTAATAACAATTAATTATCCCTTGATTCAAGCCAGAACATTTCAGGAGCTGTCACATCCACATGGATCCAGAACCATACTTCTAGATTTGGCCAGGCATAATTACACTAAATGTGCTTTTAGTGATATTTCATCATCAAGGCTTTTTTCACATTATTCAGACTTGAGCCAACATTACTGAATTTTCTCAAGAGAAAACACAAAATAACTATCTGAAGAATTTTATAAGATTAAATAATACTCTGAAATCCTAAAGGAATTAATAAATATTGCTAACTCTAAGATATTATATTCATTAAAAATATATAATTTTGCATTCATTAAAGTTTAATCAACAGTTTATTCATGTCTGTAACATGATTCCCTATAGAAGAAATGAAGTATGTATAAGAAAAGGAATATGGTAAAATATCTCTATTCAAATGAACTATAGTACTAAAAGTTTTCTTATATACTGTTTAATATACATGCATAAGTGAATGTACTACAGTCAGTATCTACAGGTCAGAAATGAGATTAAGTCTTACCTTTAAATGTGACAAACAATTCTGTAGGAAAATATGCCAGTTATTTAAAAAAAATTGTTTCTGACTGACACATAAAAGGCAAGTAATTAATGGATATAGAGCCTAAAGGAGAGGAAGAAAGAGAATTAAGGTTTTTCATTAAAAAAGCAGCACTGGACTTGTAAATTATATTTCATTCATTCTCATACACACACAAAAAATTCTATTAGCATTTTTCCATTTGTAATAAAAAATACAATCAGGGAATAATCAAAGAAATGACAAAGGGCAATTTTTCTGTAAGAACAATTTCCTGACCTATCACCTCTCCCCAAGTTAGAAATACGCTGTTATTTCTCCCTAGACCCATTACTTCCCTAACTAGAACAGCAGTCAGAGGATAGACCAACGTTAACATTTCAGCTTTCAATTCATCAGGTGACTTTAGGGAGTGTGTATACTCCAGTCACTGAGAGGATACGTTAAAGTGCTAGAGGTCTCACTTTCCTAACATGAAAAGTGAGGATGATCATCACACATATCCTATAGGGTTCTGAGGCTTAAAGTAAGATAAAGAATGGGAAGCACTTGGCTTAATGCCTGGCACAATCACTGTTGATTATTATTATGCCTCTATCTTAAGTGGTCAAGTATTCATCCAATATTTCACATTTTCTCCAAGCCGCATACAAATTTACAGAAAAATCCCTCAAAGTTATTGAAATGTATGGTTAAATGGGAAAAAAAAAATCACCTTAAATTTCTGAAAAGAGAAGATGTAATTATATAGACAATCACATGCTTCAGAATACAACTTATTATAATGTAAAACTGGACTTCTCTGGTAGCTCAGCCTGTAAAGAATCTGCCTGCAATGCGGGAGGCTTCGGTTAGATCCCTAGGGTTGGGAAAATTCTCTGGAAAAAGGAATGGCAACCCACTTCAGTATTCTTGCCTGGAGAATCCCATGGACAGAGGAGCCTAGCAAAAGAGCCGAACGTAACTAAGAGACTAACACTTCACTTCTCACATTTAACTTTTCCTGTATTCTAATACGGGTTTCACTCGTGGCTCAGATGGTAAAGAATCTGCCTGCAATGCAGGAGACCGGGGTTCAATCCCTGGGTCGGGAATATCCCCTGGAGAAGGGAATGGCAAGCCACTCCAGTATTCCTGCCTGGAATATCCCACAGAGAGAAGAACCTGGCGGGCTATAGTCCATGGGGTTACAAAGAGTCAGACACAACTGAGTGACTAACACTTTCACTTTACATATTCTAATACAAAATTTAAAGCATCTGTCAATCAACATTTAGATAATTAAGATGCTGTCATAAATGTGGCAAATTTCTATATGTTTTTTTCTTTCAAAAATTTTATAGCAGTCTCTGCTAGTAAGGTATTATTTCTCAGTGCTCATTTCTATTGAATAAGAAGTCATGATCTCTGGCTTAGAAGACCTGCTTTAAAATATATTTTCTACTATCATTAGAATACCTTTAAACTACCTTCTTGTAGCATCTGTATTCTTTTATATAAGTATATTCTTTTATTCTTTATACATCCTTGTTTGGTTCCTGATTTTAAAGAAAAAACAGTGTTTTAGTAAAGCATTGAGCATGATATTAGCTATGGCTTTGTGTATAGGGCCTGTGTTTTATTGAGCTATGTTACCTCTTTATCAACTTTGTTCAGAGTTTTTAATCATGAATCTGTCTTGAATATTGGTCAGATGCTTCCTTTGCATCTATTAAGATGATCATGTGACTTTTATCTTTCATTTTACTAAGGTGTTGAGTTATACTGATTGATTTTGGGGTATTGAACCATCCTTGAATTCCTCAAATAAATCCCACAGAATCATAAAATAAATAAATAAATAAATATAAATAAAGCATCTGTCAAAACCTAGAATAAAGTCTGAATAACCTACCAAATACACAGCTAATAAAATTAAGAATATACAGTTTTTAAAAGAGCAGGAGAAAATAGGTAAAATTTCCCCTTGTGCTTACACTTTGGATATTTTACAATTTGAATTTTTTTAATTCTCTTTAAATTCTACTTTAAAAAAAGCTCTACTAAATTCATAAATCAATTATTAAAATTCCAAATAAATATGTTTCTCATACCAATGAATGTTTCTTTCTGGAACTCAGTTCAAAAGTAGTTTGATAAAGCATCTCCACAAAATTTTTCAAGCAGGGAACATTCACTTCGTTTTTCACAGCCTAGGTAAAAAGATAATATAAAAACAAAGAAAATGGTTACAAACGTTAGATCAAACTATACAAGGATTACAGAAAGGTTTTGTAAGGTTTGAAATTAGTTAATAATTCCCTGAGTATCTAATGGAAGTTCCATAAAGTAAATAAGATAAACCAGGTCCCTGTCCTGGTGAACAGGCAGACTAGAGACAAGTAAACAGGCAATGAAAATGTGGCACAAAAAAAGCTCTAAGAGAAAATTCTGTGTGCTCTCAGGGCACTCAGAATGGACCCCAGTGAACAACTCCGTAAGGAAGTAACAGATACACTGAACCCAGCATTTCCTTGCCTAAAATACTACAGTAGCATCCCAGGTAACCTCTCTGACCTTATCTCCCACTGCTCTGGTCCCTGCCCTGGGATCCAGCCACACTAGCATCTCTGTTATTCCTAGAACACATCAAACATGCTCCGGCTTCAGGATGACTGTGCTGGCTCCTTCTGCCTAAGAAAGTCTTCCCCCAAGTCTGGTATGCCTTGCTGCTGCATTCCTTTAGTTTTTGGTCAACTGTTATCATCCCTTTCAAGGTGGTGGTCCTTGCTAAAGGTGAAAGTCACTCAGCCGTGTCCACCTTTTATGATCCATGGACTATACAGTCCATGGAATTCTCCAGGCCAGAATACTGGAATGGGAAGCCATTCCCTTCTCCAGGGGATCTTCCCAACCCAGGGATCGAACCCAGGTCTCCCACATTGCTGGCGGATTATTTATCAGCTGAGCCACCAGGGAAGCCTGGTCTTTCCTAATCACTCTATTTAAAACTTCAACCCCCCTACCCACTGCAGCATTTTTAGGTTCCTACCCTGCTTGACATTTCTCCATAGTACTCACCAACACATCTGGCATACTGCATATTGTACATATTCATTTATTGTGAGTTAGCTTACTGGATGTAAGATATCTAAGAGTAAAAAGTGTTACCTACCCTGATCATTCTACTCTGTGTATAGGAGAGGCCCTAACACACAGAAAGCACTCAATACAGATGATGAATGCATAGCAGAGGTCAATTCAGAAAGGAGGCTGGGGTCACTAAAGGGGCAAGAATGTTCCAGACAGGAGAAGCTCCACGTACAAGGGCAGGTGTTATGGGCTGAACTGTCCCAAAATTCAGACACTGAAGTCCCAACCACACATATCTCATAATGTGACCTTATAAGAAAATCATTGCAGATATAGTTAGTTATATTTGCAAGATAAGGTCCTATTGGCAGGGGAAGGGGGTGCTACTCCAACATGACTAGTGTCCTCAAAAAGCGGGGGGAATGCAGATATAGACATGCACACAAGGAGAACACCATGTAACGATGAAGCATAGATCAGGGTGAAACTTCTACAAGACAAGGAATTTCAGAGATTTTCAGCAAACTACCAGAAGCTAGGCAAGAGGCATGGAACAGATCTTCCTCACAGCACTCAAAAAAATCAACTTGCCAACATCTTGGTCTCAGACATCTAGCCTCCGTAACTGTGAGACAATAAATTTTTGCTGTTTAAGCCACCTAGTTTGTGGTACTTTGTTAGGGCAACCCTAGTAAACAAACTAAACAAGTGAACACGGCATAAAAGAAGAACAAGGCAACAGTAATAACGGACCACAGTCAAAAGTCTTTCTTCCTACAATCTGCTCCTCTTGAAGAACTGTCTTAAAAACTACAGCATGCTCTCAGATATCTGGTAAAAACAGATTTTCAGACAAAGGGGAAGCACCCATGACAATTCGGGATGGATAAGCAGTAACTCAAATCACTTCTAGGGAACAAATATCTCCAAACAGGTAAATACATAACTGAACTGTGTATCCATACAATAGAATACTAGTCAACAGTGAATAAATTGCTGATACATTCTGTAACATAGCTTGAACTCAAAATAATTATGCAGAGCAAAAGAAACCAGAAAAGAGTCTGTAGTGTAAGATTCCATTAGTATAAAACTCTAGTAAACCCAAAATGAAGTACAGGAATAGAAAGATCATTGGTTAGATCTGAGAAAAATGTGGGGTGAGTGGCAGTAGGGATTAAAAAGGAGCATGAAGACACTTTTGGAGTATGGTAGAAATGTACACTATCTTCATTGTGGTAAAGGTTTTACAGATGTATACATATGTCCAATTGTACACTTTAAATATGTGTAGTTTAAGTCAATTTTACCTCCATTAAGTTTTTTAAATGAAATATGTGTGTGTGTATAAAGAATTATCATTCATACAGCAGTACATAGTAAACTGAAAGTAAATAGCATTATCACATACCGCATGCACAAAAAAAAAAACCACACAGGAAGCAAAAAAAATTCTAGCATGTCTAAGTATTCTAAAATCCCTAAATCCTATTTCACATTATGTTACTAGTGTATGGGCTTCCCTGATGGCTCAGATGGTAAATCTGCCTGCAGTGCGGGAGACCTGGGTTCAATCCCTGGGTCAGGAAGATTGCCTGGAGAAGGGAAAGGCTACCCACTCCAGCATTCTGGCTTGGAGAATCCCATGGACTATATAATCCATGGGGTCACAAAGAGTCGGACACAACTGAGGGACTAATACACATACACACATGTTAGTAGTAACTACAAATTAATTTTGAGAAATAAATGAATTTAGACCAAGAGGAGCTTTCATAAATCTGTTTCCCTAGAAGTTACCATGATCATATTTATAATAATCATATTTTCTAAATAACTTAGGATACATATTTTGACAGATATGATGAATGTTATGGAAACTACAGAAATGAACATTTAAAAGTGAGGCAGTCCTGTAAAATCTAGGATATACGTCACAGTACTTTTAAATTCTTCAGAAGCATTAAAATGGCAGCCACCCTGTAAGGAGCGAATGCCATTAAATGCAGTGTGTTACACTGAGCTGCTTGAGACGAGCATTATTTCGAGGTTGCAAAAACACTGCTTGTTAATGGTCTCTAAATCTTAAGGGTCTGGGCTGGTTCTTTTAATTAAAAGACTGATCAGTGTTCTTCTGCTATTTGTCTAATAAAGATTTTCCTACACCCAAATAACATTCAAAGTTTCCACTTTATTGTCTATGAGATTACAAGAAAGTAAGAACGTATCATGTGGTAACTCTTCAGTGAACAGAGACTTTTAAATACAACATAAAAATAAAAATGGACTTACAGCAGCTACAGGGATAAGAATCTCCACAAATAAACCAGCAAGTGCATGTTTTATATCTTTATCTTTTACTTCTAAGAAATACTGAGCACATTCCTTGAGAGGGGAAAAAGATATATTAGATTAACAAAGGAAGATTAAAGAAATTTTAATATCACAATAATTTCTTAAACATTCTACAATTTTATCAGAAAACTAAGTTCAAAATCATGCTCAAATTTAAAAAGAAAGTTAATTCACACTTGTGACAATTTAACACTTGGAATAAGGAATGAATAACTATCATTAATTCATATTTATTTTGTTTCTTTTAAAAAAGTCATTAAAAGAGAAAACAACTACTGTTAGGCTAATTCCAATCACTGCAGTTGAAAAGGGTAGGTCACCTGCATGAACTGAAATGATGCTTCAAAATCTTCTACAGGATACATTTTCACTCGGAAAAATTTCATTCCCATTATTAAGCTGATGACACTTTGTACCACATGTGGACTTTGTTCCTTTTGCCGCAGTTCTTTTAATTCTGTCACAAACTTCTTCCTCACAGCCTGAAACCTTTAAAATACATGGATACATAATTTGATATGACTTAAAAACACTCATGTCTCACATGATATTTAAGGTTGAAATCAGAATGTGTTTTACCTAAACACCATCTCCTTTCTCTGCCCTCATCAAAACTACCAGAAAAACATATAGATGAAAACAAAATTATTTGTTATTCTAAATTTGCTATTCATTTAGTTTTTCAAGTCAAAAATGCCTTAGGGAGAAATTCTAATTTCTAATAGAAATTTAATAAGAATTTCTTTCTTTTTTTTTTAAGAAATTTAATAAGAATTTCTAATAAGAAACTAGAATTCCTTATTTCATATTAGAATTAGAAATTTTTCTTATAGAATTATAATTTCTTATTGCTATAATACCATCAATACAATATTACTACACTTATTAATAATCATCATAAAAGTAAGATCTAATAACCTACCCATAAAACATCCATATGTAAATCAGAGTGTCTCTAAATTTTAAGGTTCCTTTTTAAAGAAGTCTGCAATCTGAGTGACAAGGAGGGTAGACTGAAGCTATACATTTGTTTAATGAGATAAACCAATCAACTGTAGACTACTAATTATCACTAAAATTTATCATCCTCTTACACTGTAGAGAAACTGAAGAAGAACGGGGGGCGCTGGTCTCACAATGCGAATAAGCTAGAGAATCACAATGCTTTCAAAACACTGAGCACCGTCTTGGATTCAAATGACCCCAGTTGTTAAGGCTACTAAGTTTTTCTTTGTTTACATTGCAAAAAGATATCTGATAGTTTGTTAATCAATAATACTTCATTTACCCTCTGTATATTATGAAACATATACTATGTATTATGAAAAATACAATAAACAGATTGCTTATATTAAGTAAAGAGTTTTACTGTTAATGTTACTTGGGGAAACTAGTCCTTGAAAGTTAAAATGACAAAGCATACTACCCAATGGTCACTGATTACATATTAATATTAATAAATACAGATATCAATTACATATTAATGAAATATGGACACAAGATATGAAGTATAACTTATCTATTTCCATTTCAGTCTTGGAGAATACAACACCACTTTCCATGAAAGTATTCTTTTGCATTTTATAAAGAAAATATAAAGTGAATAAAATTCCTTCCATTGCAATAATATTAGAATCTAAAGATTTTTTTCTGTTATTAAATTTCTCATAATAATTATTAGTCACTATAATCAAAGGAAATGCATAGACAAGATTCTAAAACACCCCCAGCCTTTCTCCTTCTCCTCACCCCTTCCCCACCTCACCACCTTTCCTCTCAAATGGTGGTGCCATCAGCCCAACCAAATGTGGATCTGTCCACGTCTTTTCTCATGTTCACTGTATGTGAGGGTGGAAAACATGTCATTATTGCTCCGAGTGGCATTTCTCTAACAACTAGACCAGCGAGTGTCCTCAATTGTTCAGTCATGTCCAACTGTTTGTGACCCAGTGGACTGTAGCTGCCAGGCTCCTCTGTCCATGGATTTTTCCAGGCAAGAATACTGGAGTGGATTGCCATTTCCTACTCCAAGACCAATGAGACTGAGCAACATGTCATATATTCACCTTATATTTACTATCCTTTACTATAAATATTTTTATTTACTATCCATACAATCCTAGATTTAACTTAGCTATGATGTAGGGTTCTTCTGGATCCAACTTGCTCATGTATTATTTAGCATTTCTAACCTATATTCCTGATAGAAAGTCATTCTCAATAAAAATCAAACTATCATGAACTACAGGGCCATAAAAAGAAATATATCATTGCTCATGTTTTAGTAGCTATATTCCTGAGACAGGGATTCACTGTTGGTTAAATGTAAGTGCAATATTAAAATACTATTGTCTAAGTCATTTCAAATACTCCAACTATATTCCAAGTTCTATAACATTGGGTATACAAGAGTCTCTGGTAAATTACAAAGGATAAAAAAAAATTACTAAATTAAAAGATGTTTGCATACTAAGTCAGTTCAGTTGTGTCCGACTCTATGTGATCTTAAGGACTGCAGCCCGCCAGGCTCCTCTGTCTATGGGCTTCTCCAGGCAAGAATACTGGAGTGGGTTGCCATGTCCTCCTCCAGGGGATATTCCTGACTCAGGGATTGAACGCACATCTCTTGAGTCTCCTGAATTGGCAGGCAGGTTCTTTACCACTAGCGCTACCTGGGAAGCCCAAATTAAAAGATAGTAAATACTAAATAAAATACATTACTTAGTATTAAAATCTAAACTACTAAATGTTAACAATAATTGCATTGGCTCCTTTAGAATTTAAAAGGTTGTTACATGATGATTTCAGGGCCAAAGACTGACTCTTTAAATAGCACCCAAGAAAATCTGAAATGATCCTTTCTGCCTTATAGATTTCCAAGTAGGAACAAAGGCAATTCAAAATCTTCCACAGTCTTTAGAATAAGCACAAGAGACGAAAGACAAGCATCCTTTTTAGTGTTTACGATAATTATGGTTCAATACAATCAATGCATGTAACTCCTAATGAATAACCCTTTTTATGGAGTACTCTAGTATATCTTATCATCCCTTTTTGGTATATCCTCTATCTATTCAAAACTCTGTTCAGTATTAAAACAAATTAAGATAGTTAGAAGGAAGACACTGCACTGCTCTCTCAGAAATAAAAGCACTCAACTAGAAACCACTAAAAGTAATTATTAGCTTTGACAAGAGTTCGAAAAATACTTCTCACAGAACTGTGAAACACAGGGAATAAGGTAATGATCTGACAATTTTTGGCAATTTCTGACTTCCTTAATTCAGGTTTTATGGAAAACACCAAATAAATGAAAACAATTTGTAGAACTGAAGTATGGTTGTCACTGAAAACTCCTCTAAAAACACAGTAGCAAAATAATAAAAAGTGAATCTGACTTCACAAAATTCTATGGAAAACAGAAATAACAGACCTAAACTAGTTAGTGTCTATTCTGTCAGTTAGTAATGAGGCATTCTAAAACAAATCAAGATCAGTGATTTATGAAACTTACTTTGATTGGGCAAGAACGCCTATCACTTCTGCATATAAATCTGCAATAATATGCACATTCCCAGTGTTGGTTCCTGAATATCTAAAGCAACCAAAAAGAACAAACACATTATTTCATTAGATTTTTCTACAAACACTCTTTTGTAATAAATCTGAAAATTCCTTATCAGGGTGTTATATAAGTTTTCTCTGAAGATTCACTTGCAGAATGATAAAAACCACATGAATTTTCTCCTATCTCTACATTTTAATTTGCCAGGAAATTTAACCTGATTCTTAAAAATTCAATCAATGGTTTTAAGAATTATTTTTACAAAATCCTTTCCATAAGCATCTTGTGTGGATTAAAAAACATAAAGGCGTAACTACTTTGAACTCCAGTAACAAATAATTAAGGAAAATTCAAATTAACAGTCTAAGTCTAGACTGCAGATAAAAGTAACAATGCCGTAAGTATTTTACTTACCCTTCCTTATGTTTAAAGTGCTTAAAAGCTAAGTTTAGAACTTCATGAACTAAGGGATCAGGCACAGGATGAACAGGAATCTAAAAAAAAAAAAAAAAAAATCAATTGTGTGCCAAATAGGTTATAAGTCTTTTATGAGTAGTCTCATCATTTCAACTAACCGAATTAATAACCAATTTTAACTTTCACGATATAATCTACTACTGTCAATCTTCCCCATTTTTAAGAATGTTCTTGTTTTTCTCTAAGAATTTAGCTGAACGCCTACTTTGTTGTTGTTTAGTTGCTAAGTCATGTCCGACTCTTTGTGACCTGGTAGACTATAGCCCACCAGGCTCCTTTGTCTATAGGACTTTCTAGGCAAGAATACTAGAGTGGGTTGCCATGCCCTCCTCCAGGGGATCTTCCTGACTCAGGGATCGAACCCATGTCTCCTGCACCAGCAGGCGGATTCTTTACAACTGAGCCACTAGGGAAGCCCTCAACATCTACTTCAACAAGTTCTAAATTCAGGAATATTAGCTTCATAACCACAAACCCTTAAACTACAGACTATGCAGATGAAAAAACAGTCACTGTTGTACTATTTTCTCTATCAGAAACTTAAAAATGCACTCCTGGGTAACTCTCTGTGACACCTATAGGAAAGGAAGCTTTGATTGAGCCAGGTCCATATTCCACATAGTCCGATATTCTACCATAATAATATCCAAAAGAAACTCCAACTTCAAACAATTTAAAATTAGTTATGGTTTTACTAGTATTAGAAATTTTTCATTTAAATGTTTGTTTTATTTAGTTCTTTAAAAATTACATGTTAGTTCCTAATATGGAAAACATATCAAAACATTAAAACCAGAAAGTAAAATCCCTGCCCCTCCCCACACATGTAATCACTACTGGTATATATCTGCTTGCAGGTTTTTTCCTACACTCACCCACCCACACACCTTATTTTTACTTAACGGAAAGATGCATCTTTCCCTGTCAGTACTGAGCACTCCTTACACTATTTAGCATCAATATAAAACTCTGTGCATATTATAATTTATTTAATGAGCTCCCTATTAATGAACATTTCATTCCAGATTTTCAATATATATGATGTTATACAATAAACATCTTACGTATTTGGCATTATTTACTTTTATAGTTCCATGGGAAAGAGTTCAAAAGGAGGAACTGATGAGTTAAAGGTTATCCAAGTCATCATTTATAGAGATTCTAGTTCTTTATATGTGGGGGTCTGTTTTTGACCTCTCTATTCTATCAATTAACTCACATCTATACTAAAATCATTCTTTCTTAATTATAAGAGCTTACTAATAGGTTCTGATGTCTGATACTGCAAGGCGTCCCTATTTTTCTTCTGAGACAGCTTGGCTATTGTTCTTTCCTATTCAATTTAGAGCCATCTTTTCTAGTTCCACAAAATTTGTCTGTTACAGATCAATTTGGGGTAACTATATTCTTATACATTTGCAAGAAACACCTTCCCACTTCTTTAAAGGCTTTCAGGAAAGTTTTACAATTTTCTGATTTTGCCTTTTGTTATTCTTAAGAAAATAAACATATGAAGAGATGCTTGCTTTCATCAGTAATAAGAATGAAAATACACAGTTGAGTTCAGTCGCTCAGTCTTGTCCAACTCTTTGCGACCTTATGGACTGCAGCACGCCAGGCCTCCCTGTCCATCACCAACTCCCAGAGTTTACTCAAACTCATGTCCATTGCGTCAGTGATGCCATCCAACCATCTCATCCTCTGTCGTCCCCTTCTCCTCCCGCCTTCAATCTTCCCCAGCATCAGGGTCTTTTCAAATGAGTTAGTTCTTCGCATCAGGTGGCCAAAGTAGTGGAGTTTCAGCTTCAGCGTCAGTCCTTCCAATGAACACCCAGGACTGATCTCCTTTAGGATGGACTGGTTGGATCTCCTTACAGTCCAAGGGACTCTCAAAGAGTCTTCTCCAACACCACAGTTCAAAAGCATCAATTCTTCACAACAAACTATGGAAAATTCTTAAAGAGACAGGAATACCAGATCACCTTGACCTGCCTCCAGAGAAATCTGTATGCAGGTCAAGAAGCAACACTTAGAACTGGACATGGAACAACAGACTGGTTCCAAATCGGGAAAGGAGTACGTCAAGGCTGTATATTGTCACCCTGCTTATTTAACTTATATGCAGAGTACATCATGAGAAATGCAGGGCTGGATGAAGCACAAGCTGGCATCAAGATTGCCGGGAGAAATATCAATAACCTGAGATATGCAGATGACACCACCTTACAGCAGAAAGCAAAGAACTAAAAAGCCTCTTGATGAGAGTGAAAGAGGAGAGGGGAAAAGTTGGCTTAAAACTCAACATACAGAAAACTAAGATCATGGCATCCGGTCCCATCACTTCATGGCAAATAGATGGGGAAACAATGAAAACAGTGACAGACTTCATTTTGGGGGGCTCCAAAATCACTGCAGATGGTGACTGCAGCCATGAAATTAAAAGACACTTGCTCCTTGGAAGAAAAGTTATGACCAACCTAGACAGTTTATTAAAAAGCAGAGGCATTACTTTGCCAATAAAGGTCCGCTTAGTCAAGGCTATGGTTTTTCCAGGAGTCATGTATGGATGTGAGAGTTGAACTATAAAGAAAGAAAATACACAAGGTGTCATTTTACCCTTACTTGATGGGAAAAAAACTAAGTCTGACAACACCAAATTGTAGAAATAAGGTAAATGAATGAGGACTCACAAACATTGCCTGGTCAAACTTTAAATGAATTTTTTACATAGCCTGCAACCTAGTGAAGAACGCAGTGTGTCAGCACAAAACGTGGCACCTGGGCATAAGGACGGTTTTAAGCTGAAGGCAACAGAGAAAGAACAGAGGAGGGAAAAGCACTCTGCTCCTCCTTCCTCCCTAGAAGCAGCCTCCTCTCTTCCTTTTCGCTAACCAAGAAGAGGACAAACCGCTGTCACCAGCAACACAAAGTATGCACAGAGATGGAGCTGCACAAAGAAGCCCACTGAACAGTCCTTATTTTCCGTCGGTTTCCCCCATGTATTCACCTCCCCAGGGTTTACCACCTCTGGCAGCCCGAACTCTTTCCCTTGTCTTGTCACTTCTCCACAATGTACTGTTCTTTGCTAAAACAGGTTCTCAGGTTCAACCACTCTTTGAGTCTTCCTTCTTTTCTGTGAAGGCCTTGAGATGTTAAGTAGTAAACCTTTTCTTCCACTAAGCTTACTTCTGTCAGTTTAATCTGTAGGCCCCAGTTACTAAACTAAAATAAGGATGTTTAGCTACATACTTCATACATTAATCTTAGTAACATAATATTGAATGAAAAAAGTAAGTCCCAGAGGAAAGAAAAGTATAATACAGCTTTTTAGAAAGTTCAAAAATAAGAAAACTTTAATATATTATTTAGACATACATGAAAACATGCTTTAAGAGTTAAGGGAATAATTAACATAAAAATCAGTATGATAGTAAGGAAGTAGCCAGGGAATGGAATAGGAGCTTTACATAATTAGGATTAAAATTTTAGGTAATAGTCAAATTCTCAGTCTTAGGTGGTAGGCTCATAAGCAACGTTACACTGTAAATAAACAAAAACACAGGCAGTCATGTAGAGATCAACGACAAAAGTGTGTCTTGAACCAAGGTTATGATTTATCCAATCTGTGCATCTCAGGATTCAACTAAAACCAAACTCATAGGAATTCTTTACATTTGCTTAAAATTTTACCAGCTGAGCTACCGGGGAAGCCCTAAAATTGTTAACAATGTAGTTTATAAAACACCTCATCAATAAGATGAAATTGTAATAAACATGTTAAATATAACCAAGAAAGTTACAAACTAGACCGGGGATAATACAAAGGATTATAACTGCTCAGAGATGATCACAATGCTTCTCGGGGATTAGATGAAGAAGAGATTTATATTTAAAATGAAGATAATTTATTTCTTACAAAGACTAACCAGGTACTTATCAGGAGGAGGCTGAATTTCAGCCTTAATAATGATCAGGAACTAGTTCAAAAGTGGCGAATACAAGACAAACATCAGATAAGAATAAAGATAATTAAATTACAATGAGGGGCAAGAGATCCAATAAGGAACTATTAGTTTACATTTACTCACTTTAATGAGAAAGTGACCAAATTCACACCACAGGAAGGAGAGCCCTGGGATTTTTTTTTTTTTTTAATTGGAATATAATTGCTTTACAATGTTGTGTTAGTTTCCACTGTACAACAAAGTGAATCAGTTATATGTATACATATGTCCCCTTCCTACTGGCTCAGATGGTAATGAATCTGCCTGCAATGCAAGGGACCTCGGTTTGATCCCTGGATCAGAAAGATCCTCTGGAAAAGGGAATGGCAACCCACCCCACTATTCTTGCCTGGAGAATCCCATGGACAGAGGTGCCTGGTAGCTATAGTCCATGGGGTCACAAAATTTGGATACAACTGAGCGACCAACACTTTCACTTCCTCTTGAGCAGTCCTCCCACTGTCCCGACACCCTGACCCTCTAGGTCGTCAGGAAGCACCACGCTCCATCCCCTGCGCTATACAGCGGTTCCCACTGGCTACCTATTCCAGGCATGCTGGTGTGTAAATGTCGGGGTCCCTCTCTCCACTCACCCTGCAGGACCAGGATGTGTGAGACGGTGCCTCAAGCAGAGGCAGGCACACAGCTGACACGGCCCTCGAAGGCTCGTGGTGAACCCTGACTCCAGGACCAACGGCCACAGCCACAGCCTGGCCAAGTGGCTCGGTATTTACTGCTGACCATAAGAAATCAGAAGGAACATTCATCTGAAATTTCCTGGCGATGGGTACTGTCCTAAAAGCCTGAACTTGAAATTCAATTAGAAGAAAATGTACTCTGAGGGACACCCCCATGCTATCCATCATACAAGGGCTGAGTAACCAGCTGTGAACAAAATTTTTCAAGGTCTCAGATAACCTTTTAAAAAGAACCTGACCTTACAAGAAAGAAATGAAGTTTATGCATCAGTTTGTAGAAGCTGAGATTTTTAAATGCCATGCTATTAACTGTGCGTGACTGCCTGCTAAGTTGCTTCAACCATGTCTGACTGTGCGAACCTATAGACCGGTGCCCGCCAGGCTCCTCTGTCCATGGGGTTCTCCAGGTAAGAATACTGGAGTGGGTTGTGATGCCCTCCTCCAGGGGATCTTCCCAACCCAGGGATTGAATGAGCCTCTCTTACATCTAACCTGCATTGGCAGACGGGTTCTTTTTTTTTTTTTTTTTGGTTCACTTATGTATTTATGAATGGAAAAGATTTATAATGCAAATTCACTGATTAAAAAACTTAGGTACAAATTACAACATTACAGGTAACCCTTTGTTTTTGTTTCACGTGGAGAACTTAGAGACTCAGTTCGTTTCAAGAGACCTAAGTACGAGTACTCCAACTAGTATTACACAAATTGGAAGCATCTTGGATTTTTTAAAAGTATATTTCAATACATAAATTTGTATGCATGCTTTAAACAAACAGTATATTTCAAGAATGAGCGCGTCTACACAAAAAGTATGACCAGCACCAGCGTTTAAGTTTCTGATTTTCAGCATTAGTCTGACAGAGCGTTAGTGACCGTGCTGCACTGACACGTGATGGCGCGATCTGAGTCACCATCTGTCAGGCAGATCCCACACCCCCAGAGCGTTTAGGCTGGTCATCAGGTTAACAATGCATAAGGAAGGACGTGAGCACAGTCTGTGACAGGCAGCCTCGTGCAGAATGCTGTTCAGCAATCCGCAAACTGCCTCAGAGATTTATGCTTACAGGTAGACATTCAATTATACCAATAAAACAGCATGTTCTGAAAATATGGGCACATTTTAAAACATTTTAAGACAATTCTGTTAACCATAATAGTCCCACAGTATGACCGAGTGATAATAAGAACCTACTTTAAAAGCAAAAATTTAATCAGTATAGTGCATGATTGACTCCACATAGTTTCCTGGGAACAGACCAGTCACTCGATTGCAGACTCCTTCATACCAGCCATCGTCATTTTTCTTTATTACATAGATGATTGCACCCTCCATAAATGACAGCTCATCATCCTTGTCTTTTGTATAATCGTATATTGCCACAACTTTCTCAATTTAATTCTTGGGGGCCCAAGCAGGATCCCCATCTGCGTATGGGTCGTTATACTGAACTACCGCGGCCTCCTCATCTTCATAATCCACTGGTGGTGGAGGTGGCGGAGGTGGCGAGTCGTCAAACAAGGGGATGTCATCTGGTGGAGGTGGTGGAGGTGGAGTTGGACTATCAGCAACTGGCCCAATGGTGGGTGGCGAGGGTGTAGGCACGGCGATGGGGATGCCAATACTGCTGCTGCCACTGTTCTCTCGGCTGCCGCTTCCTCCACTGCTTCCACTGTGTGTCCTCGGTCTCTGATTTAAAGAAGCCGTCCTGCCTGGACTATGCTGACTTCCCAGCCTCGCAGGGCTTGTCATGTAGTCATTAGGAACTGTTGGAGGTTTAACAGGCTCAAGGGTTTTGTAAGGAGTATTTCGTCCCAGCGTTCCCCGGCCTGACATGGGAGGACTCGGTGGTTTCTGAGTAGGAGGATTTGTTCTCGACAGTGTGCCAGTTCTTGCAGGCTGGTTATTTCCATGCTTGACACCGTGGCCCACATCATCCAGAACCGTATAGTCAATAGGTTTCCGAATATACCTTACAGGTCGCTCCATGTTCGCAGGTGCTATTATTTTGTGAGTTCTTGATGTATTCTTATTTGTCGTCAAAATACCAATCTCTCTTCGAGCCACTTTCTCTTTATGAATGTCCACAGTCTGTGAGATGTGATTGATGGAGGACTCCATTCTCCGGAGCTGAGAGGCCTGGATGTCCAGCAGTTGGAGCACATTGTTAGCCAACGCATTTATCTGATAAGCGACACTAGCTAGGGATTGGGTTGTATAGGCTTTGGTCTCTTCTAAAGCTTTTCTCTTGTCTGTAGCCTGTATGTAGTTGTTTTCACAGTAGTCCGCTACTCGGGTCAGGTTCTGGTAATTCTCAATCAGCGCCCTCTTGCCGGACGGGATTTCCTCCTCTAGTAACATCTGCAGCTCTGCCATTTTCCACCCCTCCGCATCGCTTCCTCTCGCGTTAAAGAGACAGAGGCAACAGCAAGGTCCGCGGCGGCTCCGAGCACCTCACAGCCCGGATACAAACCGCCTGCCCGCCCTCCCGCCTGGTATTGTGGGGAGACGGGTTCTTTATCACTGCTGCTAGCCCATAATAATAACAGACCAGGACCTAAATTTATTCTACATAGTAAAGTCAGAGAGCTCAGCCTCCAAAACAGTCTTAGCCTTTCTCTCCCATTGGTAAACTGAAAGTATAAACCCAAAATTCCTCTTGCAATTAGGGATACTTTAAGTAGGAATTTTATGACTGACTGCCTAATTATAAGAAGCTTTCCAATCTTTTATAGGCAGACACATCCCACCATTATAGAAGCATAATGTTAATAATCACATCTCACTGATACAAGAATTTTGGAATATTGGCTGGGCCATTAAGTACGATCTTGGCATGGCAATGTTTTATGTGCTATCTTGAGTACCTCTTCTTAGGGCTACACTATTCATCTCATGTTAACAACTTATTGATCAGAGACATGCTAATACTCACTTATATAATCAAACTGCAGACCACAGGAGTTTGCTTCTGCAAAAATCCCCCAGTCAATAACGAAACAAGAAACTAAAACCAGTAACTCCAAAATGCTCCCTTAAGTTCACACCAAGCTGCTCAACTTATTATAAATAAATTATAATCAAATCATTATATAATATTGTAAAATATTTTCTTCATTAGAGTGATAAAAAATGTCTTTCTACACTTTTTATCACTCTAATGACGAAAAGCTGAGCTTTTCTATTCACTAGTTACATAACCTGGAGGAAGTTTCCACTTTTTTACCTGTGAAAATTGCAGATAATAGATTAGAACCCATAATTACCAGACCAGAGATAAAAAACTGAGAGAATGCATTACAATAGGAGATTGATTTTTGTCCTTGAACTTTTTCTATCCTTCTCTAAAAAGGACTAGGACAAAATTCTTACCTCCTAGGAAGGTAGGGCAGATGAGGGAACTAGAACATAGGATGGAGACACTGAGGACAAGGCCTCATAGGAAAAAATGGCAGTAATCCAGAGTTCATTAGGAAGCAGGGAGGCAGATGTTTTCTCCTAGCCTGATCTTCCCCAGAATGGGCCAAACAAAATATGCCCGAAGGTAACTAAAAGGTTACTGAAGTCTCTGCTACTGTCCTCTACGTCCCAGTTGTTGTTGTTCAGTTACTAAGTCATCTCTGACTCATTGCGAACCCATGGACTGCAGCATGCTAGGCTTCCCTGTCCTGTAGTATCTTCTGGAGTTTGCTCAGATTCATGTCCATTAAGTTGATGATGCTATCTAACCATCTTATCCTCTGCCACCCTCGTCTCTTTTTGCCATCAGTCTTTCCCAGCACCAGGGTCTTTTCTAATGAGTCAGCTCTTCGCATCAGGTGGCCAAAGTTTTGGAGCTTCAGCTTCAGCTTTGGTCTTTCTAATGAATATTCAGGGTTGATTTCCTTTTGATTAGTTTGATCTCCTTGGGAATCTCAAGAGTCTTCTCCAACACCACAGTTCAAAAGCATCAATTCTTCCTTAATCAGCCTTCTTTATGGTCCAGCTCTCACATGTGTACATGATTACTGGAAAAACCACAGCTTTGACTATATGGACCTTTGTCAACAAAGTGATGGCTCTGCTTTTTAATATGCTGTCTAGGTTGGTCATAGCTTTCCTTCCAAGGAGCAAGTGTCTTTTAATTTCATGGCTGCAGTCATTGTCTGCAGTGATTTTGCGGTCCAAGAAAAAAAAATCTGTCACTGTTTCCACTTTTCCCTTTCTATTTGCCATGAAGTGATGGGACTGGATGCCATGATCTTAGTTTTTTGAATGGTGAGTCTTAAACCAGTTTTTTCACTATCTTCTTTCACCCTCAAGAGGTTCTTTAGTTCTTCATTTTCTGCCATTAAGTCCCAGTAAGCCCTCTGATTAACCCATCGATGGTTAAAACAAAGTAGATATCTACCACTAGGTGATGCCAACCTGTATTCGGGAATAGGCTGTATATGGATCAAGCAGCCTGACTCCCAGAACTTCCGGTGACACTCACAGCGCTAATCACACAGGCTGGCCCCAGACACATCAGTGACCTTGCAATAATGCGACACTATATTTGTCATGAATAAAATTTTCTGTGCCCCACTCACGGTGCTGTGCTGTGGTTTTACCGTAATGACTTCCTCACAGGGATGTCTGGTGTGCTCTAGGCCAGAGATATGAAACACAAGCTAACTTATACCCATACTTTCTCCTATTTAGTCTTTACTGGCTCCAATTATGCCACAAGTCTAACAATGAAAGCTAGGGACACTACTTACCCATGTTGCGTGCTCTCTATTACTACCTTAATACTGAACTACCAACACTTTTCAAGTGTCTGTGTGCTGAGTTTTTACCAGGCATCTTATATACATTATTGATGACACTTATAGCAACCTTACATGGTAGTATTTGCCCCGTTTTGCAGATGAGAGGACTGAAATTTAAGTTGGAGCATACTTCTCTAAAATATACTGTGTGCCCAGCTTCTGATCTATGAAAATACATTTAATAAATGGAACAAATAAGGAAAAAAGCTTTCAGTTTTATCATATTGTAGCTAGAAAAGAGACAGAGAAACAGAAGTGAGAGAAGAAACATTATCTCAGTTTTAATTTTTAGAAGAAAAAAAGCACACTCTCTAAAAATTTTAAGAATGGACACTATTAGAATGCTCAGACATTCTTGAAATTCCTACTTATCCCCCTTACTTACAATAACAAAAACAACAAAAATTCCCAAACTGAATCTCCAAAAAGGGGTGGGGTGGGGTGGAATCCTATTTCAGTTTATAGAAAAATGTTCTAGTTCATGGAGTAATAAATAGTCTCATCTGTAGTATCAAGAATTTTTCAAATCTTGTCATTTGCATGACTAGAAGCAGCTCAAATTCTACTTGAACATTCAAGCAGGATATATCAAGTGGACTCTAAAGAATACTCAAGTATTCCAAAGCTATTCCTTAAATCTAATGCTTTTAGCACATCGTTAAAGTGGAAAACCACAAAACCAGGTAAGGTACATATACCTCAGAGTCAGCAAGTTTCATTCATTATGTAAATAACCAGTCCTCAATGAAAAAGAGAGTAAATAAACCCATGACTCAGCAAGATCACAAATAACATCATAACATTCAGGGCTGCTCACTAACATCTAAAATGGCAACGTCAAATCTGAAAATCCTAAGGATCTACCTCTCCACCTTCTGATGCTTCATAATAAGGACAAGACTAAGCCAAAAACTTGAAGTGGCTCATAGGCCTGGTTTCCTAATCTTGTCTGTTTCAAAGAACAAATGTATGGCTAAAATTCAATATGAAAAAAAATTACCTCAAACATTCTAAATGCTATGGCGTTGTTTAAATATGCTTTTTATCAAGGATTCTAAAGCCTCTGGTACTAACATTCTAACATTTGTAGTCGGCCATGACCCCAAAATTATTCTTCTGACTTTCCTGAAAAAATAAAATTAGTCCTTTATCATCTTGATTTAATTTTGTTCCCAGTGTTTTAAATCACACTGATTTAACCAGATATTTTCCCATTACATTTACATAATCTCAATCCTTTGTCTAACTTATGATTTAAACTTTAATTTTATAAGATGCTGGCCATTTCACCTAATTTTATATCACTGATTTTACCAGTAAGAATAGTTTTATTTAAAAAGAGAAAAAGCTTTATAATCTTTAGCAAATCATTGTAACTAAAAACATTTATCTATAAGATAAAAACAACAGATAGCATTTATTAGACACTTCCCATGTTCATATTATCATATCTAATTATTATATTTAATTCTCATGATTCTTTTATAGAGGAGGAAAGAAACTGTTAGGGGAAGCACACTGACTGAAACCGCCCACCCTGGCCAGGCACCATAGTAACCATTTGCATGAGTTGTTTTATGACAGGAGATCCTGATAAGGAATACGGAACTAATAAGCCACCACCAGCCGGAAGAGTTCGGGAAAGGTCAAAAGGAAACACCGCGTGTCTGTCCACTTCCCAGAATCCCTCTTGCTAGCATCCATCTTGGCTGCGTGCGCCACCAGGAAAGACTCTGAATTAGAATGACTGGCCAAACACCACCCGGAAACGAATCCCATCACCACGAAACCCAAGACTGAGAGCCATGCGGCAGAGCAGTTCTCCTGGGTTCCCTTACCTACTGCTCTCCACCCGGGTGCCCTTTCCCAATAAAATCTCTTGCTTTGTCAGCATGTGTCTCCTCGGACAATTCATTTCCGAGTGTTAGACAAGAGCCCAGTTTCGGGCCCTGGAAGGGGTCCCCCTTCCTGCAACAAAATCAGTGAGTAATAACTTGTCCAAGTTACACAGCAAGTAAATGACACAGCTGGGATTAAAAAACATTCCCAAAGTTTATCAGAAAGATCAGGTGGTATAAGGGACACAGAGCTCTTTGTGTATTGTGGAGAGTTCTAAATATATGATCATGACACATCATAACGTGTGATAAGGACATGACAAATTAATAAACAAATAATTTGTAATATATGAGATCAAGCACTAATCCACAACCAATATGTACTCCCCTTTTAAGACTGACCCAACCATGTATCGATATTTCACTACACTCCAGGTTACCCCTGGAGCCATCCATCTCATCAAAATAAAACTGAATCACATATTAATACATGTATATTATGTGGGACAAAAGTAACAATCGTATTAAATTCAAAATATACTACCATTGATTACTCTCTGCATCTATTAAATCCTACATCATTTTGACATGGAAAAAAATTGGGTTCGTTTGTCATGATAGCTCAGAAAGTTCTATTGATTTTTACTTCATTTTCTGTAGTTGCAGTTATTTTGAAGAAGCTAAAAAGACTTGCCTTTTACTGGGAAAGAGAAAACCTATATAGGATTTTTAAATAACGAACATCAAAAAGAGACTTGCTCCTTGGGAGGAAAGCTATGACAAACCTAGACAGCATATTAAAAAGCAGAGACATTACTTTGTCAACAAAGTTCCGTCTAGTCAAAGGTATGGCTTTTCCAGTAGTCGTGTACAGATGTGAGAGTTGGACCATAAAGAAAGCTGAGCGCCAAAGAGTTGATGCTTTTGAACTATAGTGTTGAAGAAGACTCTTGAGAGTCCCTTGGACTGCAAGGAGATCCAACCAGTTCATCCTAAAGGAGATCAGTCCTGGGTGTTCATTAGAAGGACTGATGCTGAACCTGATGCAAAGAACTGACTCATTGGAAAAGACCCTGATGCTGGCAAAGACTGAAGGCAGGAGAAGGGGTCCACAGAGGACAAGATAGTTGGATGGTATCACTGACACAATGGCCATGAATTTGAACAAGCTCCGGGAGTTGGTGGTGATGGAGAGGGAAGCCTGGAGTGCTGCACAGTCCATGGGGTCGCAAAGAGTCGGACGTGACTGAGTGACTGAACTGAACTCATGCTTTTGGTATGTATTTTATTTTGGTATATATTTCTTTGATGAGTGCATTTGAATGAAAATATGAGGATAATGGTAAAAGAGAAAAAGGGTATAAATGTTGTTGTACAAAAGAAAATAACATAACACTGTAAAGAAATTATACTCCAATTAAAAACTAAATTAAAAAAAAAGAAATGTTAAGTAGAAAAGGAACTGTAGGTTAGAAGAGTATGATAAAAGAACCAAAAACAAGGATGAGCTATGAGAGCACTGTATTTCCCCTTTTTACACTTTGAGTCCATGTGAACCATGGATATGAAAGGATTTTGTGCAGAGGACTTGAAAAATGGGCGTGAAAGGATTTTCTTAGGTTTACAGACCTCGATTTTTTTTTTTTATCCTACTAGAAGAGTTATCTGGACTATTAGATTTTTTAAAGGAACAAGAGGCAAAGGAAGATCAAGACAAAGACAATGGGGAAGGGTAAAAGAACAGCTGAGAAGGAAGGGTAAGGGGAGAAAGGAAACCTTCCAAGGGTTTGTCTGTGCACTGATGTTCTGAAGGCAGGGCCAGTACAGGTCACTTTCAGATGAGAAGAGGCCAGCTCCTAAGTGGAAGACCATCACAGCAAACAAAGGAGAAAAGGCATCCAAGAGCCGGATCACGGAGCAGCCTGAAAGTCAGTGCATGGAGTCTGCAATTTCTTTCGCTGGGAGAAGAAATTCCTCTATCATTTAACTAAGAAATGCAAATACTGATGACTAAACTCCTCACAAGATCTACATTTAGCATGAGATCAGCCTTGATGAGGCTTCCCAGGTAGAGCTAGCGGTAAAGAATATGCCTCCCAATCCAGGAGACATAAGAGACTTGGGTTCGATCCCTGGCTCGGGAAGATCCCCTGGAGGAATGCATGACAACCCACTCCAGTATTCTTGCCTGGGGAATCCCAAGCACAGAAGAGTGTGGCGGGCTATGGTCCATGGGGTCACAAAGAGTCGGACACAATTAAAGTGACTTAATATGCATGTAATCTTGAACGCAAAGCCCAAGTCTGTTCATGGTATCATACTTCTGGCCCTCAGCTCCTTCTATATCTCTACTCACTTCAGCCCTAGGATCCAGCTAAACTGAGAGATCACAGAAAGCAAATCTGGCTTTCAGAAAGCACAACTTTCAGAGGAAACTTCTTTCCCACATTGACTAAATAAATCTTTATGAAAGGTACAAATTAAAGTGATTTTACCTTTGATTAATGTATTTATCTATTTCACATATTCAAAGTCATTAAACTTTTATTTTAAACAAAATACAAAATAAGAAAAATTTATTTTTATCTGTGGGTTTCAGATATTCAGATTTCAATATTTTTTCACATACATTGTAAAAACAAAGGCAAAGTACACATGATTACATAATTCAAATATTTTTATATTGGTAATGGCAAGAAAAGACTATCAAATCAATTAACTTTTTATATCTTATACTTGCTTTTTCATGTCATATTAGGTATTCTACTCCATTTTATACAACAAAAACAAAACTCCCTGTCCAAACATGTCATATGCAAAATATGACTTTTTTTCTTTAGGTGACCTGATTTTTTTCTGTTTCCAAAACATTACAGCATGCATGGCTGGAAATACATGGATCATCTTTGAATGCTGTATAAGTTTTTAAAGACTACAAACCATGGAAAACATGCTTTCACATCAGTACAGGCGCTTGTACTGATCGTGAATAGTGAAAACATGTATGACATGATAGCTGACACTAAGTTACACACTTGTATCTTCACTGTCTCTGTCACTGGGACGGTGAGCTCAGGAGAGCAGTACTTAGAACAGCGCCACCCAGCGGCAGTCACCCCAGCACTTACTGAATGAATGAAAGTGAGAGAGAAAGTCATGTCCATCTCTTGGCAACCCCATGGACTGTAGTCCGTGGAATTCTCCAGGCCAGAATACTAGAGTGGGTAGCCTTTCCCTTCTCCAGGGCATCTTCCCAACCCAGGGATCAAATCTGGGTCTCCCACACTGCAGGCCGACTCCTTACCAGCTGAGCCACCAGGGAAGCCCAAGAATACTGGAGTGGGCAGCCTATCCCTTCTCCAGCGGATCTTCTCCACCCAGGAATCGAACTGGGGTCTCCTGCTTTGCAGGCACATTCTTTACCAACTGAGCTACCAGGGAACCCCGTTGAATGAACTAACATAAATAATTCATTATCCTGAAAATCATTTGCACTTGACAGTTCGGATCACCCCTCAGTGATCTGATCACTGCTCAGATTGTTGAGCAGTGGGCTCAACAATCACTGCACAATTATTACATGTTGAAATGCAGGCTTGAGGGCTAGGAAGAGAATTTCTTTAAAAGTGGAGGCAAAAAGGAACTGAAGTAGGTACATGACAGGTGGCCTATAGTGACAGTTAGAAGCCCATATTTTTTTTTCCCATTTATTTTTATTTGTTGGAGGCTAATTACTTTACAATATTGTAGTGGTTTTTGCCAAACATTGACATGAATCAGCCATGGATTTACATGTGTTTCCCATCCCGATCCCCCCTCCCGCCTCCCTCTCCATCCCATCCCTCTGGGTCTTCCCAGTGCACCAGCCCTGAGCATCAGTCTCATGCATCCAACCTGGGCTGGAGATCTGTTTCACCCTTGATAGTATACTTGTTTCAATGCTGTTCTCTCTGAACATCCCACCCTCACCTTCTCCCACAGAGTCTAAAAGTCTGTTCTGTACATCTGTGTCTCTTTTTCTGTTTTGCATATAGGGTTATTGTTACCATCTTTTTAAATTCCATATATATGCATTAGTATACTGTATTGGTCTTTATCTTTCTGGCTTACTTCACTCTGTATGATGGGCTCCAGTTTCACCCACCTCATTAGAACTGATTCAAATGAATTCTTTTTAACGGCTGAGTACTATTCCATGGTGTATATGTACCACAGCTTCCTTATCCATTCGTCTACTGATGGGCATCTAGGTTGCTTCCATGTCCTGGCTATTATAAACAGTGCTGCGATGAACATTGGGGTGCACGTGTCTCTTTCAGATCTGGTTTCCTCAGTGTGTATGCCCAGAAGTGGGATTGCTGGGTCATATGGCAGTTCTATTTCCAGTTTTTTAAGAAATCTCCACACTGTTTTCCATAGTGGCTGTACTAGTTTGCATTCCCACCAACAGTGTAAGAGGGTTCCCTTTTCTCCACACCCTCTCCAGCATTTATTGCTTGTAGACTTTTGGATAGCAGCCATTCTGACTGGCGTGTAATGGTACCTCATTGAGGGTTTGATTTGCATTTCTCTGATAATGAGTGATGTTGAGCATCTTTTCATGTGTTTATTAGCCATCTGTATGTCTTCTTTGGAGGAATGTCTGTTTAGATCTTTGGCCCATTTTTTGATTGGGTCATTTATTTTTCTGGAATTGAGTTGCAGGAGTTGCTTGTATATTTTTGAGATCAATCCTTTGTCTGTTTCTTCATTTGCTATTATTTTCTCCCATTCTGAAGGCTGTCTTTTCACCTTGCTTATAGTTTCCTTTGTTGTGCAAAAGCTTTTAAGTTTCATTAGGTCCCATTTATTTTTGCTTTTATTTCCAATATTCCGCGAGGTGGGTCATAGAGGATCCTGCTGTGATTTACTTCGGAGAGTGTTTTGCCTATGTTCTCCTCTAGGAGTTTTATAGTTTCTGGTCTTACATTTAGATCTTTAATCCATTTTGAGTTTATTTTTGTGTAAAAGCCCGTATTTAACACAGTTTCTATTTAGCTCCATTTCACTAACATGATTTCATGTCTTAGATGGCAAACAAAGGTAGAAAGAATGGGGAGAGACAGGTACATGACATGCAACCATCAGGCACCCAATTACATTACAGGAAGTGTGTCTCTGTGAGCCAGAATTTTACATGTAACACCCTAAATTAGGTAACTGAAACATGAAAGAAAATCAGCGAAAAATAAGAAATACAGACTGCAGAAACGGAAGAGCTTACCTGCTTTAGAACTTCAACTAAAACTAGACAAAAAATGAAATCTACTGCTAAGTCTCTCCTTTCAAGAAGATAGTCTCTTTCACGTTGCTGTTCATCCCTGAAACAAGAATCGCAAATTAGGATTGCATTATGAAAAGAGCTCTTGGTTAGTATTTCATGTTATTTACTGAATTCCTAGTACATATGGTGTTTCATGGCAACTGTTAAAAGTTTTTGTAATTGTGTTCTCATTTTGTACATTAGGAATTTACATGCAAATCTCACTACTACATCTGTCAGAAATTAAACCTAATCTAAAAGAATTAGAGGGACTTTCTGGTGGTTCAGTGGTTAGGACTCTATGCTTCCAGTGCAGGGGGGTATGGGTGCAATTCCTGGACAGGGAACTAGGATCCCACATTGCCAAGTGGCGCGGCCAAAAAATTGAATAGAATTTATCCCCTACTGTTGTGTGAAAATTGTATAAATCTTAATTATGTTGAATAGGTTCACAGAGCTTTTTATGCCTACTATATCCTTCTACTTCTCTGTATATTCATCCTGCTAATTTTTAGAGTTTGATATTGAAACTTCAACTAAAAATCTTATCTACTTCAAAAAATTATTGTAATATATAATGGAACGATATGTAACCTTGTTCTGTATTTTCCAAGTCTCCTGTAAATGTGTTATCATATGTTCATAATTTTAAAAAAATAAAAAACATACAAATGGAAATTTTTAAATAAATAAAACCATATTTTAAAATAAAAAATAAAAGAACAAGAGGAAGAAAAATATGAAAATACAGTGCCAGGTCATCTTTTCACAAATCTAAGTTGGAAAATCACAAGTGGCATCTGCTGAAGTCTAATTCTAAACCATGGGCCATCATCTGAACACAAACAGATGTTTTAACTTAAATCCATGATCTCCCTGGGAAATTTGAAGAAAGAAAAGACAAGTTCAAGGATTTAACTCCAGGAAGAGTCTCAACTGTAAGAATATAAGGTTTGAGCAGTCTTTCAGTATCACAATTGTTTCCCTTCACAAACCACATGAACAGGACTTTCTCTGAATGTTTTTTAACTTTGTGGATGACTGCTAAAGCTCCTCACTGCACTGCTGAGACAGCGCTCCTGACATGCATTTCGGCAGGACCAGCTCCAGTAGGGACTCCTGAAGGGCAGCACCTACTTCCACTGACACCTTCACCTGATTCACAGTTCAAGTGTGAACCATCTTTTCCCTCTGTTACCAGTTTGTAACAGAAGTAACCAAACAGTAACAATCGTCAGCTGGTAACACTGTAGCCTCTTCACTGGAAGTACTTCAAGCCTAGACAGAAAAGTAAAGAAATGCACCACTTACCCCTTAGATTTTGTGCTGGACCGAGGCCTATACTCGTAAGACTCGTCTTCAGCTCCGTTCTGGCGTCTGTACCAGTCAAACAAGGTGCGGAGTAAGGAAGGGAGACAGTGCTCTGCTACGGAGCTCATAGAGCTTATCAGCTGAAAACACAAGATGAGGCCAAAGATGAAATAAAGACACCAAAGCGGCACGCTTCTAACTCTGCTCCCGTCACTTAGAAGTAAGCCACATTTCTAGAGTAAACTAACACGAAACATAGTCATTCAACACCAATAAATGTATTTCAAAATAAAAATAAGGGCTGGGAGTCTAGCCAAGTAATAAAGTATAGTGAGTTACATTTCACTGACTATTAAAATTTACCCAAATCCATGCAGTTTAGTTCAGTGGCTTTCCACCCTTCTCCTGCCTCCATATGCTACTCGTGTAAAGACATGACTGTCAGTAACATCCCTGATTATACTCATGACACCTCTGGGTGAACTGTTAAACACAACATGAAACAATCACATCCACTTCCTTTCCCTGGCCAGTTCCTCTCTACTCTTGTGAATGAAATATTCTAAAATGTTACCACTAGAAGGGATAAAGAGATGCAGAGACAGAGAAGACCACACCACATTAGAACTATGGGAAAAGCTCCACTTTATTCTCTGTTGCTATAACATGGAACAGAGAATTATAATCACACAATTTGTGATACTCATAAATAAACATATTAGAAATGTGTTATATACATGCTTTTCAAGCTTAGAATATATAAATGGACAGCATAAACATAAATGGAGTGGGACGGATGCCTGCCACTCAATCTGAGGCATCCCTTAAACTATCTGAATTGTAGGTTAGTTTTATCAGATTCATTTCATGAATGAACCCAGCTTGCCTGAAGAGGTGGTAAGAGGTACACCAGCTACCATTAGTCATCCCTGAGGTCACTTTTCATCTTGAGGATGCAGAGAAAAAACATACTCTCTTCACAAGAAACTCTGTATCTGAGTTGCTCATAAAATTAATATTTTAAAATTAGCGTACAGTAAAACACGCTTCACTTTGTTTGACTTAACTAAAAAAACTACAGGCTATGGGAATACTCAAGGTCTCATTCAGTTCCACAACCATAGGAAGTGTCAGTTAATGAAGATAAATGGCTACCTCTAGGAATTAAACATTTATTTTTCCTAATCTTTTCTATTTTTCATGTAACAAAGAATGAAACAGGTTGATTGTGCATTCTTCTTTTTATAATCTGTCTTCCTTTAATCATGCACTTATGATTTATAAATTATCATAACCTGACAGGTGAATAGTTTCTAATATAGAGAATTAAAATAAAAACAAGATTCTAATTTTATTTAAGCATTTTGAAATTTTATATTTCATTAACAATGAATACTATCAATTAAAGGAAATCCCTTTTAATATTTAAAGAAGGAAAAATAAAACATCATCTGCTACTAGAAATATATAAAAGCAGTTTATTTCACACATAGCTTTTATTGTAAAAAAGAATCAAGCTATTGGGCATGATAATTTAGTTTTATTAATCATTTACATAAGAAAAGAAATGGAAACTTCCTTAAAATATTGCTTAATAAGTTTCAAATTCTGATCATTCATTCATCATTAGTTAAATAGATTCAAGATGTGAATAATCTAAAATACTTTATATTACCTTTAAAATATTGGTAATACATTAATAATCACTAGTACTTAGTATCTTGTGTAATGGCATTAAGATTTGAAAAGGGCTGTATGAAGTGATCTTATTACCTTAACAGAAGCCTTCTTATTTATAGCTTCTTCTTAGACCAGCAGCTATTTACCAAGTGTATGCATCAGAATCACCTAGGGAGCTATTGTAAAATACAGGTGCCAGAGCACCACTCTTGGTCAGCAGAACTGGAGCAGGATCCAGAAACACTATTTTGGTAAGCTTCCACCAAGTAATTCTAATCAGTCATCTCTATCTAATCAAGCAGACTAACATGAGCATTAACTTCTATCTCCTAGATACCTAATTATGAGTAAAGTAGCTCAGGAATACTAGGTGGCAACAGAAAGCTGATCTCGGTTATTGAGTTTTGCAGACAATCAGTATATAATGAAATAGTTATTGAGCAAAGACAAATATGGTAAAAATAACACTTGATCAAATATTCACTATTAGCAAGAGGAAAGAACTGACATTAGAAAAATACCACTACATTTTAGATATTAGGATTCTATACAAAGATTTCTGGTTTGGGGGTTATTTTGGGGTGGGGGGTTGGCCATTGTATATTTTCTTTTTAGGCTTCTTTGGCTTTCGTGTCCATAGGCACTCCCCCTGATCTTTGCACAAACACAGCTACAAGTTTGAGCATGGGCTGTAGTCAATGCCTCCTAGGACAACCCACAACCACTGCAGCCGGAGACTGCAGATAAACGCTGCAGCCCTCCACTCTTCAGACAGACAAATATAGGCAACATTCTCGACAGCCCTCAGAATGGAACGAACCCCCAGTGCCCAGGGCAGTGATCTCTATCAGTTCTTCCTTTTCCCTGCATCACTCTCTCAAGTCTCCTCCCTAGAGTCTCTTTCCAGAACCAAGTCCTTGTCTCTGGCTCTGCTTTTAGAAGGGGGTGGAAAGGGAGAAAACCAGGCTAGATGCTTCAATATAAAGGTTCTGAGAGCCCCAACAGGAAAAAAAAAGTAAATGTTAAGAGGTCAAATACGTAAAATTGTGTATAAGGAAAGATTGAGGGATATAATTGGAAACCTGAAATTTTTCAAAGGGCATAATAAAGAGAGTACCAATGAAAAGCAAAGTTTTAAAATATTTAATAAACAGAAATCAATAAAGTTCACAGCTCATAACTCATTCTGTTTGTTTTGTTAAAACCAAACGACCAAGGAATTCCACGGCAGCTCAGCAGTTAGCATGCCGCACTGCCACGCTAGCAGCCTGCGTTTGGTCCTTGGCCAGGCTTCTTAGTTTGTGTGTGTGTATAATATATATGTATATATTTATATAAAAGAGACTATCAGCTCCAGACAGAATCTAGTGTATAAAGATATATAGGGCCACTAAACAAAATATAGAAATTTCTTAATCCTGGGTGTATATGTATTTGGATCAGACTGTTAGGATAAACATTTTCTTTTCAAGAGAAAAAAAAAAAAACCACACTGGCATACCTGGTCAAACTGAAGATCTTCACCCCTCTGGAGAGATCTAGATAATGGCTTCTCCTACAATTGAAAAAAAAGTATATGCAAAATATTAGGAAATTTACATATATTAAACAGTTGAGATCTGAAAGTTGGTTTTGATTTCTTTTGTAATTATTCTTTTGTAATTAATTAGTTCTAAGGGGAGGTGCTGATGTGCTAATATAAACAAAATTTAATTAATTTAATTTAGAAGAGCATACACAGCATGACCCTTTCTGTCAGCCTTACTATCTACTTTTCTTGCTTCCTATTCCACATAGAATTATTTAACTTACTGAATGTGAGAGGTGTCTCAGACTATGTTCAATTCTATTACAACTGATTCTTTTATTGAGATTCTTTAGGATGATTTTCTAAACTTTCTACAGAATTTTTACTTGAAATATGTATCATAAAAAACCAGTGCCATTCTTCAACTGGAATTGAGAAATTTAGAAGTTTTAGAATTTTAAATTTAGAATTTTAGAATTTAAGAGAAAAACTGGAATTTAGAAATATGTATATTCTGAAGCTTATCTATCCAAGAGTCCCAATTTCCCTCTCTCATTTATGACTCACCCTCATGAAAATAAACTCACAAACATATTTGCCATTGAAATGCAAAAATTCCTAATCTAACTATCAGAGAATCATGTTTCTAACTAATTTAATTGGAGTCGGTTAAATACTTGAATTTTATGTCGCTTCAGTTTCTTCTTTTTTATTTAATTTATTTTTATTGAAGGATAATTGCTTTACAGAATTTTGCTTTTTTCTGTCAAACCTCAACATGAATCAGCCATAGGTATACATATATCCCCGCCCTTTTGAAAATCCCACCCCATCCCACCCCTCTAGGTTGCATTACCTGAGCCATACAGCAAATTCCCGTTGGCTATCTATTTTACATATGGTGATGTAAGTTTCCAGGTTAACTCTTTCCATACATCTCACCCTATCCTCCCCTCTCCCCATGTCCGTAAGTCTATTCTCTATGTCTGTTTCTCCACTGTTGCTCTGTAAATAAATTCTTCAGTACCATTTTTCCAGATTCCATATATATTTGTTAGAATACAGTATTTATCTTTCTCTTTCTGACCTCACTTCACTCTGTATAATAGGTTCTAGGTTCATCCACCTCATTAGAACTGATTCAAATGTGTTCCTTTTATGGCTGAGTAATATTCCATTGTGTATATGTACCACAACTTCTTTATCCTTTCATCTGTCGATGGACATCTAGGTTGCTTCCATGTTCTAGCTATTATAAATAGCACTGCAATGAACAATGGGATACATGTGTCTCTTTCAATTTTGGTTTTATGGCGCTTGACTTTCTTAATAGGCAAAAGGTTTTTGGTATGTCTTTGGCACTTGAGTCCTTAAATACTAATCAAACTCTGGTAATTATCTTGCAGACAAGTCTTCTATCTCTAAAACCAACTACTATGCACGATAAACACGCAACATGATAATGATACTGTCCAATAGTATATATGCCCAGTTAACTAGCTTTAAGTCTCACAGCAAATTCAAGAGAACACTGCTTCTGTAAGTATCTAAAAGTTTGGAAATTACTGAGTTATCCTAATGTGACTTGTGTACTTAAAACCTGGGCTAGGGGTAGTGTAGGAGAGAGAATAAGCTGTTTCTTCCCAACTTACTTGACTTACTTGATCCCTCTTTCATTGTAATACTAAACTGAAAGGTTTTCAGTAATGTTTTGAGGAACCCTTATCTACATAGTTCATTACCCCATAGGGTATTTATACAATAAAGTAATGACTAGGAAGACTAAAAGAGAGCAATTAACTTTTCCAGAAACACTCACAATGTTTTCTTATACTCAACACTTTTCATTTCTCAATAAACTCACACTTTTTCAAAGATTTCTGAACATTTGATACCCTCACGGAGTTTTCCCTAAACCAAAAAGTGAGAGTTAGCTGTTTTTTACATAATAAGAACTCAGAAATGATGTTTGAATGCGAAATACTCATGTCACTAACAGTTAAAAAACATTAATTTCTTGGACTCCAAAATCACTGCAGATGGTGACTGCAGCCATGAAATTAAAAGACGCTTGCTCCTTGGAAAAAAAGTTATGACCAACCTAGGCAGCATATTAAAAAGCAGAGACATTACTTTGCCAAAGGTCCGTCTAGTCAAAGCTATGGTTTTTCCAGTAGTCATGTACGGATGTGAGAGCTGGATTATAAATAAAGAAAGCTGAGCACTGAAGAATTGATGCTTTTGAACTGTGGTGTTGGAGAAGACTCTTGAGAGTCCCTTGGACTGCAAAGACATCCAACCAGTCCATCCTAAAGGAAATCAGTCCTGAATATTTACTGGAAGGACTGATGCTGAAGCTGAAACTCCAATACTTTGGCCACCTGACGTGAAGAATTGATTCGTTGGAAAAGACCCTGATGCTGGGAAAGATTGAAGGCAGGAGGAGAAGGGGACAACAGAGGATGAGATGGCTGGATGGCACCACCGACTCAATGGAAATGAGTTTGAGTAAACTCCAGGAGTTGGTGATGGACAGGGAGGCCTGGTGTGCTGCAGTCCATGGGGTCACAAAGAGTCGGACACGACTGAGTGACTGAACTGAAGTGTACTGCACTAAATACAGATTACTAATCAAGGACTTTGTCTTAACCTCTCAGTTTGATTATAATATGGTTGAGGACGGCCTAATCATTGCTCCAGCAGATGTACTTTCAATATGAGACTTTGAAAAGATAAACTATTCAAAAACATGCTTGTAGTATCTGCAACCAATTAACATAACAACTGAAAAGAATACAAGTTATTCTCCCATCCAAGTACTAACTGGGCCCGATCCTGCTTAGCTTCTGAGATCAGATGAGATCTGGGTGTGTTCAGAGTGCTATGGCCATAGACCAAATTATTGTCTATATTCACATTTAGATGAACGCAAAGACTTATGTATAAGAATATTTACTGTACTATCTTTTTTTGCTGTTGTCTTCCCTGTAGCTCAAACAGTAAAGAGGCTGCCTGCAACACAGGAGACCTGGGTTCAGTCCCTGGGTCAGGAAGATCCTCTGGAGAAGGGAATGGCAACCCACTCCAGTATTCTTACCTGGAGAATTCCATGGAGAGAGGAGCCTGGTAGGCTACAGTCCATGGGATCGCAAACAGTGGGACAGGACTGAACGACTAACCCTACACTATCTTTTTTCGCAGTGGCCTCAAATTGGGTAAGTCCCAAACAGCTTATCCATAGAGACTGGTATAAAAAATTTACAGTACTTGCTCTGAGTGAAGTAGCATTCAACTGTTAGAAAGAATGAGACAAACACACATGGGCTAACAATAGAACAATCTCTGATTTTTTAAATAAAAACAGGTACAGAAAAAATATATGTATATAAAATCTCATAGCTGTGCTTTTTTTTTTTTTTTAAGGTGGAAAGTGCTATAGAGACTGATAAATAATGGACATGAAAAATAGTAAACTAAAACTATGGACAGTGATGACCTTGATAAAAAATGAAAGGATCACTATTTTTATTACATAACCTTTAAAACTATTTCCACTTTTTATAATGTCACTATTTCAAAATAATAGACTATATTAATAATGAATCTAAACTTCACAATCCCTTATACTCTAATTTTACCCTTTAACTAGTATCTGTGTGCAGAGTACCAACAGCAACATGTAGCTTCCAAGGAAAACAAAAGGGCTTATTGAAAAAATTTTGACAGTGTAACAATGATACTGACATATTTCAATAATTTGCAACTAAACATGGCCTTCTCTCCTACTAAACAATCCCTATCATTGTAGATTACAAAGTCCAATGACAGAGCAAAGAAAATATATATTGTCTTGGACTTTAGGATAGGAAGCTGCAATAGAGGTGGGGACTTCCTAATGACCACTGAGAAGATGACATTTGAGTCACAATCCGAGGGAAGGGACAGAGCTTGCCATGCAGAGTGGGGAAAAGATAATCCAGTCAGTACCCTGGGACTCCCCAAAGGCTCAGGAATTGGAGGACTTCAGTACTATGAAAGTATGGATGAAGGTGAAGTTAAAATAAAGAGTGTTGAGGGATTTCACTGGTGGTCCAGTGGTTAAGAATCCGTCTTGCAATGCAGGGGCATAGGCTCAGTCCGTGGTCAGGGAACTGAGATCCCGCATGCCACGGGGCAGCTATGTGCCACAGCTAGAGAAAAAGCCTGCGTGCCACAATGGAGACTCAGCGCAGCCAAAAAATTTAAAAAATAAGAGAGCTGGTACTGTATTGACCTGTTTTATATGTTTTTTTATTAAAAAGAGAAAACTAAAAAAAAAAAAAAAAAAGAGGTTGGCTGAATATTTCGGAAAAGTTTAAACCCTACCTCTCACTCCCTTCACCCACTCTTACTTAGCAAGTTGGCCGTCTCTCCATTCTGCCCATAGAGCAATTGCCCTTCTTAGCAAAGAGCAAAACAGAGATGTCAGCTGGGAGATTCTACAGTTGAAGACAGGGTATCATCCTGAAGACAGGGAGCTTAAGTGAAAAGGTATATGCTAAATATTAAAAACAAAAAACAAAAAAAACCCAGCTATCTTCTGCCTCTATATCCCCTGGATGTTAGTAGCCAAGCCTAAACCTTCTCATTTGGGCTACTGAAGCACCCCTCTCAGGAAATTCTGACGCGCTCCCAGCAAAAGAGCTGACATTGATTGTTGAGATGGCTACACGCTCAAGACCACAGTCAAAAAGGCCCCTCCATGTACGTGGGGATTCCAATCAACTGTTCAATGTCTCAATCATAATAAATACTATATACCATGGAACAATAAACATGTGGGCGGGGGGGGGGGGAACTAACAGAAAAATGCAGTTTGGAGGAAATAAGAGACCAGAAACTCTTTAAAATACAAAGATATTTAGTACTATCAAAACACAGTGGATAGCGCACAGTTGTAAAAAATGCTGGTCCTAAACGAAATACATACAGTCTATATTAGCAGGTGATTGGTTAAAGCCCTTTTTCCCATCTTCTTTATAGGTCACTGGCAACCTAATAACAGTGACAAATACGCACAAATGTGCCTGGATCAATTATCCAGGATCGATCTACCTCCTTCTAGGAATAAAGAAACCTAAGGTATTGGATTACATAGCTTGCAAGCTGAAATTTTAATCAATGGTTCCCCTACCTTTTTGAATCTTTCAAGATGAAAATGAAATCATGGCTGAAGTCAAGTTCAGCTAAACTTTGAATCTCTCAGCTTCCTTAACTTCCTTTTATAATGAGTTCTAATATGAGAATGAAGAGGCCAGTTCTCTCATTGTAGTGGTTGATTAAATTCTTTTAACAGAATTCTTTCACATGGGTGCTTCTAAGTTTCCATGTAACCTGTGTCCATCTGACCATGAGACATCTTAGGCTCCTCGTATCTAACAATTTGTGGATGCTATTTTCTTTAAAACAGAATGAGAGTTTCATTCAAGAACTCGAGAGAGTCATCTTGAACAGAAGTTTATTACTGGAAAGGGTATAAAATACATTTCAAAACAAATGAGATCACAATAAACGCATCTGAGGCTATAATAAAAACATTGTGACGATTTTAAATTAAATGTATTTTCATTATCTAATCGTGATGCTGGGTAGATGATACACCATCTACTCAGACTTGGACATAAATGAAACAAAGCTGGCAGAGATCTGATTTAGACATGAAGAAATTACGCTGGTACACAGAATGTGGTAGAATGAGTGGTAAAGAACCGGCCTGACAAAGCAGGAGATACAAGAGATGCAAGTTCAGTCCCTGGGTCAGGAAGATCCCCCGGAGGTGGAAACGGCAACCCACTCCAGTATTCTTGCCTAGAGAATTCCATGTACAGAGGAGCCTGGCAGACTACAGTCCATGGGGTCGCACAAAGTCGGATATAACTGAAGCGACTTAGCACGCACACATAGGAGTGTAGGTGGTAAAACCTCAGAAATATGATGGGGATTTTCTCAGCCAGGGTTTGTCCTGAGCAGCCGGAGTCTACAACATTTGTGCATTTTCCTGGTGTGTCAGAAGGAGAAGGAAGGAATGTCTCTTCTCCCTTAAGTGTGATGATGGGGTAGAAACACCTATTTTTTAATGGAATCCTGAGCACTACTCACTATAACTCAATAATCTCACTTTAAATTACATAGTGGATGTTTCTGAAATGAACTGTTAAATGAATGAATAAAATATAGTCAGCATCAGTCTATTCTGAAAGAAATATTAGAAGCTCTGGATAACACAATGATACTATGCTTTGTCAGAAGGAAAACAAGGGTGCAGGCCACAGCAGTGTTCTCAAGAATAAGTTCAATTTATATGACGAACTTTTACTAAGAGCCTACCACCAAGGACAGTGCTGCAGGTACAAGAGGAGAGAGACCTGGTTCTCGGCATCAAGTAGCGTACATCGGTAAAGATAAATATGTAAACGATAAACCATAACATGACAATGTCAGAATCTAGGAGTGTGAACAAAATTACTATAGTAAAACACAGATTCATTTAGCTTAAGGAAGGATCACTATGTTAGAGGGAACATGTGGGAAGTTGGAAGGATGAGCAGAGGTTTAAAAACAGAGGAGTTAAAAGCATTTAGATCAAGAGAAAAATAAAAACAAATACATCAGAACAACAGAATGTATGGAGGATACTTTTAAGCCAATACTTTTGTCACAGCATACATCTGGATAGGAGAATCAAGAAACATCATACAAACTATAACAAGGCTTTGAAGAGGCTGAAATGACTCCCCCAAGAACTTGAATTTAACACATAGGAATGAAAAGGAAGCAAGAGTTCTAAAGTAAGAAGGTGATAATACTGATATTTGTGTTGTAGACAAGGGACAGTCTGGTGAGAGCAAGGAAAATGGAAAGGGGATGGACTACTACTTGATTGGTTAGAAGGCTAATGCAATGGTCTAACATGACAGAATCTGACGCTGAGTTAGGTCAGTAATACTAGTATTGGTAGAAAAAGGAAAGAGCAAGATATAAAATTGCCATATTATAGACTCGTTCAAAGTAGGTTAATTTCACTCACATTCCTTAATTATGTTACTCTCAAGACTTTTACATTTCAAAATTGAAATTCCTTTAGGTATACAAGACATTTTAGAGCTGTCAGGACCAGACTGCATCATGCTGTTGATAAAACATTTTATAAAATAGGAGAAGTGTTTTAAAATGTGCTGTGCATGCTGCAAACTGTTAAAGCCAAGTGATGGGTCTAAAGGGGTCATTATACTATAATCTCTACTTTTCTATAAGTTTGTATTGAGATATATGAGTAAATAAAGGTGTAATATATTTCAAGGATACAAGGTGATAAATACACATATACTCTGAAAGGATTCCCACTATCAAGTCAATTAAAACATCCATCACCTATTTACTTTTTCTTTCTTTTTTGTTTTTAGTGAGAACACAAACTTGACTTTCTTAGCAACTTTCAGTTAAACAATATAAACAATCAACTATAATCATCATGCTCCATAAGCCTTTTTTTAATGTATCTTTAAAAAGTGATTTCCTTTCTGACTGTATGCTATTTAAGTAGGCCAATAAAGCAATCTAACATGTAATTCACAGACCATGGATGAAGAAAGGAACATTTTATAGAGTAAGTACCTTTCTAATTAAACCTTATAAGCACTATTTCATATCTACAAACTCTCATAATCCTAATTTTTAAAACAGAATTTTATATTATATACATGTAATATATACATTGGTATAAATACATATATATTGGCATAAATATTAATTTGATATGCAGAAAGCAATCATGGTATGACTAAACTGAATATACTAACAATGAGATGTACAGTTCTGAAATATACATTTTAGTTAATGATCTTTTATGTACTATTATTTCTTAAACCTCAAATACATGATTTCATACACGCTTTCCTCAGAGTAATGTCCTCCATTTAAAGATCAGAAAGAAACTCGACACTTGCAGGCACCCCACCCACAGACCATCACAGTATGAGCAGTAAGTCCTACCTACCTAAGAAAACTAAGAACATATATTTCCTTCATCTTCCCTCCTTTCTTAGGTCATCTTTATTCTCTTCCCTTCCTTTCTTCCTTCCTTCTGAGGAGGACAGCAGGTTGAGTTAAGCCTAACTCTTTGCCCTGCTGCTTATTGGCTCTGGGCCTCACACAAGTAACAGACCCTCAGTCTCAGTTCAGTCACTCAGTCGTGTCCGACTCTTTGCGACCCAGTGAACCATGCAGCACGCGAGGCCTCCCTGTCCATCACCAACTCCCGGAGCACACCCAAACCCGTGTCCATTGAATCGCTGATGCCATCCAGCCATCTCATCCTCTGTTGTCCCCTTCTCCTCCAGCCCTCAATCTTTCCCAGCATCAGGGTCTTTTCAAATGAGTCAGCTCTTCCCATCAGGTGGCCAAAGTATTGGAGTTTCAGCTTCAGCATCAGTCCTTCCAAAGGACACCCAGGACTGATCTCCTTTAGGATGGACTGGTTGGATCTCCTTGTAGTCCAAGGGACTCTCAGGAGTCTTCTCCAACACCACAGTTCAAAAGCATCAATTCTTCGGTGCTCAGCTTTCTTTATAGTCCAACTCTCACATCCATCAAATAGTGGTGAACATCTATCTCTAATTCAGTTATGTAAGGAATAAATACATTTCAGCTGTTACATCCTCTACCTCCATCTTCATTATCACCACCCAACTTGTAATCTACCAACATGATCTTGATTCATCACATATCCATTCCCTTCAAATCCCAAGAGTTACTTTCTAAAGTTACTTCACCCTGCAGAAACGGTTCTCAGGCTGTTTAATTTCCAAGTCCAATAACCTGTTCCCCAGTGTTCACTGTACTACGCGTCTATTATTTGACAATAATAATGCCATTCTATAGTTTCTTTGCCGTGATGCTATCATCTGCTGTTTTGGCTTCAATCATCATCCTCATGTGGATGATGCCAAAATCTATGTTTCCTGCAAATTCCCAAAAAGAATTTCCAGCTACCAAATAATTCCACATGGTCTGGATTGCTAGTAGCTCAAGCTTAACATACACAAACACCTTAATCATTCTTACTATCCCCAAAAAACTCTTATTTTCTTTACCAAAGTAAATATACTACCATCTTTTTGAACACTTCAAAAAATCTTTAACCCTTCATGTTCACTCAAAACACCTATTCCATTTTAATTGCGCATCAAGTTCTACTGATTCTGCTTTTGTTATTTATCTCACTTTTTTCCACTGCTAATGCCCTAGTTCAAGGCTCTTTTCATTTCAGCCTGGATTTATACAACAGCTAAACAGTCTCCACCTTTCATCTCTTCTCCTTGTTGTCCAACCACTGTATTATCCATCATAAAACAGTCTTCACAATTCTTTAGAATCCAACCCAAACCTTTGTTCTTGTTTTTTTTCCTTCCTTCTTCCTCACCATAAGTAGAGCTCCTCATGCTTTTAAGTATCCTCATGTACTGTAAATTCAAAGCTGTTTACTTATTCTAAGTTTGGCTACTGTCATATCACTAACTCACAGGATATTTTAGATTTTCTTTCATTTTCTCTTATGTTTTATCTGTCTCAATAATTCCCCTTGGTGAAATCATTTTTGTTCTTTTGCTACCTGCAGTAACTCATCTAAGTGTATTCTAGAGCCACTACAGCTTTTTAGATGACCACTTATTATCACCTATCCCTTTATTGTTTTCAAAGACATTATTTTTTAGAGTAGTTTTAGGTTCACAGTGAAACTGAGCAGAAGAACAGACCTACTGCATCCCCCTGTGCCCACACATGCATAGCCCTTACCATTATCAACATGTGCACTAGAGGGGCGTATTCATAAATGATACATCCTAATGATGCAAACTCTTATAGACTGCACTATGGTTCACAACAGGTGCTGTAAATTCTATGGATTTGGATAACCCTATGATGATGTGTATCATTACAGTATCATACAGTGTCAGGAAGTATTTAACAGGAGGCTTCCTGTGTGCTGTTTGGATCTGTCAGGAACCCTCTGGCCCTTATTAATTCCTGAATATTCAGGAATTAAGAGGAGAGGCACGCCTTTCCCAGGGCTGAGGAATCCAGGCCTTTCTCACTACGGTGATAAGTATCCTCTTCCTTTTTATGAGCCATACGGTAAAAGGTGATTGTTTGCAACTCTCTCTTTGATAGGGATGTCTTCTGTTTTGTAAGTCTGGAATTTTCATCTTTATCTTTGCTGAGAATAACCACCTTGTAAGACAGTATATATGCCCACACCATGTTGATTAAAACACCTTTGCTCCATCAGAGCTTGGGTCCCCGTGTCTTTCTTTCTTTCTATTCTTTCTGTCTTTCTCTCTCTCTCTCTCTCTCTCATCCATTCAAGAGGGCGCCTGGTGCCTACGTGCAGCAGCGCGAGCCCAAGAACAGGACTCTATTGGCTTTCCGCGTAAACCAGGGGATATCAGCCTCTTTCTCTCTCTTACTCTCCAGGCCACCAAGTTCTGGTCCATTAAAGGACCAACAAGCGCCATCAGCCTCTTTCTCTCTCTTACTTTCTTATCGTCGGCTCCGGACCACCAGGTTCCAGTCCATTAAAGGGCCAACAATACAGGACATATTCACTACACTAAAAATCCTGTGTCTGCCTATTCATCCCATCTCTACCCCTGCCCAACCTCTGGCAACCACTGATCTTTTACTGTCTCCATAGCTTTGTCTTTTCCAGAATGTCATGTAGCTGGAGGTATACAGTATATACCCCTTCAGATTGGTTTCCTTTAATATTTTTCAACTATATTATTTTCTTTGGAAAATCTATAATATAATGGTTAAGGCAAGAAAATATTTCAGGTTTATAGGTCAGCTCTACTCACCAAGGGTTCAGCCATTACAACTTCAATTTTCTTTTCAGCTTGAACAGCAAATTCTGCAAAGAGGCTCTTGATGACATATTCACCAGGCTTGACATCTGGGTCAATTGTAATGCTTGACATGATGATATTCTTTTTCCCCAAAGTGGAATGAGAGTTGGAAGAAGTGCAGTACTTACTCACTTTGCTGACTGGTGCTGAAGTTAAAATAAAAGAAACAAAAGAACTCTACTTTAATAATCAACTCAATTAGGCCAACCATAACCACCTGATTTAATAAGCATCCTGCCCCTAAACCAATCCAGGCCTCCCAATCTGTATTATCAGACTTTATTTTTTCTATTACACTTGTTGCCTTCTAACACACTGCCCAACATAACTTCATTATATATCATGTTTATTATCTACTATTTATTTATTATGTGCTATTTTTCTCCCTACCCTGCTGTTGTGAATTCTATATGATCAGAGACTCTCTTTTGTCTTTTTTATTCACTGAAGAATCCCAAGTGCTTAGAACAATGCCTGGTATATACTGAGAATACAATAAATATGTAGTGGATGAATGAATGAATTCTAAACAAAGTTGTATGCAATGAAGGAAATATGTGTGAATAAATAAAATGCAAATTGGGTTAAGAAGTTAAAATACACTATTTTGGAGAGAATGCTCTGGAAACACATTTGAAAAAGTGAACTACATTTGAACTCACATCTAAATGATAAAAAAAAAAAGAGGAAGCAAGGCAAAGCACCAGGAACAGCAAGTGCAAAGTTGAGTGTGAATGTCTGAAAAACAAAAAAAGGACCAGTGTGGTTGAAGCTCAAGGGATGGAACAAGGGTGGAAGGCAATGTGAGATGAAGTTGGAAGCATTAGTCAGAGACCAAAGTTTTCGAGCTCTATAAGGAAAATGGCTATTATTCTCAATGTAATTAAAACTCAGTGCAAAGTTGGAGAGGAAGAGGATCTGGCTTCTCTTTAAAAAGATCCCTGGCTCCTCTGGAGAATGAATTAGATGAGGGCAAACATAGAATCAGGGGAGCCACTACAGAAAATCCAGGTGAGATGATCACAGCTTGGGCTAAGAGGATGGTGATAACACAGGAGAGAAGGGTCTGTCCGATGTTAGTGGACTTGCTACAGACAGGAGGGCAAGCAATTAACAATGACTCATAGGACTTTTCTTTGAATCATTCAAAAGAGAGATCAAGAGGACATTGTGCCTGGCAAACAGTACATCGAACCAAGTGTGACCTAAAAAGAGCACCTGGTCCGTTTTCTTGACACCTGGGCAGCCTACCTGGCTTTTATCTACAGTTTCTCCGGTTGCCTTGATTTTCCTACCTGCTGCATCAAACAGACCTTCCCGTTCTCTAACTTCAGCTTGTGACATCCCCTTTGGCCTAGAATATCCATGGAGAAACCTGTAAGAAATGTACTTCTCTACCTTGACCTGATCTCCAGAGACTGCCCTTTCAATATGCTGTCCTAGAAATTACTCCCTCCTTGAAATAGGAAGCAGAACACAATTTTTCAAACACTTTCTGTTCATGTGTGTGTTACATAACCATAGGACAATAAAGTTAATCTAAAGAAATACATTCCCAACTCATAAGGAATTGTTCTGTCAACTAAAAAAAAAAACAAAAAACCCTACTCTACCAAACATAACATATGTCAAGATATCTAAAGTGACTGTGATAACTCCAAAAGAAAATTCTAGAAAGTAATATAAAATCAGGTGAGGGCAGTCACTTCAGAAAAAAATCATTTGCAAATTTAAAAAATAAATATTTTGAAAAGACTGAACTTCTAAATGCCAAAGACTAGCTTACTTTCATGTCCTATTCATTATCTATGTTTTCTTATTTTTGCATAGTACAGAATATTTTCCTCCAGTGCTTAGATTACAAATTAGTCATGCATGATGCTTATATTTTCAAAAGAATAATAATCTAAAGACTAGTATAAACACTTAATATTGCATATAAAATAAATATCTTTATATCACATAAAATTAAAATACAATATATATTGTATTCTAGAACTAAAATCATATAAAAGAGTTCAAAATAAAAATTCACAATCCAAAAAAAAAAAATTTCACAATCCTTTGAACACAGTGCATGCTATTTATTTTAAACAATGACGTGTTTGTTTCCTCTGTTTCACTATCCAACATTGTATATTATAAAGGAGAGAATGTGTTAACAAATGTCACTGTGGGGAAAAAAGATCTTAAATTTTAAAAATTTATTTTGGATCATTAAGAATACTTTATATTTTATATCCACATTATGTTGGATAGCTGTAGGGAATCATAAAATAGTCAAAAAGGCTACTCAGTTTCTAGAATTTTAATTTACATTTTAGGAATAAAAATGAGGATAAAACATTTTTAAAATTTTGACTTATGGTAGTAGATGCAAAATATATCTTTTCCTATAATTAAGATTCATAAGGTCATATAAGAGTTACAAAGTTTCTTTGGCTTTAACTTTATATTAAAGGTTTTAAACAAGAAGCCTATAATAGATCTTGGTACTTGAACTGTAGACTTTGATGAGGTATAACCTCAATGCATTTTAACTTTTAAAGTCTTCTCAAAAAGAAAAACCCTTTAGTTAAAACGACCTCTCAAATAACTCATCGTTACTGTCTTCTACTTCCTAAAAGGCATAAATGTAAGTTAAGCATAAATAAATATCCCTAGGTATCATAATTGCATTTTCAAGACATTTGCCAATACAGCCAGAAATTTTAGGGAAACTTGTCTTTATCTTCCAAATAAAGGTCTATCTTCCAAATATCTGCATTACATTCTAACATCAAAATACTTCAACTTGAAAGGAAAATCAAATTTTTAGTGTTTAAGAGTTAATCAGTTTTATCTCAAAATGAAATCAGTTACAAAAAGACCCACACCCCAACTGAAAACTGGACAAAAAAGATGAAGAAACAAGCTACAAAAGATAAAACAAGCCAATAACCATGAAAACAATATTTAACTTCACTGATATTTTAAAACTAAATAAAAATTAGATAACTTTTTTTATGTACCAAAATGGTTTCCCCCAATTGTGTATTTCACTATAATGTTCAGCTTGGTTAAGATATGTGAATTTTTCTCATATTCTGCTAATAGTTAAGAAAAAGGGATAGTCACTCTAAGCTGGGTTAAGAAGGTTAGTTTCTACATAACTAGATTAACCTGATGTCACCAGACTGCTTAAGTCAAATATTTTATGAAGGTAAACAGTACTATTTCTCTACATGCTATTAAAGTTTTTTGAAAATTTTACGTATGTCTACTAGAGAATAATGATGTAACTGTTAAGAGTGTAATTCTTAACACAATTTAGGCATTGAATTACAAGTTGTAAAAACCCAATGTCATATTAAACATCCTTGGAATATAAATCTATTAAACTCTGATAATAAAAAGAATAAAGCAAGACCTGAGTGATTAACATATGAAATTAAGATAAGATATAAAAATTAAAAGCTAGCTTGTGTACTCTTTCTCATGTGTGAAAGTCACTCAGTCGTGTCCAACTCTTTGTGACTCCATGGATATACGATCCATGGAATTCTCCAGGCCAGAATACTGGAGAGGGTAGCCTTTTCCTTCTCCATTCTCATAGATAAGGCGCAAATAAAAAGTAAATATGGCACTTCAAAAATTATTTCTTTCTTTATTTTTATGATTGTGCTGGGTCTTTGTTGCTATGTGCAGGCTTTCTCTAGTTGCAATGCAAGGGCTTCTCATTGCAGTGGCTCTTCGTTGTAGAGCAGGGGCTCTAGGAGCTCAGGCTTCAGAAGCTGTGGTATATGGGCTTAGTTGCTCCACAGAATGTGGAATCTTCCATAGGACAAGGATCGAACCCATGTCCCCTGAATTAGCAGGAAGATTTTCAACCTACTGGACCACCAGGGAAGTTTGGTATTTTTAGATAGCGAGCTCTGTATAACATTGTACTTAGCATGCTTCATAAAAAAAAAATTTTTTTTAATTACCTTCTTCATGCTCATAAGTCTCCTATTCCCTTATAGAATAAATTTAAATTCAATGAAAGAGAACAGACATGTGAGAAGAGACACAAAAACCCTAAGTTGAATCATGTTTGATTTCATTACTTTATAGCAGTGGTTCTTGTTGTTTTCTGCCTCCGTTATATTCCTACGTGCAACACTCCATACAATAACATCTCTCTAAATTCAGTGACTCTCAGTGATTGAGTTGCCCTAAAAAAGATGAGTAGGGGTGAGTACATGTAGTTTTAAAAGACCCCAGTGGAGTCCATGAAAGCTGCGTGCAGTACCCTCACCCCCAAGGACAGGTCTTTAGACATAAAAAGTACTACTCTTTGGTCATAATCTTATACATACATATTTATGTAGAGATTTATATAATACAGAAAAGTAACAAAATACCACACAATTGCTTATTATAATAATAATTATTTACCTATATTGGTTAATAATAAACATGTTGATGATGACCTAAGAAAGAAAAGGTATAAGGTAAATGGCCTTTGAACAAGACCAAAAGTCAAAAATACCTATTTTAAAAGACAAAAGCAAAACTCTTAGTTTAAAAAGCAAGCCTCTCCCAGCAAGATATTTCGTGGCTATCAACAAACTGACTGAAATTTATATAAAGAGGCAAATAACTGAGAAAAGCCAACACAATACTGAAGAACAAAGTTGGAGGACTGACACTTCTCAACTTCAAGACTTATTTTAACGCTACAGTGAACAAGACAGTGTGCTACTAATGAAGAATGCATGCCGACATCAGTGGGGCAGAACAGAGCCCAGGAATAGACTCACACGAACAGAGTCAACTGGAACTCATCTCTGACAAAGGAGCAAAGGCAATCAGTGGAAAATGGAGAATTTTCAACAAATGGTATTGGAATAACTAGACATTTGCATACTACAAAAATAAAATAAATCTAGACACAACCTACATCTTTTACAAAAACTAATTCAAAATGGATCACAGATCTAAATGTGAGTGAGATGCAAAACAAATTCCCAGACTATAAGGAGAAAATCTAACAGTTCTTGGGTTTGGTGATAACTTTACAGATACAATACTAAAAGCAAGACCCATGAAAGAAAAATTGATAAACTGAAGCTTTATTAAAATAACTTCAGCTCTGCAAAACATATTGTTAAGAGAATGAAAATACACAGACTGGGAGAAAACCTTTGCAAAACACATATCTGGCATCCAAAATATATAACAATTCTTCAAATGCAGTAAGAAGATAAACTATCCAGTTTTAAAACAGACAAAACATCTGAACAGACTGCTCACCAAAGAAGACATACAGATGACAAGTAAGCATATGGAAAGATGCTCCACGTCATACATCTTCAGAGTAATGCAAACTAAGACAATGATGAGATACCACTCTGGATGAAAAATGTCAGTAATGCTCTATCAGTTAACAAAATAACTTATAGTTATCAAGCCATCAGCCACTGCAGACCCCCTCAAGTGTACACTCTGAGGAGTTTCAGGATGGAGAAAAACAGGATAGATAATTAAGGTACATATCAAAGGAATGATTTGAATAAGCCCAGAAGCTTCCATCTCCCCATACATAGAAAAGTGCTAAATTCATTAACTTGAGATGTCTGCTTTTCTTTAATTAACAGTAAACTTTTGATGTTCTGACTACCTGGTGTTTTGTTGTAAAAACTCTAATATATATCCTGACTCCTCCTTTACTTTTTAGAAGTTTGTCCTTCAAAGCTATCTGAGAATCTGCCTCCCAGGCCTAAGTCCTCAGCAAGTCTGCCAAATAAAACACAATTCTCAGTTTTTAGGCTGCACTTTTTTTCTTTTTTCAGTCAACAGCACTACACACCTATCATAGTAATCAAAATCCACAACAGTGACAACAACAGATGGTGGTGAGCCTGCGGGACAAAGGAACTCTCTGTCATCACTGGTGAGAATGGGAAAGGGTAGACAGTTTGAAGGATTCTCACAAAATATACTCTTAGCAGAGAACACAGTAACTGAGATCTTCTGTATTTACCTAAAGGAGTTGAAAACATACATACATTTGCACAGAGATGGTTGTAGTTGCTTTATTCATAACTGTCAAAACTTGGAAGCAACCGAGATGTCCTTCGGTAGGTGAATGGATAGGCAAACTGTGGTACACCCAGACAATGGAATACTGTTTAGTGCTAAAATGAAATGAATTACACAGCCATGAGAAGATGTGGAGGAAACTTAAATGCATGTTACTAAGTGAATGAGGCCAATCTGAAAAGGCTATATTACAACTGTATGATTCCAACCTTTTGACATTCTAGAAAAGGCAAGACTATGGAGACAACTTAGATGAGTGACTGCTAGGGGTTGGAGGGAGGGCAGAATAAATAGGTGGAACGCAGAGGATTTTTAGGGGCATGGTACTATTCTACATGATACTGCAATGCTGGATACACGTCATTACACATTGTCAAAGCCCCTATAAAGCACAACACCAAGACTGAAGTTGTAAACTATGGGCTTTGGGTGATTATGATGTGTCCCTGTAGGTCCATCAATTTTAACAAATGTATCACATTAATGTAAAGTGTCAACAGGAGAGAAAATGGGCAGAGCAAGGAGGGCAGGACAAAGAGGTACGTGGGGACTCTCTGTACTTTCTGCTCAAATTTCTATAAACTTGAAGCTGCTCTTTGTAAAAAAAAGTCTATTAATTTTTCAGAAAAGAAAGAAAGGCCTATTCTATTCCTGTCAGCTCAAACCAAAGGTGCCTGGGAAGAGCCACAATAAACAACAGCCCAAGCCAAAGATTAAAACAATAATGTATTTGGATTAAGCTAAGAGGTAAAAAGAAACAGTTTCTAAGTCAATTAAAATAAAACATCAGAAACACAAATCAGGTTATATGGTAGACAAATTGAACATAGAGACAAAGGTAGCAGAATCAGTATTAGGGAATAAATGAAAATTTCAACTGCTGGGGAGACCAGTTGGATTCGTGCATCTTTCTACCAACTATCCAAAGCAAAACTGTACATTTGAAAGCAATTTATTTCTGAAGAGGAAAAAAGAAAATATAAATAATGTGCATGTTGAACATGTTCAGAGATAAATTATGAAAACATATGATGGCTTCAGTGCACAAACAAAATTTGCGACATAAGGCAAGGAAAGTGAAAGTGTTAGTCACTCAGTCATGTCCAACTCTTTGCAACCCCGTGAACCCATCAGGCTCCTCTGCCCATGGAATTCTCCAGGCAAGAATACTGGAGTGGGTTGCCATATCCTTCTCCAGGGGAATCTTCCCAACCCAGGGATCAAACCTCGGTCTCCTACATTGCAGGCAGATTCTTTACCATCTGAGCCACAAGGGAAATCAACTTAGCCCAAGGCAAGGAAGGTATACCTCAAAATTCCTTCATAAATGAAAGAACTTCATACCAGACACCATTCACTGATGATTCTGGAAACATTATTTAATATTTAGTAAGATATTTTGCATAATATTTTATGCTAACAAACCAAATCGTATTTCAAGTGATAAGCTTGAAATGGCCCTCTTTAAAAAAAGGAAAAGTCCTGATTTGTAGCATTTGCTCATTTCCATTGTTCAATCACTCCCATCATGGATGATTTCAAGCCACCAATAATTTAACAATCAGCTGGTAAAATTCCTGGAAGGAACTAGATCCAAAACACCACATCAAGTTATTGTTCACGTGCAAAAAGGAAACTGCCTTCTAATTAAAGTCAATAGCCCCATTCGAATGGAATGTGAACTTCAGTCCTCAGTTTAAGAACTTTCAGATCAATGGCTCTGTCCTCCAAAACTGCCAGATTTTGACATATCCATTGTTCCTCCTTAAAAGTCTGTATTATTAACGTACTATTTGCTTAGAATAACTATCCCAAGTCAAATATTGTTGCATCTTCAAATTCATTTACATAAAATAGGCTAAAAAAGAAAAAATATTCCCATTTTGATCAGACATATATTTACCGCTACTTTCTTTTAACTCTCTTTTCATTTCATTTACTCCATTTAAATCTGTCCAACTGGAGTTTATTTGAGGTGTTACACAATAAAGATTTTAAAGTTTTTCCTTAACATTTAATTGGTTCTTCTCAGTATCTTTACTAAAATTTTGCCCCTGATTTTTACCATCATAAACTAGTCACTCACATACGCTTTCTATCCTGCTCAACAATCAGCTTTGTATCAGTACCATTCTTGTCCATTACTTAGCTTTATAAGAGGCTTTAATACCTGTTGGAAACAAACACTCCTGGTTTACTCATTATCTTCAGGAATTTCTCATTTATTGTCATTTACTTATACTTCCAAGTTTATACAAACCTTCACAAAATAATTAGAAGAAAACTGACACCTTAATTAACTTCTTATCTAGAACCTGGCATACCCTTACTAATTTGTCTTCTTTCATGAACCCAAAGAAAAATGTCTATTTTACTTCATAGGAGAAACTCTCCAATTCTTCTGTTTCTAAACACTTTGTCTATTCTGTGAAAATGAAATTATTTTCCTCATCACTCAATCCAACGATTTTGCTTCTGGATGAATTTCAATGGATAGAAAAAAATAAGACTTTTGCTTGTTCTTCGGACAGCTGTTCATAAAATGTTTATTTATTCTAGGCTAAGCTATTCCCATCAAAAACAATTTCTAAACATAGAAGTTCCTATGACATCTTTGGCACATTTCCAACTTTTTTTTTTACTTTAAATCTACTACAGAAATATTGTTTACTATAAAGATGAATAAAAACGACTGATCATCTAAATAATCCATTACTCACTCAGCCAGAGTCTCCCTGTGGTTATTAGTTTTGAACCTTCAGAATCTTGGCTAGGAAACTATCCTATAAATTTAGTAATAACGTGGTATTTTAAAAATATGTCTGGACCTAGGAGTCAGAAGATGAGAGCCCTTGCCTTGATTTGGCTACTGAGTGTCATTATAACCTTGGTCAAAATATTGAAGCTCTCTAAGCTTTGCTCCCCCTCTAAAAATGAATGAATGAGTTTTAGCTCAACTGTGGGTATGGTATCAGAAGCAACAAAAAAAGCTGTTTTCATTTTTGTTCTCCATTCTTTGGCCCATAAAAATTTTCACTGCCAATGAAAAACCCAGGTTGGCAAATTCTCCTCTGGCCAGACGTGAGCTGGGGCACCACCACAGCCGTAAAGTAAAAATATTGGGTTGGCCAAAAAGTTCATTCAGCTCATGGAAAAACCCAAACAAACTTTCTGCTATCCCAATGTGTATGAATACCAGAATCCTACAGTAAACATATCCAGTTGTTTCATCCAGGAAACGTACCTAGACCCAGGGCCTGGAAGAGGTAAATAACTACATATGGTTGTGTACCCGTTTTTCTTCAACTTACAAGAAAGCGAGCAGAATCTAAACAGTTGGGCTGAGCTCTCTATACCCTTGAGGTTGATACGATGTAAAGAGATGAAGAAAAAACAGACTTTCTCTTAATATTTCAACTGGTTGCTAACTAAGAAAGGTGCACGGAGCCTGCATTTCCTTCCATCACTCTTGGGATTACACTTTAAAACAGTCATACTAGCCTTATGGCCCACACACTTAATTAGCTGACAAAGAAATATAACTGCACATTTACTGGTATCCAGCAGAGACAAAAGGAACAAAATATTTACCATACACAGCAGCAAATATCATGTAGATTTCAAAACACCAAACCTATTTCAATTAAAACAGAAACTAAACAAAGATGCTGATTCTTGCCTTACCATTCAATACTGTTCTAAAGTTTACAGGATAATAAGTAAATGCAATAACATAAGAAAATGAAATCATTATTATAAATATTGAGAAAGAAGATATGAAATTTATTAACTAGCAATTATCATGTAGAAATGAAAATGGATAAAAAAACTTATTCACAAATATAAAATACATAAGTATAAATTTAATAAAGAAGCACAGAACTTACATAGAGGAAACTATAAGAACTTCTTAAAGAACATAAAAAAAAGACCTGAACAAATGTAAGGGGTTTGTGACCTCATGGACTGTAGCCCGCCAGGCTCCTCTGTCCATGAGATTCTCCAGGCATGAATACTGGAGTGGGTTGCCATTTCCTTCTTCACAATGAGATGCAATGCAGTTTCAATCCCTGAGTTGGGAAGATGGCCTGGAGGAGGGCGTGGCAACCCACTCCAGTATTCATGCCTGGAGAATCTCATGGACAGAGGAGCCTGGCGGGCTACAGTCCATGAGGTCACAAAGAGTTGGACACGACTGAAACAACTTAGCACGCATGCACATACTAAAAAAATATATATATTCATTTAAAAATAATACAAATACTATTGTCTAAATCAAAAGATAACTATAATCAGAACAGACTATAACTATCATTAGAATACAACTATTACCAAAATATAGTATAAAATGTTCAACATCACTAATCACCAGAGAAATGCAAATTAAAATCACAGATTATCATCTCACACCTGTTAAAATGGCTATCATCAAAAAGACCACAAGTAACAAATGTTGGCAAGGATTGTGGAAAAAAGGAAACCCCCTGTATACTATTGATGGGAATGTTAATTGGTGCTGCCACTGTGGAAAACAACATGGAGGTTTCTCATAAAACTAAAAATAGAACTACCATATATACCAACTGGGTATATATTCAAAATAAAGCAAAAATACTAATTCAAAAAGATACATGCACCCCAGTGTTCACAGCAGCGTTAATAACAATTGCCAAGATGTGGAAGCAACCTAAGGGTCCATCAACAGATAAATGGATAAAGAAGATGTGGCATATATGTATGTATGTGTATGTGGAATACTATTTAATCTTAAAAAGGAATGAAATTTTGCATTTGTAACAACATGGATGGACCTGGAGGACAATGCTAAGTGAAGCAAGTCAGACAGAGGAAGACAAATAGTGAATAATAAAACTTATATGTGGTATCTAAAATACAACTAACTAACTAATGAAAAAGAAGCAGACTCATAGATACAGAGAACAAACTAGTGACTTTCAATGGGGCAGGGAAAAGGAGAGGAGTAATACAGTGGCAGGGGATTAAGAAGTAAAAACTATTATGTATAAATAAATTACAAGGATACACAACACAGGGAATATACCCAATATAGTATAACTATAGAGTACAACCTTTAAAAATTGTGAATCACTATATTGTACACCTGTAACTTATGTAATATTGTATATCAAATATACTTAAACTTAAAAAAACTTAGTAAAATAGGTAAAATATATCTGTCTACATATAAATAATTATATCAAAATGTTATGTAAAAGTAATCAGTTCAGTGAATATTAAATGTACATAAACCAGATTAATATAAAAGATTGGAGAACCTCGCCAAAATTTCAGAAAAAGAATTCAACATAGCAAGAGTAGAAGAAAAGGGGTGATTTATTTAGTAATACTGTTGGAATATCTTGCTACTCGTCTGCAGAAAAATAAATATAATATATTCAAAGACCAAATTCCAGATAGATATGGAGTAAAAATGTTTTAAAGTCTTAAAAAAAATTCAAAGTCAACATGCATGATCCAGGGGAGAGACCTTTAGTGAAGATAGAAAGCCCAAAATTATTTAAAAAGAATGCCTTCGACCAAAGAAAAATTTTAAATATTTATAAGGAAATGACAGCATAAACAAGAAAGGACAAAAGTTGGGGGGAAAGTAGAATGTAGATAACAGAAAATATAAAACATTCAAAGAGTTCTTACAAATTTACAAGAAAAAGACAACAAACAGAGAAAAAATGGCAAAAGATATAATTAGACAATTCTCATAAGAACCGATCTAAAAGACAACAAACATATGAAAAAAATATTCAGACTTTGTACTGGCCAGAAAACGAAAATTAAACTAGCAGTGAGCTTTTACTTTACACACAAACATTAAATTTGTGGCAAATATTAAAAAGAATAATTAGATGTACAGCTGAAAAGTTACAAGGAAATGAACACAACACATTGCTGATGGAAAAGTCCTGTTTAACAGTCAAGTAGGGTGGACAAAGGATGAGAGTTCTGGCCCCTATAGCAGAGCCTGGGCAGATAATAAATTTCTTTGATCTTTAGGCGCTCCATGGAACTTCCTGATTACAGTTTAACTTTGTATGACCTACCCCACAAGCAGAGCAAAGAACGGTCGGTCTGCCAGCTCCAGCATTAATGTTCTCTTACTTGGCATATTTCTCATTGTAAATTAGTAAATTGGCACATATAAAAGCTTGTCTCTGTCAGAAGACTGTTTTATAACAATTCTGCCCCCTGAGAAAGATTTCATATCCACTCTTAGCATTCTGGCAAAGTCAGGATTTCCTGACCTGATGGCGGTCTTTGCTGGCCTTCTCTGGCAATTCTTTAAATCAGAATCAAGCCCTCTGGAGGGAGACCCAGGCATCTGTATGTTTCTGAAAACGCCCCAGGGCGACTCTCTTTTGCTGTGCTTAGTTGCTCAGTCGTGTCCAACCTTTTGCGATTCCATGGACTGTAACCCACCAGGCTCCTCTGTCCATGGGGATTCTCCAGGCAAGAATACTGGGGTGGGTTGCCATGCGCTCCTCCAGGGGATCTTCCTGACCCAGGGATCAAACCTGCGTCTCCTATACTTCAGGCAGATTCTTTACCGGCTGAACCGTCGAGGAAGTAGCCAGGGTGAAAACCACTGCCTTTCACTATTCTTCCAAAGCAGAACACTGGTTCTACACAATGATTTTATTTAAAACTAATTTTGATGATAAAAAGTTTCAAAAACACCATAAACAAGGAAACCTACTTATATAATATCACAAACAACATCCATCAGAGTTAGATGAATGCATGTCACAGACAGAGCTCTAGGGAGCAGAGTAAAGGATCATTCATAGGATAACTAAAGAATCTAATTTTTTAAAGTTATATATAGTTCTCTAAATTCATACTAGAAATCTTAAATTGATTTTTTTTCTCAGGCTTTCAGTCTCTTCACTTTACTCACTGTCCATGACGCAAACCACATATCTCGGTGGCCAATCAATCCTCGCCTTTCATTATCTGTGATTTCAAAGCATTCAATGATCTAAACTTAAGAGTTATCACTGATCTCTCCCTGTCCCCTATATTTCATATCTAGTCTAGCCATCAAATACTATGACTACTAAAAGTAATCCCCACTTCCTTTTTCTGCATAGCTGAACTTTCTGCATAACTCAATTTTTAAGTTCAGGTCCTAATAACAGTCTACGTAGACTCTTTAAAAGTCTTCCTTCACAGTCATCCCTGCCTCTTAGCTGATGAAATATCAACTTCACATAGTAGCCAAAGGGACTACTTTATATTTGAACCATGTGTGTGTGCCTGCCTTCTAAGTCGCTTCAGTCGTGTCTGACTCTTTAAGACCCTATGGACTGTAGCCCACCAGGCTCCTCTGTCCGTGGGATTCTGCAGGCAAGATTAATAGAGTGGGTTGCCATGACCTCTCCAGGGGATCCTTCCCACCCATGTATTGAACCCGCATCTGTTATGTCTCTTACACTGGCAGGTGGGTTCTTTAACACTAGCACCTCCTAGGAAGCCCATATTTGAACCATACTAGGCCTTTATGTTGGAGAAGAAAATGGTAACCCACTCCAGTATTCTTTCCTGGAAAATACCATGGATAGAGGAGCCTGGCAGGCTGCAGTCCATGGGATAACAGTCAGACATGACTGAGTGACTGAGCAGAGGCCTTTCTATATAGAGATCCTGGTAGCTCAGACAGTAAAGAATCTGCCTGTAATGCAGGAGACCTGAGTTCCATCCCTGGGTTGGAAAGATCCCCTGGAGAAAGGAATGGCAACCCACTCCGGTATTCTTGCCTGGAAAATCCCAGGACAGAGGAGTCTGGTGGGCTACCGTCCACGGGGTGGCAAAGAGTCGGACACAACTGAGCAACTAACACTTTAAACAACACAAGAGCCCTTCTATGAGCTTCGCTGGTAACTCAGAGGTAAAGAATTCGCCTACAATGCAGGAGACTGCAAGAGACGTGGGTTTGATCCCTGCGTTGGGATCCAGTATTCTTGCCGAGAAAATCCCATGGACATAGGAGCCTGACAGTCTTCGGTCCAGGGGGTCACAAAGAATTGGACACAACTGAAGCGACTGAGAACACACGCACACAGGTCCTTATATATCAAACATCGCAACGCAGGGCCTCTGTACTCTGCAAAAAAATGCACCACTAACCTTACTTTCAAGAATGTTACTAAAGCCATTTTACTGGAATCATCATTTTCTTTTCTTCCACAGTCTCCCTACAACAAGAATGGTTCAAAACTTTATGTGAATTTTCTTCATCTTTTTTTTTTAGAACAATTTTTTTAAAGAGTAGTTTTTAGGCTCACAGCTAAATGGAGAGGAAGGTACAGAGACAACCCATATACTTCCTGCTCCCACACGTGTGTCCTTCCCCCATAATCTACATCCTTTAGTACACTTGCTGCAATTCGTGAGACCACATCATTATCACCCAGAGTCACATTAGGGTTCGCTCTTTGTGTTGTACATTCCATAGGTTTGAACAAATGTACCCCGTATGGAACAACTGACTGGTTCAAGATTTGAGAAAGGAGTACAACAGGGCTGTCTGCTGCCACCCTGTTTTGCAAATGCTAAGCACATCACGAGAAATGCTGGGCTGGATGAGCTACAAGTTGGAATCAAGATAAGCAGGAGAAACATCAACAACCTCAGATATGCAGATGATACCACCCTAATGGCAGAAAGCAAAGAGAAACTAAAGAGCTTCTTTAGGAGGAGAGTGAAAGAGCTGGCTTAAAACTAAATGTTAAAAAAACTAAGATCATGGCATCTGACCCCATTACTTCATGGCAAATAGAATGGGAAACGGTGGAAGTAGTGACAGATTTACTCTTCTTGAGCTCTAAAATCACTGCGGATGGTGACTCCAGCCATGAAATCAGAAGATGATTGCTTCTTGGCAGGAAAGCGATGACAAACCTAGTCAGTGTGTTGAGAAGCAGAGACATTACTCTGCCAACAAAGGTCTATATAGTCAAAGCTATGGTCTTCCCAGTGGTCACGTATGGTTGTGAGAGTTGGACCACAAAGGCAGAGCACCGAAGAACTGATGCCTTTGAACTGTGGTGCTGGAGAAGACTCCAAAGAGTCCCCTGAACAGCAAGGAGATCGAAACAGTCAATCTTAAAGAAGAGCAACCCTGAATACCAGCTGAAAGGACTGATGCTGAAGCTGAAGCTCCAGTATTTTGGTCATATGATGCGAAAGCCAACTTACTGGAAATGTCCCTGATGCTGGGAAAGATTGAGGGTAGAGGAGAAGAGGGCGTCAAAGGATGAGATGGTTGGATGGCATCACTGATGCAATGGACAGGAACTTGGGCAAACTTCAGGAGATGGTGGAGGACAGGGAAGCCTGGCATGCTGTAGTACACGCGGGCGCAAAAAGTCGGACATGACTGGGCGACTGAAGAACAACATCCATCATTACAGTATCACACAGAGTAGTTTATTTTCCCCTAAAAATCCTCTGTGCACCTACTCATCCCTCCCTCTCCCCAATCCCCAGCAATCACTCGTCTTTTTACTGTCCCCAAAATTTTTGCCTCTTCTGAAATGTGATACAGTATGTAGCCTTTTCAGACTGGCTTCTTTCACTTGGTAATATGCAATTATGTTTCCTCCATGTTTTTTCATGGTTTGATAACTCATTTCATTTTAGCACTGGATAATGTTTCATAGTCTGGATGTACCACAGTTTATTTATTCACTTATCTACTCAAGGACATCTTGGTTGCTTCTAATTTTCGGCCATTATGACTAAAACTGCTATAAACATCAGTGAAGCTTATTTTAAACAACAAAGATCCACTGAATACATCTAATGTAAATCTCTTATTTGTTATTATGTTATACTGTTACTATACTGCATTTTAATGGATATTAATAGATTCTTCAATTTTTGAATGCCTTTGCTAACTAGGTAATTTACGTTCTCTTTGACCAATGAATATATCTCTGAAATTAATGTCAATGAGAACATAAATTACGCTACCAAATTCATTTTATAAAACCCTAAAAACTTCCTTGACCTTTCATATTTAACCCAAGACCTATCGTTCTTAGTCTTAAATAGTTCCCATATCCATGATTAAGTGAGCTAATATTTTGTAAAGCACTTAGAAGAGTACCCACCGACCCACCCACGTGGGAGGCATTATACATGTTTGCTAAGGAAATAACATTTATTTATTCCACTTTCCGCTCGTGTCTGATCTACTGCAGCAGTAACCTAATGCAGCTTCCTATACATGCTGCATCCCTCTCTCATTCACTTTTTGGTCCCCAACCCATGAAAAATGGAACTCTGATGAAATCACCTGAACCACTGTCACAAAGTCCATCAATGGCTCCCCCTCTGTTTTAGGTTTAAGATCAAAATATATGAGAAAGATATGTGGTCTGGCCTCTGCCAACCTTTCCAGCTCATTCTCATCACTGCTCCTCCATCCCTCAGCTCCAATCAAACTAGTGTATTTCCTCCTACTCCCAGCACATCATATTCCTTCTACCTAGCCACTGCCCCCCGAAACTGTCAACTATTTCTTCACATTTCACTCAAGTCTCACTGTGTGTGTGTGTGCTGAGTTGCTCAGTCATGTCCAAATCTTTGCAACCCCATGGATTGTGGCCCACCAGGCTCCTCTGTCCATGGGATTTCCCAGGCAAGAACACTGGAGTGGGCTGCCATGTTCTCCTCCAGAAGATCTTTCTGACCCAGGGGTTGAATCTGCATCTCTTGTGTCTCCTGTATTGGCAAGCATATTCTTTACCACTAGTGCCATTTGGGGAAAAGTCTCCCTAGGTCAGGGGAATTTTAAAATTGAAATATGAAGGATCAGAAGAAGTTAGTTGGGTTAAAACATCTGGAAGTGTGTGTATGTGTGCCTGTTTTTCTGTAGGGGCAGTGTCCTCAGTGCACCTTAACTTATCTGTGCCCCTATCTACTCTTTTGTAAAAGCAGCAGTTCATTAACAGATGAATGGGCAAATAAAATATGGTATATCCATACAACAGGGTATTATTCAGCCATGAAAATAATCAAGTCTCAATATATCTCACAAATGGATGAACCTTGGAAATATGGTAAGTGAAAGAAGACAGTCATGAAAGAACATCTATAGTATGATTCCATGTATGTGAAAGGTCCAGAAGAGGCAAATCTATGGAAACAGAAGTCAGAAGATTTTACCAGAAGTTATGAATATGTGGTTTCCTTTTGAGGTGATAAAAATGTTCAACAATTAGAAAGTGGTGATTGTTATAAATACAATTCTGTGAATACGCTCAACACTACGGAATTTTATAACTTTAAACAGATGAATTTTATGGTATGTGAATTATATCACAATAAAGCTGTTTTTTTTAAAAAAAGCAATAATAATAGTTTTTCTCAGATTTTAAGGATTATAAGTGATTTAAAGTATGTGTATGTTATTGTACACACATGCAATACACAATTATATTATGCACTTAACACATACCAGACCCATAAGTACTTCAATAAATGGTACATATTGTTTTAAGAAAATAACACAGGTTTTAACTGAAATTAGATGAATGCATTATTGCACTTTTAGGATTTGATTTTTACTATTTTTGCAATCCAAGAAAAGCATCTAGACATTAAAAACACTGCTTATGAATTTTTACATTGTGTAAAAATCCAAGTAAATTATGCTAATCTAATTTTTTAACATACTTTATCTCACTCACATTTTAATTTATAAAACTGTGGTTAAATAAGTCCATTTATTTCTTCTATGCCTGTGATAAAACCTGAATTCTTTGAAACACTGTCACAAAATTATGAATGTAAAGTAAATTCTATAAATTAATATATTTATAAGAGGTAGTATGTTGATAATAACTGTATCTGTTACCTTACACTGCAGATATATAACTAAATAGATCTTAGTACTAATTCTTGCCTTGTCTTATCAATTTTAGACAGCTAAGCTAATCTTTAAAATGATAACATCCTCACTACACTGCTGGTTTAACGGAATGTTCCTGATTCAGTTTTTAAAAGAAGTAATGCCTAAAACTGTTGGCACAAAGACAAAATCCTGAATTTAGGCCATATGAATGTCACTTCATTGTTGTTACTGAAAGAAATAAGCTCAACTATAATCAAACTTCAGCAGCACTGCACCAACATTCTGCCAGCTAAGCAGGCCTTGAAACCAGAGGGCCTCTAGCAGATGATACAAAATGTGGCATCAAACATCAGTGCAAATCATGGCAAACGTACCTACATGAGACATTATTATATTTAATGATAAAGAATTATAATATATACTGCTATTATTTTCAATAACAAAAATCAGATCTTTCTCTTTCCTTTTTTCTTTGGAGGATGGGGCAATATTTGAAATATATATAACTTATTTAATGGGAAAATTACTTTCCATTTCTTTCTTCTCCCTAAAAGCTATGAATAAAGCTAGTTTTTCTCAGCTTTTCCCAAGGAATTTACTGAACAGAATTTAGTCAAACATTATCTTTTTTAATCACTGAGGGATCCTTCTATGCATTCCTACTTCAGAAACTGTTCCCCTGAGAGACATCACTAGTATAATAATAATCACATAGTCTAAGAGGGCTCGTATATTTGTCTTCCTACCTTTTTTCCTATTATTAATCCACTCCAACAAAAATGTGTGCGGCTCTAAGCTTTATCTTAATTGCCTACACATTTATCAGAAGTCAACTAAGCATTAAGTCTACAAAGAAAAACAAAACCACAACCAACCTATACCCTTCGGGAGCTTATCCTCAAGTAGCAGAGGAAGACATGAGCGGTGTGGTTAGTGTAGTGATAACAGTGATGTTAATGTGAAGAACAGAATGGACGAAGTACTTAGTATCTGGCTGATTGAAGAAAGGGGAGGTCTTCAAACACGAGGGAGAATTCAGTGTGAAGCAGACAAAGGGGTGAGGGGCAGGAGGGGCCCTGGAGGCAAACAGTAAGTAAGCACACACCAGGAACCGGGCGAGATCGGGGAGAGGAGCCCAGCAAGGCGAGCGGGGCCAGATGACGGCAGGCTCCCCACACAGGCGGGAGGATGCAGTGAGGAGCGGAGCGGCTCTGAGGCAGACACTCAGAAGGGGCCCCTGGCAGCAAGGGGGAAGATGCAGACAGGATGAAAAGGAAGCTATGGCCACACTCCAGGTGAGAAGGCAAAGGCCCGAACTAAAGCAAGTTAAGTGGCGGTGGCAACAGAAGGCAGGAGAGACTAAGGACACTTGAGAAGGCAGAATTCAGCAGATAGGTCTTGGTGAGTGACTCAAAGGGCTGAGTCAGAAACCTGGTTTCTGGTCTGGGGAGACTGTGGGTGGCTGTACTGCCTACCACCATGGGGAGCATCTTATTATTCAAAACTGAATTCCAATAAATGCCTTTTTTGCTAAGTCTTCTCTGCCCTCTGTGGTCCAATATGATTCCTTCCACCCTAGGATTCCCTGTGTCTGTTGTGTATACCAGATACTTGGTGAAGTCATAATGCATATGTAACATTTTTCATTTAACTTCCTTACTGTGAACTTTTCACGTGTATTTTGTGTCTCTGAGTAAACTATCAATAGAAGTTCCCTATCATCAAACATCACAGGTCACAGAGCAGCATGTGCTCCACAGACGCCGGCTGATTTGTGCTGTGCCTGTGAGTGCTCGTGCTTAGTCGCTCCGTCGTGTCCGACTCTTTGAGACCCCGTGGAGGGTCTCAGAGGCCCGCCAGGCTCCTCTGTCCATGGGGATTCTCCAGGCAAGAACACTGGAATGGGTAGCCGTTCCCTTCTCCAGGAGATCTTCCCAACCCAGTGATCGAAGCTGGGCCTCCCACATGCAGGTGGATTCTTTCATCTGAGCCACCAGGGAAGTCATATTATGAATAGTTACTAGGAAGAGAGAGAAAACCACTGTCCTTTTCTAGGGTCTTAAGACTATCCTCTCTCTCTCTCTTTAAATACAGTAGGGCTAAATGAAGATTAAAATTGTTTTTAAAAAGATATCCACAGATGCTGGTGAAATAAAAACAGTCTCCCACTTTCCAGGACTACGGCAGACATGGTGAGGGCCTCACTGAACAGGGAGAGTTGTCACTCTTTTCAGCAGTTATCTACTGCTTTAAAACTCCTAAAACACATCTTCAAAGGTTGGTACCATGAGTGCCCAAGGGCAAGGGATGCCCACAAACCAAGTCACTTTTTTACTAACAGCGAACAGCAAAGGTTTTACAAACATCTGTTTTGGGTTCACTCTTGGATTCAAGGAATACGACCGCATGAGATTTGGCTGTGGACAGTTATATGGTTCATGCAACGACATGTAGAAATGCTTAAATGGTCACAAAACAAAATAACCACAGAGTTCACAAGCACCTAAACAAACTTTTTACAGAACAAGCTGCTGTGTATAATCTAATATACACTCTTTCTCTGTAAGAACCCATTTATAGCTTCATTCTCACTATAAAAATGTCTTACTATTTTTAAAAAAGTACATGGTAAGGACTGGGGAAGAAGGGAGAAGGAGAGGGAAAGAGAAAAAAAAAATTAACAACCAGAGTCTAGTTTATTTTAGTAAAAATGTATTCTATAGTATCCTTTTAAGTAGTAAATTATTTAATTTAAATTAGTCAGTAATTATAATTCTCCAATATTTTAACCATGTATATTCACTTAGAAGCTTTCTTCATACAAAGATAATTTCCTGCCATCTGGCACAATAATATCTCCATATGGAAGCATTACTTACATATCAAAAATAAAAGAGAAATAAGAGATTGTAAATGTAGTATATTTGGCATAATACAAATCTCAAATTATATTCTATAAAGTTCTATTTTAAGAGGTCCCCCATATCAACATTTGCTCTTTTATATTATTTGATTATAAAACAAAACTATATCAAATATTTTGGTTAGAGAGTTAGCCAGAACAAATTAAATTTAGTCTCTCATATTTTATTCATTAGTTTGCTCAGATACGGACAGCACAGTTGGGAGTAAGAACAACTGGGTTCTAATTCCAGTTCTTTGCTACCATATGACCTTGGAAAAGTCACAGTTTTCTATCCTTCGGTTTCCTTTGGGCAAAATAGATATTACAGCAGAATTTCTGCTTTCTTATTACTTCAGTAGTCTGGTATCATTTTATTAAGATACTTTTCACAGAAAAAGGAAAGAAAAGAAAATCAGACTATGATAATAAATAATTTTCATAAGTGCTTTGAGATCTTCATTGAAAAGTGTCACTGGAATTTACTGGAAAGACTGAACAAAATCAGTGTTTGCCAAGTCCACAAATTAGGAAAGGAGTGAATAAAATAAGAGCTCAGTGATATTAGTTTTAATGACTTACCTGAACTTTGCAATACAAAAGTATATCATCCTGAATGTTCTTTATCCTAAAATTGACTACACGTGAAAATTACTCAATGTAACTTCAATTATAGGACTATGGGAAAGTTGCAGTCATTACATTACACTGTCTGATGCCTTAAGATAGCTGATGCTGCTTCCAATCAACATTTCGTGCAAACATAGCTGTGGAATAGTACTGGTATCCGATAACCCTGCAGACAGAGATCAGAGTCTATTTGTCATCTTTATTCCCCATTTTTGACCAATAGAGAGAAACTTTGCCAGAAGGACACAAATTAAGAAGAAAAGCCCAGACTGGTCAGAGAATATTTACTCATTTCACAGCTGCCAGCACGTGCGCACCCAGGTTGCTCTAGCTGTCTTACTGATTTCTTCATGTTATTTTCAACAGCTTTCATTCAATTTGGATGGGGCTAAAGAATCAGCATGCAAGAAATGGCAACGATCATACCTTAAGCATTTGTCCTGTTTAGGCAAATGTACTTACAGCTGCTGCTCCAGGCCTTTAACAAGGACTTTATGCTAATTTCAAAAAACACAGAATCCTGTAGGCTCAACATTGTGTCCCAGCTGGCTGCAGCAGCAGCCGTAGCAGCAGCAATGGATTTGTTGATCAATGGATTTGTTGATCTCTCTCTGAGCCGCTGTCCCTTCTGCTTTCACGGGCAGCAGAATTTTGGCCCACAGAGCCTCAGCTTCATTACCATGCAGTCTCGCAGTGACGCACAACTATAGTGGCAATGCTGCTGAATGCAGATGAACTGTTCAGCTGAATAAAGGCTTACAAGTTTATCACAAGTGCCCTGAAGGACACCCTCACCTTTCCGGCCGGAGATACACACGTGGCCGGCCGCAATTACCAGCTCTGTGTATCGTCCCTGTTATCAGTTTTGATGAGCTGTGTCTCCGGCTGCCTTCAGTGTAGTCACTACTGCTAGTAAACAGACAAGGGTAGCGCTCTGCCCTTGGGGGCCAACTTTTCTAGCTCAGAGCCTCAGAAGTCAGAAACGAATTTGGATCCAACATTAAGATCTTTAAGTCTCTTCCTGTAACAGCTGACCCTCTCTGCCGCCAAAAAAAGCATCGGAGGTGTTTATTCCACTCCAGTCAGTTTCTCTAGGTGATTTTCATAGCCAGTTCTCTCCATGCCCTACACACCCAGGCAGTAAGCAGTGACTTTCTCAGCGGGCTTATGATGACGCAGAGTCCACTGCCTCACTTAACCCGTCAGCGAGAACGCTGGCTAATGGAATGAAAGGATGATGTAATGAACACCGTGGCTGAACTTCCATCAGCCTCTAAAACTGCTCAGCTCAGGACAAAGTTTCCTCCGCTACAGGCAACTTATTCAAAAGAGAAACTCTATTAGAATAATGGGATTGTTTTAAAACATAGGGTCTTTTATTCTTAACACAGGATATAATTCCCCTCAAACTCTTATAGTCAGAATACCAGTAAACAGTGAGAAATCCTCTGGCCAAATAAAACGCACGTTTTAAAAACTTTATTCTATAGAAGCTATTTTTAAATGGAAAGCTGACACTATTGAAAGTCTGACTGCTCTTCAAAATAGTAGAAATATTCTAAAATCAAACCTCACAAATAATATTTGATGTTAATATCAGAAGAAAAATGTCTTGACCTCACAGTTTACCATTACTCTGAAGATCAGTATTGGGGGGAGGGAGGGAAGTGGTATTTTTCCATCTGTGGCAATACATTTGTACTGATCCATCTATATACTTCTGTATCCTTTAAATACCACAAGGATTAAGTAAATTCCATGATCAAAGTCATAACTGAATAGATTAATTCATAGCCAAAAGGCTAGGCACTGTATTAAAAGCTAAAAGAATATTCTTCTATGCATAATACATTAAGGGGAAAAGACAGTCATATTCATTAAGACACATTCAGTAGTAATAGTATTACTGAGAGCATCATTTAAAGCTTATTTCTTCAGACTAGTCCAGGAACTCTGGAACAAGTCTGCGGCCATTCCTACCCCTGAACAGATCTAAAATCGAAATTCAAACCAAGGCTACAAAGGATAACCACACAGAACTCCAGTGCCACAATACTGTTGTTTCAGCACATCTTCTTGATCAGACACATCTCAGGATCAGGGAAGAACAAGGTTTCTCCTGGCCTAATGCAACACAAGTGACTCAAGGAGCTGCATGAACAAAGGGTACTCCATAGTCCAAAAACATTGCCTACAACATCCATTCTTGAACGTCAACAATGTATGTCAACCAACAAAAGGCATTTGGTTATACACAAACTGGTTCCATTTTTTCCTTTAATTAAATATTCCCCAAAGTGATTTGACAATACAATCCTCTTTTCATCAAATGGCTGTTGATAGAGTCAGGGAATAAGCTGATCTAGACCCAGACAAACTACACTAGCAAATGTCAAGACACAGAACTGAAGCATGTCAGCAAGCAGACAAGTTAGAAGGCACACACACAGGTATTTTATCACAGTTTTTCTACCACCACTGAGCTAAGCCTGTTAGTCTTACACAAAACTTAAAAGCTACTTAATATTATCTGTTCCACCAAAGTAATCAGAGCTTATTCTTAGTAAACTTTGGAAACTATGAACTTATAAACTATAACTGTCACATAAAATGTCAGAATAAGATAATTTTTTTACGGGCTAGGGGTTAAATAATAGGTGATTTTTTTTCACAATCTTAAAAAAGAGGATTTTCCTCTGCTTAAGTTTCACATACATGGATCTAAAAGAATAAATCAGAACCTAGTTTCTCTTCTATCTAATCAATTACTATGTGCATATAGCCAAAGCAAATTGACAGCTTCTTTGAGACAGAGCTGCATAAAAATTAATTTTAGGGCTTATTTTAGAAGTTCCATTTACACCAGGTCTTCCTTGTAACAGAAGGTGAATGAAAAAGACACTTTCCATTTATATGGAGGGTAATTCAACAAACCCATGTCAACAGAGCCTGGGTTCTTACCATTATACTGAAATGCAAAAAACGAAATAAGTAGCATTACTATTCCAGCTATTATTCACAACTTTAACAAACATTAATGGACTAAGTATTTCCTTTCTAACCCTTGCCAAATGTTCATCACCCATATCACTGAGAACTATGTATGCACTCAACAATTCTTCCAGAAGACCGGGCCAGAGTAGTACTATATTCCAAAGGCTTCTCAACCTCTCAATTACTAACCAAACTTTTGCATTACACAAATAATAACAGTCCTATCATCTTCAAGTGATTTCTCTACCCTCAACCTATCAATTAATCACATAGCTTAGAGCTTATTGCAAGCTCAACAAAGTGAAGTGAAATCACTCAGTCGTGTTGACTCTTTGCGACCCCATGGACTGTACCGTCCATGGAATTCTCCAGGCCAGAATACTGGAGTGGGTAGTCCTTCCCTTCTCCAGGGGATCTTCCCAACCCAGAGATCAAACCCAGGTCTCCCGCATTACAGACGGATTCTTTACCAGCTAAGCTTAACCTATCAATTAATCACATAGCCTTGAGTTTATTGCAAGCTTGACAAAAGACTAGTCAAAATGTCAGTCTTCCATTTTATTCGTTCCATAAATTCAGAATCCTCCAAGTTGTATCATTCATACATATTTTTTAGTCTAATCACCATAAAAAGATAGCTGCACAAATCATTTCTTGATGGCATATTCTTGGCAAAGCAGAAAAATTTATTTTGGATCATTTCCTTCAACAAACCTCTCCACTCTTTAGCCTGTAATATTAAAGAATGTTTCTAAGATTTAGAACATTTTTTAAAAATTCACAATTTCAATATTATCAGCCTTTGCGGAGGTCGTCCTGGCGCGGGCCAGATACTGTAAAACACAGGGAACAGAAGGCTGTGCCAGTCTTCTGGACCCCAAGGAATTAGAAAGTAGGTGTCCTTCTAATCAATCTCCAGTTGATTCTATGTCCTTTTCACTGGCATTTTAAGGATTCATGGAATTGGTTACTTGCTTTACATTTCTAAGTAGAAGGCAGATAACAGTATATCCTAATAAACCGAGTGAGTGTACCAGGAAAAATTCTCAGTAAATCCTACAAAAATATTCCCATTTATAGTATCCAAACAAAATGTTCTTTAATAAAAAATGAAGTTTGGACTTAACTGACTATATCATACAATCCCATCCAAAAAAATTTAATGTTCTACCAACCCAAAAGGAAATAAAAGTCTTCAATTATTAACAATTCTTAGGAACAGTAGAAATATAACGGATTATGCCTTATATTAACACCTTTTAAAATATCTTAGAAATTATTAAACTGGTATCCAAATAATCATAGTATGAAAAAATAGAAACTTGGGCAAGTTTTTCTACAAAAAAATGTCAAATATCCTATCACTCCTAGAGCCTTTCACAGTCCCCACAGATTTTAGCCTCTTTGGAAAGTCCTCATCATTTCTGGAGTTTAGAAAAGAGATTGAAAAGTTTTCGGTATGGAAGGAAAGATGCTCTTGAGTCTATCAGGTAATTAACATCACATATGAAGTGTAAAAACGAAAAAACAAAAAAGGCTGTAGAAATCACTTCCTATTTTGCTTTATAATACAACAAAAAATTAACAATAATTATCTATAACAGTAGTTAACATTTACTTTTTAGTACACTTAATTCTACTTTCTATATTTCCCAAATTGTCTACCATGAATTGGATTTAACATTTTAAAAATTTACTTCCTTGGAGAAATGACTGATTCGAGGGATAGAGCATAGAACACACAAGATAAGCCTGGAACATCTTGTAAGGCCAGGAAGTGGGAAAGGGCTCAAAACACAAAATAATTTGAGTATGTCAAAGGGAAACAGGAGCCAAGTGATAGAGCTGCCAACAGTCAAAGCCAACACTTGGAGCAACAAAATAAACAATGTAGTATGGAATATAACCCAAAGTATAAAATAAATATGCACTGAGGCTATACTTACATAAATAAATGATTAAGTAAATAAAGGAGAAGAGACAAACCTCATATTGTACATACAGAAGTGTTAACTTACCAGGCTTGACTGATATTCTTTGAAAGGTATGCTTTGATTGGCCCCTGACTAGCATCAAGGAACTTAAATTTTAAGAGGGGCCCACCATTCCCAGAACTGAAAAGAGCCGCTCAATTATGCCTAAATTTTGGGTACAAATAATACAGTTTATGCTGAACAACTGCTTTCCTTCAGCAAGTCCAAAATGGTATATGTGCCATGTCAGCAGCACCAATAAAAATCTTGTAATCTGAGTCTATAATGAGCTTCTTTTCTATGAGGAGAAAAAGAAAGATAAAGGAAAAAAAAAAAAAAGACTCAAATAGAACACAGATAAAACAAACAGTATCTAAAAAAATACCTTTAATGGCTGTCACCAGGAAAAGATTATAGTCTGTGGAAGAAAAGATCAGTAAGTATGGAGAAGTGGAAATATTAACTCTACAAAGTGAAGTCTAAATGCTAAAACAAGGGGGGTAAATGCACAAAGCCTCAGTGACCTTTGGAGCAGTATCAGATAGTCTAATACATGTTGGAATATGCCAACAACATCATAAGCTAACTGCTGGAAACCAATGACAACAAAGAAAAATCTCAAGAGCAGTTGAAGAAAATGATAAATTACATACAGTGGAACAAAGATAAAAATGAACACATGTTTCATCTGAAACTATACAAAGCAGAAGTTAGAATGCATGCTATCACTGAAAAGCTTAAAACTGATGACCTGTAATTCTATTATCTGGTGAAAGTATCTTGCAAAGATCAAGCAAAAACTTTTCTGAGACAGACAAAAACTGAAAGAATTTGTCACCAGTAGATCTACATACAAAAAATGTAAAAGAAAGTTCTTCAGGCAGAAGGAAAAATTATACAGGATGAAAACCTGTATAACCTAAACAATACCACCAAAAACAAGTGATGGAAAGTGTCAGAAATGGTACATTGTCAGGAAGGAGAAGAACTTTTGCTTCCTGTTTTAAATTTTCTTTTTGTTAATTGACTGCTTAAAGCAAAAGTGGTTAACAATCTACAACAAAATCAGGTTTATACTGTGTGTAACGATAAAACATTTGACTACAATAGTACAAAGGATGAAGAGGAGAAACAAGTAAAAAGTTTCGAGATCCTACATTCTACATAAAATGTGCTATCATTTGAAAGTAGCTACGATAAGGTAAAATTCATTGTTTAAACCCCAGAGCAACTAATTTTATTTTAAAACTTTTAAATAATAAGCCAATAGTAGAATAAATTAGAATACTAAAAAGCAAAGGAGGAGGGGAAAACAGATGGGACAAACAGGAAACAACCACAAGATAGATTTAAAGGCAACCATGTCACTAATTAAATATAAATGGTCTAACCACTGTGTGAAAGCATCATGCCAGGTACAAAAAGGATAATTTAGTGAATAAAACAAAGCTTGAGCCCTTGGGAAGGCTGAGACCCAATGGTGGTGATAAAGAGTATGTGGTATGTGTGGGTGTCCGTCCCTACATGCTGCGTGCTTAGTCGCTCAGCTGTCCCCAACTCTGTGACTCAGTGGACTGTAGCCGGCCAGTGTCCTCTGTCCAAGGGATTCTCCAGACAAGAATACTGGAGTGGGTTGCCATGCCCTCCTCCAGTGGACTTTCCCAACCCAGGGATCAAACCCAGGTCTCCCACATTGCAGGACTGGATTCTTTACTATCTGGGCCACCAGGGAAGTCCATGTCCCTACATACGTACATCCACACATAAAATAACCAGTTGTGATTAAGTGCTGTGATGGTAATAATGGAGGGGTAGTGACAGAGAAAATCAGAGAAGGCCTAGCTAAGATAGGGTGATCAGGGGTGGCCACTCACAGGCAACAATATCAAGTATGAAATCTGTTCAGCAGTGGACCTTCTTCTGGAGAATGAATTTTATGCTTAATCCCCAAAAGGAAATCAGACTGAAATCAACGTAACTCTGGCTGACCAGGGTTAGAGTATCAGAGCCCTAGTCACTTGCCTGAGGAGATTCTCAAAGAATCCCTGAAATACGAATCAGTTCATTTCAGCTCAGTCCAGTTGTGTCTGACTGTTTGCGACCCCAGGAATCGCAGCAGGCCAGGCCTCCCTGTCCATCACCAACTCCCGGAGCTTACTCAAACTCAAGTCCATCGAGTCGGTGATGCCATCCAGCACAGGCCTCCACAAAACACCGAGGTCTGTAACTGGACGCCTTAGAAGAGCTCTGATCAAGAACAAGGTCAGACAAACCAACCTGATTAGTGAAGGGGACAATGGACTCAAGGAGAACACAGAGAAAGCTGATGCGCTACCTAAATTGCTTAGGTAAGGGGTAAGGACTAAAAAGGTAACTAGGATACATACTGAGTGGCTTCCCAAGTGGTGCTAGTGGTGAAGAATCTGCCTGCCAATGCAGGAGACACAAGAGATGCAAGTTTGATCCCTGGGTGGGAGAGATCCCCTGGAGGAGGAAATGGCAACTCACTCTAGTATTCTTGCCTGGAAAATTCCATGGACACAGGAGCCTGGCAGGCTAGTTCATGGGGCCGTAAAGAATTAGACCCAAATGAGCACATACATACTTAGAATAATTCAGAAAAAGGCAATAAAAATAGGACTAGGAAGACAGATTCCATTTTTTTTTTTTTTGAATAGGTACTTCTTGATGAATCTGGTGACTGTTAGCATAGGGGAGAAAAAGAGGCAAAGCTAAAATAGTTAAAAAAAAAAAAAAAAAAAACCCTACACTTAGAGACTGGGTGGACAGTGGTACTAAACATGGACTAGAAAGAGGTAGCAAGGAGAGTTTGGGCAACATAAATCTCAAGTCTAAAAGAAGCGTCAGGGCCAGAAGCAAGAGAAGAACAAAGACAGAAATAGACAGACAGCCACTCTCACAAGTTCTCCAGCTTCTCCATTTATGAGGGGCGTAAACAGAGTTCACACTCTCCAAGTACATGCTAGCCAATACTAACCACAAATTAACAAATTCAGCTGAAACCAAGAAAAATAAAAACAACCAAGAGACAATAACTTAAAAACGAAATAAACAAAAGAGTAATGATGGGACTCTTCCCCTGAAATACAAGGACCAGAATTCCATCTAGATTTCTGGAGACAAAGGATTCAGGTCGTGACCAAATAAACTACTTATTTTAGAAGTATAAATCAAGTTTCTGAATTAATGGTCATATAACAGAGTCTCTAATAAAAATAAGCTTTAGACAATGTCACAGATTAGATCAATGTATTAGTGTATGCACAAGTTAGCAGGATAAAAGCAATAAAGAAGCCTTTTAAGTAAGCTCGATAGCTTGGAGAGTGGTTACCTATACAGCAATATATTATTCTAGAATGCCATAAGGTGTAATTACTGTTACCTTCCTGACACAGGGTATTGATTAATAGCCCAATTTATTCCTAGCTTTGAAGTTCTTTTTATGTATTTCACACGTAAAACAAAAAAATTGCTTTCTTTGCTTAAAATGAAGTAATCCAGACCCTATAATCATACTTTCTTCTCTGCCCTCAAAAACCATACCAATTTGCTATCATTTGGCCCAGTGCTAAGACATTATTATTTCTTGAATTAAAACAAAAATCTATTTCTGAATATATCTAAAACTGATTCCTGAGTTCCTTAAGAACTCTAGACACTAGAAATTAAATGTAATCAGCTGAAATTGTTTTTGGAAGGTACAGGTGAAAAAATCCAGATACAAATTTTCTAGTCAAAAGGTTAGTTATTGGATTTATTTTTTTTTTTTACAACATGCACAATGTATATTCATTGCCCCCAAAGAAATTAGAATTCTTAATACTAAGATACTTTCATTGTCAGTACAGGATATACAGATGTACTGAGAAGAAAAAAGAGTACATGCATTATAATTGGTCAATCCTACTGGGAAAAATAGGTAAAATTCTACGGATCATAACTGAAGGTGAACTTAAAATGTACTGCCCAAAGAACTTTCTTGAATGTGAAAATGGGCACTGGCTAGTAACAACATGTCAGAACAGAGACGTAAACCATCAACTGGCCAAGGTCAGTGGGAACCAATGGTCACCTTCTCTATGAAGCACCATCACAAAGCAAAGGCTCATGACTTCCTGCCAACACTTGTCTTTCTGAATTTTTCTTACATTGTCAGTAGCACAATAAGTTTTCAATGAACTAGAAGTTTTTATTGTTAGAGCCACTTTTTAACACCATGCTTACTTTTGAAACAGAAGGGTGAGTTGACAAGGCTGTAATAAAGAATACGAAAGGAAAGGAAGTACCAAACTGCAGAGGCAAACCAAATGCAAAGACAAAAATTACACTTAGGAGGTAGAGTACCAGCAGTTTTAGGAAGATGAAGAGATTGTTCACTGTAATTAAATGGGCAAGCCTAAAACCCAGGAAATGTTTATGAATGATCAATCTTAATCACAATGTATTATACTATATTAAAAACTAATTTGGAAGAACCTACCTTTGTAACATTAATATTCTTTAAAACCTCATTCTAAACCTTGTAAATCAGAACCCACTTCTTTATAAGATTCCCTAGGTCATTCTTAAGCACAGTAAAGCTTAAGACGAGCTAATTTTAAGATATATTAATATAAAATATAAGATATACTGATATAAAATTATCTTACTTGTGTCATTTTTAGCACATCTCTTATTTAAAAATAATAGCATGTATTTATTTAAATTTTCTGCATTCCTTATAAAGAACTTTTTCGAGTTTTTTATAAAAGTTTCTAGAAACATATGCCAGTTTATACTTCTTGAGAACAGTATAGGAGATCATTGGATGGCTTACCTAACCTTAATTCTATCAAAAATGTATGTGTGTGTGCTCAGTCAAGTCCAACGCTTTGCGGCCCCATGGACTGTAGCCTGCCAGGCTCAGAGGAGCCCATGGAATTTTCCAGGCACAGATCCTGGAGTGAGTTGCCATTTCCTACCCCAGGGATCTTCCTGACCTAGGGACTGAACCCATGTTTCTTGCATCTCCTGTACTGGCAGGCAGATTCTTTACCACTAGCACCATGTGGGAAGCATCAAAAGTTTAAATAAAAGTAGACTTAAAAATTCAGTTAATATGCCAATAATTTACATCTATAATATCTAAAATTATTTTATATTATTACTTAACAGTTTGAATAAATCAATGATAGAATGTTCACTTTGCTGATACGGCATTTGGAAAAACAATTCTCAAAGGCGGACTGATCCCCATCTTGATCACCATCTGTCTATAAAGAGCACTGGGATGACCCGGAGGGATGGGATGGGGAGGGAGGTGGGAGGGGGGTTCAGGATGGGGAACACATGTAAATCCATGGCTGATTCATGTCAATGTACGGCAAAAACCACTACAATACTGTAAAGTAATTAGCCTCCAACTAATAAAAATTAAAAAAAAAAAAAAAGAATCCTTGTGTCTCTAAAAAAAGATACATGCAATGAATTACCTTTAGAGTTAATTTATTCTATTTAAAAAATGACTAGGTTTAAACGTTTTATGGCTGAAGTAAAGGAAAGGCGCATGTTCTGCCCACGCGTGCAGCAGGATGGGGCGCTGAACGCGGCTGCAACGTTCAGGTACAGCCTCGCAGACAATGAGCTCCATTATGGAAAGGTCCATGAAACAAAAGGACTGATAAAAACCAACTATTTTAGAACTCCACATCAGGGTATTAAGGGCACACAGGAAATCTGTTAAGCCAACAATTGTTATCTTTAAAGAATGAACCATCTGGCCTTCCACAAACAGAGAATCACAGATTTTTTTTTTAACTGAAGAACCTTTAGAGATCATGAAACATAGTCCCTCAAATCTTAGATGAGACAACTGAAGCCCAGGGAGGAGAAATAATATAATTGGATCCAAATCAAATTAGTGAATATTTAATGAATACCTACTGTGGATAACACACTATTCCAAGAGTTACAGAAAGTAAGTATAACAGTGGAGCCCTTCTTCAAGCAGTCCATTCTCTACTTCCCAGGTAAATCACCAGTATGTAGCTCTCTGATGCTAGCAATATCCTTTTCCATATTCTAGCTAAGGGCCGGAACACTTAGGTCCCTAGACCTAAGTGTAAATAAAGCTGTACTGAAACACAGCCACACACATTCTTTCCCATTTCATCCAGGCTTCTTTTGCTCTACAGAGTCAAAGCTAAACAGTTATGACAGAGACTTATGGCCCCCAGATCCTAAAATATTTACTACCTGGCCCTTCCCAGAAAAAGCTTGCCAATCTTTATTCTAGATCACTTTCTGCTTTGATTTGAAGGGTGGCTTTTTCCCCCCCTTTTTTCCTTTTCAAACTAATGGAAGGCTGGTTTTGCCTCAGGAACCACTGCCCACTGAGCAATGTGCTAGATGGTTTTGAAGGAAAAAGTCAGTGAGCTAAATATGGCAACTGACAGCAGCTCTCCATAACAAGTGAAAACTTGCTCTGGCACATAAAGGACAAGAATCAAAGGACAGAAGACTCTTAACTTTCAACAAACATTTATTAAGTGCTTACTAAGTGCCTGCCATGGGGCTAAGCTCTGGGGCTACCCACATAGATAAGACCAACTTAGTTCTCAAAGAATTCACTACCTAGAGAAAGAAGCAACCCTTTTATATTAAATGGAGTAACAGAAGCTAGTGGACAAAGAGAATAATTAACTGAGGTTAGGGGTGACAAAAACTAGTTAACCCCAAGGACAGTCACACAGAGACTTCTATTCCCCCTGCCGAGTTCCAGCTGCAGGAAGTAAGCATGATTAGAAGCTTCTAACTACAGATGGTTGCCTCAAGCCAAAGGCCACAACTTATAGGTGGGTGGAGTTAACCCTTGGACTGGATGTTGCTTCCTGAATTCCCTTTATAGCACACTTTATTTTTGTTTAACCTTTCTAGTATAATTCTTTTAGTTACATTTTAAATTTACATTCAGCTTTAGTCATCTTAACCTACTCTGCTGTGCATGTTTTAACCTCTATATTCTTTTTTCAGAATCTTCCAATATGGATATTATTTTCTTATCAGTTGTTCATCTTTTTTGCATTATTTCTAATATTTGTTTATATTTTTCTTATCCTCTTTTGTTTCAACTATTTTATCTTAGACACACTGTCTCCTGCCTTTTGTTTCTCCAACTAACAATAAGCAGGAGTGATGATCAAAATAGCCACCAGGAAGATATGCTAACTGAACAACGTAACCAGCCCAGCCTCAGAGTGGAGGTGGATCCAGGGGCCCTGGTGTAGCGAGGACTCACCAATCAGTTTATAAAACCTGAGGTGGTCAAGGTTTTCCCTGATAGCTCAGTTGGTAAAGAATCCACCTGCCATGCAGGAAATCCCAGTTGGATTCCTAGGTTGGGAAGATCCATGGAAGAAGGGATAGGCTACCCACTCCAGTATTCTCGGGCTTCCCTTCTGGCTCAGCTGGTAAAGAATCTTTCTGCAATGTGGGAGACCTGGGTTCAATCCCTGGGTTTCGAAGATCCCCTGGAGAAGGGAAAAGCTAAGAGGGTCCTGGGGTAGGGCAGGAGGTCTGAAACTGTAGGAACACTTGGGGAAGGGATATAGCTATAGCTGAATATCAACTGATAGTAGAAATTGTAGTATTTTAACAACCGGTATCACCATACCAGTGTTGATACTAGATCAACATCAGTTCTGTGATTAGAAAAACAGCAGAGTAAGTGGGATAGAGAAGAAATCATTCCAGGCCTCTTAAAAATGGAGACAGGTACATCTCTCTTAAAAATGGAGACAGTTAAGTTTCCTGCAAGTCCTTTCTAAAAGGACATTACAGGAGGACTTCTAAAAGTCTTTCTAAAAGCCAAAGAAGTAAAGACCCTGACCCAAATTCTAGCCACATTTAACTGCCCTGATTTTCAAAAATATACATCCATGTAATTTGAGGAGACAGTCCAAAATGACCCTTCTTAAGAAGTCTTGGGCGAACTTTAAAACCAGCAAAGAGAAACGACTGAGTTAATACTGTCACACCAACTTCTAAAAACCTTTGTAACAGAATCACAAGACCATTTGGCTGTAGCTATTTGGAAGAGTGCACATTATAGACAAAGAAGGAAAGCACAGGAGAAGGTGTTGCAACCCAAGCTCCCATGAACTGTCATGAAGCTATAAATCACATGCTAAAATGGTTCAGAATTATGCACAATGAAAGACCTAGATCCAAATTCCTAGAATGTTTTCTATGATGGAATGCTCCAAAGATAAATTCTAGCTAAAGTGATTCATCTACCTCCAAGTCAAAAATCCAAAATTCTTTGTAAGCAATAATAGCCACCATGTATTGAACTGTGTATCAATTTCATTGCCATTTTTGGTAATCTTAAAAACAATGCTACATAGAAAATATCATTCAAATTGACAGGTGAAGTCAACTGGCCTAGAGAGATTAAGTAGCCTGTTCAAAAACACATAGCCAGTCACCAGTGGAGCTCAGCTCAGGTTGGATCAAAGCCCACACTAGACTCTGTCCTCAATGCTTCACTGCCTCTCTCCTCTCACACTTGGAGGTCTTTCCAATATCACTTCTCTATCATGAGAATTCTCATAGACTCAGAGAAGGCGTGAAAGTAACCACCCACAAGGCTCCTCCTACAACCTTCAGTAAGTACTGCCTGAGAAGTAACCAAAGGCCCACTTTAGGAAGCAATCCTACTTGATTTCAGGACAAGACCCTGATGCTGGGGAAGGCTGAGGGCAGGAGGAGAAGGGGGGGACAGAAGATGAGTTGTTTGGAAGGAATCATCGACATGATTTTGAGTTTGAGCAAGCTCAGGGAAATGGTGGATAGGGAAGCCTGGCGTGCTGCAGTCCACGGGATTGCAAAAAGCTGCACATGGCTTAGTTACTGAAAAATAACAACAATGAAAAGCTCAGCACTTGCAAATCCCATTTGCATGAAAAAGAATTCTTGAACTCCTTCACACACTTACACATGAAAACAAGCTATCACTTGGGTCAAATTAGAAATTCTAAAGCAGTCTGATAATGACCTGGAGCTCAAGTTCTTCCCTGAAACTACTATGCCCAACAATCTTTTAATGACATCTGAATTTCAAAGGATTCTCCAACTCTTTGGTCTGTTAGCATTTGAAATGGCAAAAGAAAAACTTCACCTCAATTTTCTCACAAGACCTTCTCTAAATTCCCTATTAATAGTCCAGTCTTTGACGAAGAACACTCTTTACTCACCTCATTCCCATCTTAAAAGAAACTGGTCTGCCATGGTATTTCTCTACCCAATGCAGGATGTATCAAACAAAAGCAAGTTATTCGAGTGACATAAAATCTAACCACAGAGAGCAATGGTTTAACAAAAACAAAACTAAAACGATCACTTATTAAGAAAATCCAGTTGGTAATAGTTAGCATCCCCCCTTCTTCACTAGTCACTTCTTCACTAGTCAGTTCAGTTCAGTTGCTCAGTCGTGTCTGACTCTTTGTGAACCCATGGACTGCAGCATGCCAGGCTATCCATCCCTGTCCATCACCAACTCCCAGAGTTTACTCAAACTCATGTCCATTGAGGAGGTAATGCCATCCAACCATCTCATCCTCTGGCATTCCTTTCTCCTCCCGCCTTCAATCTTTCCCAGCATCAGGATCTTTTCAAATGAGTCAGTTCTTCGCATCAGGTGGCCAAAGTATTGCAGTTTCACCTTTAGCATCTGTCCTTCCAATGAATACTCAGGACTGATTTCCTTTAGGATGGAATGGTTGGATCTCTTTGCAGTCCAAGGGACTCTCAAGAGTCTTCTCCAAACCACAGTTCAAAAGCATCAATTCTTCAGCATTAAGCTTTCTTTATGGTCCAACTCTCACATCCATACATGACCACTGGAAAAACCATAGCCTTGACTAGACAGACCTTTGTTGGCAAAGTAACATCTCTACTTTTTAATAAGCTGTCTAGGTTGATCATAACTTTTCTTCCAAGGAGTGTCTTTTAATTTCATGGCTACAATCACCATCTGCAGTGATTTTGGAGCCCAAAAAAATAAAGTCTGACACTGTTTCCACTGTTTCCCCATTTACCTGCCATGAAGTGATGGGACCAGATGCTATTATCTTAAAGTTTTCTGAATGTTGAGTTTTAACCCAACTTTTTCACCCTCCTCTTTCACTTTCATCAAGAGGTTCTTTAGTTATTCTTCACTTTCTGCCATAAGGGTGGTGTCATCTGCATATCTGAGGTTATTGATATTTCTCCCGGCAATCTTGATTCCAGTTTGTGCTTTCTCCAGCCCAGCATTTCTCATGATGTACTCTGCATATAAGTTAAATAAGCAGGGTGACAATATATAGCCTTGACATACTCCTTTCCCGATTTGGAACCAGTCTGTTGTTCCAAGTCCGTTTCTAACTGTTCCTTCTTTACCTGCATACAACTTTCTCACGAGGAAGGCCAGGTGGTCTGGAATCAACATCTCTTTAAGAATTTTCCAGAGATGGTTGTAATCCATACAGTCAAAGCCTTTGACATTGTCAATAAAGCAGAAGTAGATGCTTTCCTGGAACTTTCTTGCTTTTCGATGATCCAGCGGATGTTGGCAATTTGATCTCTGGTTCCTCTGCCTTTTCTAAATCCAGCTTGTACATCTGGAAGTTCACAGTTAATGTACTGTTGAAGCCTGGCTTGGAGAATTTTGATCTTTACTTTGTTAGTGTGTGAGATGTGTGCAATTGTGTGGTAGTTTGAGCATTCTTTAGCATTGTTTTTCTATGGGATTGAAATTAAAACTGACCTTTTCCAGTCTTGTGGCCACTGCTGAGTTTTCCAAATTTGCTGGCATATTGAGTGCAGCACTTTCACAACATCGTCATTTAGGACTTGAAATGGATCAACTAGAATTCCATCACCTCCACAACCTTTGTTCCTAGTGATGCTTCCTAAGGCCCACTTGACTTCACATTCCAGCATGTCTGGTTCTAGGTGAGTGATCATACCATCATGATTATCTGGGTCATAAAAATCTTTTATGTACAGTTCTTCTGTGTATTCTTGCCACCTCTTCTTAATATCTTCTGCTTCTGTTAGGTCCATACCATTTCTGTTCTTTATTGAGCCCATCTTTGCATGAAATGTTCCCTTGGTATCTCTAATTTTCTTGAAGAGATCTCTAGTCTTTCCCATTCTATTGTTTTCCTCTGTTTCTTTGCACTTATCACCGAGGAAGGCTTTCTTATCTCTCCTTGCTATTCTTTGGAACTCTGCATTCAATGGGTATATCGTTCCTTTTCTCCTTTGCCTTTCACTTCTCTTCTTTTCAGAGCTACTTGTAAGTCCTCCTCAGACAACCATTTTGCCTTTTTGCATTTCTTTTTCTTGGGGATGGTCTTGACATCTGCCTCCTGTACAATGTCACAAACCTCCGTCCATAGTTCTTCAGGCTGTCTGTCTATCAGGTCTAATCCCTTGAATCTATTTGTCACTTCCACTTTCACTTCCCTAATAATGTATAATCATTAGGGATTTGATTTAGGTCATACCTGAATGGTCTAGTGGTTTTCCCTACTTTTCTTCAATTTAAGTCTGACTTTGGCAATAAGGAATTCATGATCTGAGCCACAGTCAGCTCCCAGTCTTGTTTTTGTTGACTGTATAGGGCTTGTCCATCTTTGGCTGCAAAGAATATAATCAAAATCTGATTTCGGTATTGACCATCTGGTGATGTCCATGTGTAGAGTCTTCTCTTGTGTTGTTGGAAGAGGGTGTTTGCTATGACCAGTGTGTTCTCTTGGCAAAACTCTGTTAGCCTTTGACCTGCTTCATTCTGTACTTCAAGGCCAATTTGCCCATTACTCTAGGTATTTCTTGAATTCCTACTTTTGCATTCCAGTCCCCTATAATGAAAAGGACATCTTTTTTGGGTGTTGTTTCTAGAAGGTCTTGTAGGTCTTCACAGAACCGTTCAACTACTTAAAACTCAACCAAAAAGGATTTGGATTTTTATAACAAGTGCTACATTTTGATTTGTTCCTCGTAGGGAACTATGCTGAACACCTCAAGAGAGATATACCAGCATTCTATTTAAATGTTTATATTCCATGAAGTCATTAACACTTTGTAATGAAATGAAAATGGTATCTTAATGTGAGTCTCAATTGTTTTTGTTAAAGTCATGTGAAACAGCTGTATACTTAATCAGCCTACCTAACCAGAGTGTTGTAAAAATAATTATCAACTGTTCATTAAAGTGCAACAAAGGATCTGAAAGAGATGCAGACACATCAAAATTACAGTATTTTCCTATTGAAATATTTCTCTTAACTAAAATGAAAGCACCAAAAGAAAAAAGTATGTGTTCCTTAGTGGAACAATCGATCTTGATAGATATACTAGTGTTTTAAAAAATATTTCATACGTAAAGATTAAAAAACATCAAACACTGCCACGAGTGTTTGATCTAAGTAAAAGGACAGGGGCATGACTGTATTACTTGGTAGCCAAGAAACCTCAAATAATTTGGTTAAGCCTCCCTGAACTTCTACAATTTTGTGCTACAACGTATCTTACAGGGTTTTTATGAGGACTCAGATAACATCTGCTTGCTGCTACTGCTAAGTCGCTTCAGTTGTGTCCAACTCTGTGTGACACCGTAGACAGCAGCCCACCAGGCTCCCCCGGCCCTGGGATTCTCCAGGCAAGAACACTGGAGCGGGTTGCCATTTCCTTCTCCAATGCATGAAAGTGAAAGGTGAAAGTGAAGTTGCTCAGTCATGTCTGACTCTTTGTGACCCCATGGACTGCAGCCCACCAGGCTCCTCTGTCCATGGGATTTTCCAGGCAAAAGTACTGGAGTGGGTTGCCATTGCCTTCTCCAACATCTGCTTATTTAACCAATATTTATTGAGCAACTATTATATTCCAAACCCTGAAACACATCAGTAGACAGAGCAAAGACCATGCTCAACTTATATTTTATTTGAGGGGAAAAAGAGAGAGATATGCACTAAATGGGTAGACAAATGAGACCATTTAAGTAACTGGTAAATTAAAGCAAGAAAACAAGACCCAGAATAATAAGGTGCTCAAATATGTTGATACATACTCAGTTCTGCTCAATGTCTCATTATCTCTGTTCTTCATGAATTATAAAAGTCAGCCATAATATATTTACTCTCACTTATTCTTGACTATAAACAGAAGGAACAACAACAAAATTAAGGTTGATCCCATCTGAATAAAAATAACCGAATCCTGGAGATACAAGGATTTTGCAGCTGTTACAACAGAAGCCTGTGAAAACACATTGCGTGATTCTTAGGATCTGACTCATAACTATGCCTAACATTCATTCTCCTTCAATGGTCAGACAACACTGTATGTAGTATATTCTGAACCAGTGAAGGGCATTTTCTCCCCACCAACTCTTATGCCTGAAGATAAATATTAATATTAGTAGAATTGGCATGAATAATATCTATCAGAAAATCTGCCTTTTTAGGACTCTACACAAAAAGTATATAGATATTTGAGGATTTATGAATAATACATAACATGAACACAGGAACATCATAATTCCTTTTCCTTATTAAGGAAATAGGTTAGCAAATAAATGATTTACTTCTTTACAACAAATTTACAACATTATACAGCCATATAAAGTAGAGTCTCTTTACTGTAAATTATAACTGTTAGCTAATCATTTAATCAAAAAGCTCCATCACAGTAGGAATCAGGAGGGAAAAATCAATAGGTCCACTAAAGGTTTCAACTTAAACATAAAACCCATGTTGACTCCCGAGCTTTCTGATGGAGTGCCAAGTCCCTGTCTCTTAAGGTGAATTTGCTGATTACTCAATTATTGTCTTTCTCGTCTAGATTCCAGTCCATGTACATCACCTATGATAACCCAGTCTCAATTTCTTCAAAGTGGAGTGGGAAGTTAAAGGGCCCTAAGGGCAAAATCCTTCTTGAACATTTCTCTGACCTATGTGTAATTTAAAACAAGTTTTCTTGAGGAATTCACTTCTGTGGAGTATGACCAAAGTATTCAACTTTGTTTATACCAAAATAACTTTCTTTTCACTCTCAGATTTTCCTGAGTTATGTGATACCTAATTAAAATACATGATCACAATTACAAGTATAATTGGCATAAACAAGTTTGGTTGAAAACACAAGTCTTAGTAAGCCCACAACTAAACTTGTTAGGAGCAGAAGTGGTGGCAGGGGATTTGAACGGTATACAGTGTACTACAAGCAATTGTTAATATATTCTACAGAGAAATAAAAGATGTCAGGTAAATTCAGTGGGTTGTTTGAGAATTTCTATCAACTTTCAAAACATCAGGTTAGTTAATGTTTAGAGAAAGTTTAAAAAATGAAAAAATTTATCAAAAGCAAAGAAAAATGTTCTTCAAAATATCAACCCCTGCAAACATGCATATTTTTGTTAAAGAAACCATAAACATCTATAAATACTTCCGGAGTTAAAAGACACAAGGTCAATTTCTATATACTGCAAACTTATTCTCAATTTGTCCTCTCACAAAAGTACAATTATCAATCCATATGACTGATCCAATCCAAATTCCTTAGAAATAACTTTTTTGATTTTGAATGAACAATGAAAGATGTTGGAAACAATGGACCCAAGTACAAAGCTATGAGATTACATACCAGTTTTTCTCTAAAAGAATACTTCCTTCTTTGCACTACCGATATGAAATCTCTTCATACTCTTGGTTTCTCCTTTCATTAAATAAGCAAAACTGTAACACCCTTTAGAAGAACTGTACCCAGTTCTTTGCATCACCTCTGAATAAACTATTGCATTATCTCTATCCCAGAACCACCAGCAAACAGGAGGTAAAATTTACCCATGCTGAGTTGCAAGTAATCAATGTGTAGACTGGTGTTAATCATGTGCAATAGACTGGTGTAAAACACAGTATCGAATTTTGAGATTAAGAAAAGGACTTTATCGGTAAAGTGAAATTTAAGAAACCAAATCTTTTTGCAGATATTGCCAAAGAAATCCATTAAATTAATTTTAATAGTCATTTCCTAAAGTTGAGTTTTATTTTTGAAGAGAAAAACGAGGTAAGAGCAATTCCTCAAAGGACCTGTAGCCTCTGAAACATCAAACAACCGATTCTTCAGTTGTTTCAGTTCCATAATTTTGCTTTATTTTGACTGATTGGTAAAAAAGATATACAGTAAAGAAAGTCTTTAACTGGAAAATTGAATTAAATTGAATTAATTTTTTGCAAATTAATATAAATTATAAAATCTCATTATTATAAATTAACATATTATAAATTAACATTGTTATAAATTAACATATATACTATGTCCAAAAATATGTAAAATAGTCTTTTAAAATAAAAAAGGAGCCATATTAAACTAACGGGCATAGGATATTACATTTAAACACAGGTCCCACCACAGGAGAACAGGGCTCAGCTGAGATGCCCCGGCAACCCTGCACATCTCCATGTAGGTGGGCATTGAGGCTTGACTCCAATTCTACCCAGGTCTTGGGAAACTGTCCCATGATTCCTCCTGGGGCAGGGGGAGGTGAGGCTGGTGAGCAGCCTTTGGAGGCATCTTCTTATCCCTATCTCATAGCACGCCTGTTTCTCTTCCTTCTCCAGACTTTCAGCTGGGCATGTGAGTGAGTTTCCACCCCTCCTCACCATGCCCCTCTCCCCCCACCCAAAAAATAAAATAAAATAAACACAGGTCCCTTATATATGAGTCTGAGCAAGCTCTGAGAGCTGGTGATGGACAGGGAAGCCTGGAGTGCTGCAGTCCATGGGGCTGCAAAGAGTCAGACAGACTGAGTAACTGAACTGAACTGACAGTGAAGAAACCAATTAAATGATTCAAGATTGAAAGCTGGAGACTAAATTTCTAATAACATAAATAACTGCATATACTAATATATTCATATTGCTTATTTACGCATATCTACATTATTAAACACAAGACTAACTGCTGAATGGTTCACAGATTTTAATTGAAATTAAGAGTCACTTTATTTTGGGGGCTCCAAAATCACTACAGATGGTGACTGCCGCCATGAAATTGAAAGACACTTGTTCCTTGGAAGAAAAGCTATGACCAACCTAGACAGCATATTAAAAAGCAGAGACATTACTTGGCCTACAAAGTTCCATCTAGTCAAAGCTATGGTTTTTCCAGTAGTCATGTATGCATGTGAGAGATGGACTATAAAGAAGGCTGAGCACCAAAGAATTGATGCTTTTGAATTGTGGTGTTGGAGAAGACTCTTGAGAGTCTCTTGGACTGCAAGAAGATTCAACCAGTCAATCCTAAAGGAAATCAATCCTGAATATTCATTGGAAGGACTGATGCTAAAGCTGAAACTCCAATATTTTGGCCACCTGATGTGAAGAACTGACTCATTTGAAAAGACCCTGATGCTGGGAAAGACTGAAGGTGGGAGGAGAAGGGGACGACAGAGGATGAGATGGTTGGATGGCATCACAGACTCAATGGACATGAATTTGAATAAGCTCCAGGAGTTGATGATGAACAAGGAAGACTGGCATGCTGCAGTCCATGCGGTCGCAAAGAGCCAGACACGACTGAGAGACTGAACTGAACTGAATGAACTGAAGAGTCACTAACCTCGCCTCCATTTTATACACTCAAATGAGTGAAGAGTATAAAAAAATTAACTTCTACTACCAGTACATTCTAGACATCAATATTTATTTCTTCTTAAAAGTTCCTTCTCTTTTCTTCTACATAATATTTTAACAGAAAGTATGGTTTCCCCTAAATATGACTCTATTTTTCAAACTGACAAGAAATAGTGTTAAGGAGAATACAAAGAAATAGGGATACTGCCCTGGGGAGCTTAAACTGAAATACCTTTGAAAGGTAACTTGCCACGGTCTATTAAAATTTTCAGTGCACATAGAAATTTATACTAAGAAGCAATCATACAAAGGCATAAAGTAATACAATAAATGGATAATAAAGTAATAAAAAATAAATGGATATTTATTAAATAATTACTTCTAATAATTAACAACCAAAGCCACTCTAAGTGTTCACCAATAAGGGACTGATTGAACAAACTATTGTGTCACACAATGGAGTGCATAGTTTAAATGAGACAGAAAAATGTTTATGATGCATTAAATGAAAAAGCAATTATTGAAACAGTTTAGACAGTAAATATCATTTTTAAATTCAATAAATAAAATGCATAAGTGCATGTTAAATACACATGGAAAACAGCTGTAAGAATATATATCAAACTTCCAGAGGATTTAGAGAAAATCTTTTCTTTCTACTGAATATTATATTAATTTATATGAGCAGTTAAGTATTCCCTATAGTAAAGATAAATAATCATAAAGAACATTTTAATATCTTAAAGTGTTTTAATCAAAATATTAAAGCAGGCATTTTTCATTATCTTCCTAAAGATTTTCTTTTTTTAAAATATTTTCTATCTACTATATGCAACTCTGATTTTTCTCCTAACACATGAGTACCATGCTCTCAAACTTTAAAATGCATTATATTCAACTTTGCAGAATTATGTGAAACAAAGGTACTGTGACACAAAATAATCATAATTATATTCAAAGTTGTGGGATTTTTTTTTTTTATAGTTCACCTCAAATACTCCTTATCTTTTAGAATAAAAGAATGGGACTTTTTTAAAAAGTGATTTCTGTAGCGATAGATAAAACTCAGTATCTTCTTTTTCACTTATGTGTCCTACAGTTTGCAACAACATTTTTGTCAATAAGCATAATCAAAATATTTTCCACAATCACTAAACTGTTAACTTCATTAATGGCTTTATCTTGATCTACAGCAATCAATATTTCTCCATCTAAACTCAAAGCAATCAATATTTCTCCATCTAAATTCTAAGCAAAATTTCTGATACTAAAAATATTTATGCCAACTATATATTTACTCTATTTAAAATTTTTTTAATATTTAAATTTAATTTTCAAATAAAGATTTATGCTCACTAGAATGCATACTTGTAAAAATAATTTTACTTTTCTAAAATACTTTTTATTAAAGGATTGAAAACACATCTTTACCTAGTTGTTGATGTTGGTGTTTGTCATAATGACTGTGGCAGAAATGGATTCCACCTTCCTCATCTATTGTCTTCGCTGATGAAAGCAAACTGAGACGTTTCAATTTCAGTAATCTTGGAGAACTTTCCTGAAAACTCTCTCCAGGGCCCAAAACCGTATCTCCCAAAACAACAGGAGGAACAACTCTTTTCAAAAAGTCCATATTAAGGTTCTTCTACATTACTGGACCCACAAGTACACAGAAAGGTATTTGTACCAGCTTCCTCGATGAGAAGGTAAGGTCCACTCTTTGTGTCAAAGAGCAAAAAAAACGTCATGTGAACTTAGGTGGGTCAACTACCAGCTGTTCTGAAGCTGATTTTTAGGACATTTGCTGTTCATACTGATAAGAAGTCAAACAGCTACCAACTGTGGAACTGCACTTCATATATACATATACAAGCACATGTACTATGGGTGGTAACAGCAATATTGAGACTATAAAATGTTTAGCATCCATCTGTTTTAACGTTTAGACTTTGAAAACCTACACGGTGATAATGTTAGGACAAATTTACTTTGGTCTGAGGTGTGTCTTACTTTTAAACACACTTGACAGCTGAAATGTGAAACAGTAACTTGAATTCAAAAGATAATTCTTATCATTCTGGAAATTCACTAGCAGACTGCAGGAAGATCAAGTTTTATAGAAGATGAAAAGAAGTAATTTAAAACTATACTGTATTATAAACATCCCAGTGTACTTTTATTTTTATTTTATTTTCTGCTGCTGTGGTTCTGGTGGTTGTTTCATTTAAAAGTTTATCTTTTCTAATACATCTGTGGTGGTGGTGGTTTAGTCACCAAGTTGTGTCCGACTCTTACAACCCCATGGACTGTAGCCTGCCAGGCCACTCTGTCCATGGGAATTCTCCAGGCAAGAATACTGAAGTGGGTTGCCATTTCCTTCTCCAGGCAATCTTCCTGACCCAGTAATCAAACCCAGGTCTCCTGCATTGCAGACAGATTCTTTACCAATCTGTACCAATGTACTTTTAGACACACACCAAAAAAACTTCTTCATTATAATCAATCATAAGTTATAATCTTAAAATCATAAGTTATCTACAGTAGCAAAGGAAATCTTGGGATGAATTAATTAAAAAATTTTGATAATTTAAAATATATGAATCTAAGAAAATTGAACAGTTTAAAGTATAAATATTTAATTCAGTAAACCCAGTAATCAACCTTACACAATTTATTTCCAAATAACTAAGCATCCTATTAAATATTTTAAAATAGCAAAAGTAACTAATCCTACTGCCTTATCATAATCCAGAAGCATGATAAAATGTGCCAGTGAAAGGTACTAAATAAGACTTTGTGCACTTTAATATCTTCTTTTCTCCCTTTCTTTGCCTGCCCTCGGGTGGAGTTACTAAGTGACCAAGAAAGAAATGAAAACAAACAAAAAGGAACAGATAAGACATAAACTTCCCTAAGTAGTCAAATTGATAACTTTGAAGGATACACATTTAAGAGAGAAAAAAAAATCTGATTCATTTAGTGAAACACAATCTTTTTCTTCCACCACTCAGTAGGAAGAGAATGATCTATTAAAAGATGAAGCATAAAGTTGTCTACATAGATATCAAGGAAATTGCTGTAATATAAAAACAAGTAAATTTCTGGTCTGAATTGTGATGTGCTTAGTCGCTCAGTTATGTCCGACTCTTTGCAACCCCATGGGAGTATAACCCGCCAGGCTCCTCTGTCCATGGGGATTCTCCAGGCAAGAATACTGGAGTGGGTTGCCATGCCCTCCTCCAGGGATCTACCCAACCCAGGGACTGAACCCAAGTATCCAGCATTGCAGGCAGATTCTTTACCATCTGAGCCACCAGGGTCTGAATAGATGAGTTTTTAATCCTTAACATTAATAATGAAGTCACTTATTCTCTATTTCATTAATTTAAAAGATATGAAGTAAAAATCCTCTATACATAAAGCATTATATATTATTAAGGTTCAGAGGAAATTTAGAGGATTTATTCATGCAAACCCTGTCTCATGGAATTCTACAGTAAAAAGGAGGGGAAAAAAAGGAAGTCAATAAGGAACTCAAGTTTCTTGCCCTAAAGCAAGACTATACCAAACTAGAAAGAAACACTGACTTAAAAAAATCCTTCTCAGAAGTAGATTCTCTCTTAACCCTGGAGCACAGAAGGATAAAAATTCATGTGTGATCATCCTATTGCCAAAATACTGCAAACTGGTCAGAACATAGCCCACACCCTTTAATAACCGAGAAGTTATCACTGTATCTTCCCAGGCTTTTATTTCTGTTTCTTCCATCTCACCTCATCCATATATTTTAAACCGAAGGACAACTGGCTTATAATATTATATTAGTTTCAGGTGTACAAGATAGTGATTCGACATTTTTATACGGCTAATTATGAAATGATCACCATGGTAAGTCTAGTTACCACCTGTCACACACACAGCATTACTACAATATTACTGACTATATTCCTATGTTATACATTACATCTCCATGACTTACTTTATAACTAGAACTTTGTACCTCTTGATCTCCCTCACCTATCTCACCCATGTCCCCACGCCCTCCCCTCTGGCAAGCCCCTGTTTGTTCCCTGTGTCTATGAGCTATTTGTTTTATGTGTGTTACTTTTTTTGGTTTTGAGATTGCACATATAAGTGAAATCACATGGTATTTGTATTCCTCTGTCCGACTTACTTCACTTAACATAATACCCTCTAGATCCATGCTGTCTTTTTGTTTGTTTCCTCTTTACTGATATGGTCTCTTGTTCTTTAAAACTTAGTGCAAGTCCCTCAGTCGTGTCCAGCTCTTTGCAACCCCATGGACTATACCCAGTCCATGAAATTATCTAGGCCAAAATACTTAAGTGGGTAGCCTTTCCCTTCTCCAGGGGAATCTTCCCAACCCAGGGACTGAACCCAGGTCTCCCGCGTTGCAGGCAGATTCTTTACCAGCTGAGCCACAAGGGAAGCCCAAGAATAGTGGAGTGGGTAGCCTATCCCTTCTCCAGGGGATCTTTCCGAGCCAGGAATCAAACCAGGATCTCCTACACTGCAGGCCGATTCTTTACCAACTGAGCTACGAGGGAAGCCAGCACATTGAAACTTACATGTGTTGTTTTTCTCAGATCCCTTTGTAGGTCTTCCTTATCTGTGGAGCCCAGGAATACAGTAACATGCAACAAACACATGCTGATTACGAGTGCAAGTTACCTTCATGTTTGCTCATGATACACAAGACAACCACACATGTCACTGTTAACCTCACTGTTCTAAACTGCACTTTCAATTGGAAAAAGAAAGGGCAAGGATTAGGTGTTACAGGAGAGACCACAAGATTTTTCTCAGATTTCCTTCTTTCAACAAATGTTTGCTGAGTAGCTTCTTTAATAGCCTGTGCACGATGCAAATGCACTAAAGGTTTATCTTCATCCCCAGGAAGCTTAACTCTCAAAACTACAAAACTCCCTGTTTGCCTTGGCCAAGGTTTTGTTGAGCCTGCAATATGCTTCAATTTCTTCTGTCCAATAACGTCCTTTCTTTACAGGTGTGGATTCCTAATAAACATCTAGGAGCCAAAGGAGCCAAACTCCTTTTCAGTGTCAGCTTTTGGAGGACCCTCCCTGAGAAATAACAGCGAGGGATAAAGCATGGGCCTGCAATATCCATTACTAGCTGAATCTATGATGGCGAAATGCCATAAAGCTATTTCTAAGATCTTTGGTTGATTATCAAAACTTTGAACTCTTGCTATAATGGTTAAAGAATTAAGAAATTATAACAGTTATAAATTATAACTAACAGGGCTAGTCATTCAAAGACAGCATTTAAAAACCTTTTGAGACCTGTAAGTCACTATTTCGCCTTTAGAATATTTATTATAATCTTACCGTAGAATTCAAGACAATAATTTCTTGGTGGTAAACTGGATCATCTAATCCTGGCTGTGGGACTCTTGAGCAGTTTTGAGAGTTAAGCATTTAGGTGTTAATCATCCAAGATCAAATAAATGGCTTCAGCTCTGAAGAAAAACAAAATATGAGATTGATACATTAGATATGTTTATAATAAGTGCATCTGTGTGTGACTCACATCCACCATTACTTATGAATATTTTATATTGCAGGGTCACTAAGTGCTACAGTTATCCTCTTTCAATTAATGTTGTGTTATGTTTTTTCTAAGTTTTTATTATGACAATTTTCAAACTAATACAGAATTATCGAGACTATTATGATGAACCCACCCTTATCAACTCATGGCAAATCCCATTGCATTTACATCTCCACCCACCCCTCAACCTCCATCCCACCACTCTGGGTCATTCTGAAGCAAATTCCAGGCATTATACCACTTTATCTATAGACTATTCTGTATGTATCTTTCTAAGATAAAGATTTGCTTTTTAAACATAAGGCAGTATCATTTTAATATCTACAATTAATTCACAATAATTTCTTTATTACATCAACTACCAATCAGTGCTCATATTTCTCCAACTGTCTCATAAGAGTCTAATTCAGAGCTAAACAAAATCTATACAGGCAATTGTTACCGGTTCTCCTAAATCCCTTTTAACCTACAGTTGTTTTTTTTTCCCTTTGCCTTCTCCTCTTTGCAGCAACAAACAAAGCTTTTACTAGCCAAAAACTGAACAAATACATCAATACCCTAACTGTTCAATAATAAATTAAATCCATTTTCATTTTATTCACCAAAATAATCAGATTTGCAAAACAGTTCATTCATCCACTAGGCTAATATTATCCCATCTGCAGAGAGTGTTCATGGTGTACATTTTTCAAAGTCCAACTATAGTTAACTCTGAGCAGGTCCTGGCTTATGAACTACTATACCTTATACATAATTTGATGACTACTAAGAATGAAACCAGTGACCAGAAGGAGTTATCCTTTAAGTGCATATAAGGCCTCAAATGCAATCATACACATTTCATGTTTTTAGTACCATGAAAGGTTGTGCATTTTTGACAGTTAAATAGGCCACTTTTTTAATTTGTCATTGAACCACAAATCAACCTCATTTTAAATCACATTCTATTTCTTGCTATTTTCCTGTTTAATTAATTAAATTCCCAGCCCAACAGAAAGAACTACTTCCTAAAATATTAATTGTGCACTTAAAACTTCTTAATCTGAAATTCCTTTAGCCAAGTTAGAAAAATATAAAAACATTTCATTTATTCACAAGCATAATCAACTAAATTATGACTAAAACCAAATCTCGGGAAGCCCCAAAACTGGTAAATATGAAAATACTAATTTAATATAGATGTACTTGTTCATAATCAATTATCATTCAGACTTATGGAATTTTTAACTGCCCCACCAAATATTTCTGCATCTACTAACAACATGGTATCTAGAATCCCGCCATAACTTTTGATACTTTATCTTAGGTTCATGGAATCATTTCTCCCTCAAAGCAAATAAAGCTTATGTGACAAACAGCATATCATTTCTTGCCTAGAGTGAGCAGAGCAATCATGTACTGCTCTGTATTTAATGAAATTTATACTATTTTTGTTTTGTTCAGGGGTAGTTTGGAGTTTTTTGTTGGTGGTGATGGGTTTTTTGGGGGGGCTGGGGCACGTCAATTGTACTTTTATCTTGTCTCCATATAGACTACCTAAAATGGAACTTTTATTTTCATTTCACTTGATTAATTTGGAGAACAGTTTATCTATAAGAAGAGTAATTTTGTTCTAATGAGGTGGATGAAACTGCAGCCTATTATACAGAGTGAAGTAAGCCAGAAAGAAAAGCACCAATACAGTACACTAATGCATATATATGGAATTTAGAAAGATGATGATGATAACCCTATATGCGAGACAGCAAAAGAGACACAGATGTATAGAACAGTCTTTTGGATTCTGTGGGAGAGGGCGAGGGTGCGATGATTTGGGAGAATGGCATTGAAACATGTGTATTATCATACGTGAAATGAATCACCAGTCTAGGTTCGATGCATGAGACAGGATGCTTGGGGAGGGTGGCCGGAGGGGGTTCACGATGGGGAGCCCACGTACACCCGTGGCGGGTTCATGTCAATGTATGGCAAAACCACTACAATATTGTAAAGTAATCAGCTTCCGATTGAAATAAATAAATTTATATTAAAACAAACAAAAAAAAAAGAGTATTTTTTTGGGGGGGGTTCACATTCCACAGCATGTGTGTCCTTAGTTTCCCGACCGGGGATTGAAATCACACCCCCTGCACTGGAAGGCAGAGTCTTAACCACTGGACCACTGGGGAAGTCCTGAAAATAATAAATTTTATTACTGCTTCTATACTACTACTTCTGAGATGGTCAAGGTCAGAGAGGTTAGGTAACTGTGGTCATGGTAGGCACGTGACCAATCCTGTTGGTTCTTTATTTTAAAAGAATACGTTCATATTTAACAAGAGTGACTTAAAGAGGTCAGGTGGTATTTGACAACACTGAAAAGAAGACTAGAACAGTCAAGTAGCACAAGCTCGAAAGAGTCAATGCTTTAAATCAGCAACAAGACTAATGATCTAGAAACTTCCACGTGTAATAAAGAGAACGGTGGCCCAGCTCTGGTGCCTGGAAGGATTCTCAGATCAAATGAGGTCCTTCAGGGACAACCCTGCTTCACTTTAGAAAGTAAAAGAGAAAGTTGAATAGGTGCTCAGGTAACATATTAACCTCATTTCCTTTCTGAAAAGGATTACAAGAATAACGAAGAAAAGAAATGCCACAAATCTAATGTACCCTAACTGTAGCAAAACATTTAACATAAAAATCTCCGACATACATTGATACAGAAAATTATAATCTTAAACGAACAGAGCAGAAGTTAAGAAAAACTGAGTTTCAGTGATGTTCAATTTAAGTACTCTCAATATTTACAGGCTTGGAATACTTCATAATCTGAAAAGGAGAACAAGAAGCTATGGTTCCAAGCACAAAGTAGATTTGAGCTTAATATAATAAAAAGAATAATTTAATGATTATATAATTCATTTAAAAGCTGCTTCATAAAGAAATGGAGTTCCTGTTGAGTTTTTAGGTAAAGATTGTTAGAAATGCTATAGAAAGGGTTATACACTGAGTCAAAAGACTAAGCTAAATTACTTCATAGATTCCAACTTGAAATCCTAAATTTCACTTTAATCCTAATTTTCACTTTGTACTTAGACACTTGAATACTGGAAAGTGTGGTGACCTAAAGATTCAATCATATTTCAACTAAAGAAAGAAACCACAATATAAGATATGAAATCTATAATGGAAAACTTCTATCTATTAAAATTATTCTGGGAATACTGGAAGACCTCTTTAAATGATGCAAAAGGCCAAAATGATGCAATGATATTCAAATAAATTAGAATAATCATAGTTCCTATCTATAATGGCAAAGTAAGTATGGAAAATAGAAAATGAAATAATTTTTTTAATCCACCGAAGATTATGGTAGATGTGAAAAATCTATGCACAAAGAATCAAGTGTAGGCAGCAAATAATTACTCAAATTATCTTTTTTGTCTGACAAAAGTTATTAAAATAATTTATAGTCATCCCTTTAATTAAGAAAGAAAATTAATGATTCATAAATCAACACTGACTCCACTGCACTAATTTTTCGAAATTCATTTTTTCTCTTACTTTATAAATGTTCTAATTTTTACAATATTTAAAACAAACCTGCATTTTAATCTTCTGTCATTCTTTTTAACCTACCAAATTTAAACTTTTAAGAAGTATGGAAACTTACGATGCTGACTAATGCAATCAGGGATTACACAATATCACCTGCTAAAAATGCTGTATAATGGCACTGAGCTAGAATAATTGGGCTCACTGCAAAAATCTAAATCCTTTGCTGATAAAGCAATGTTCTCTGCAGGTAAATTTTTCTATATTTTGTTGATTTTACATTTTTAGCAAAAATAGCAGTTATTATCATACTACTTGTCTTAATGAAAACAATTAGGAAAATTTTCCATTCACAAATTCAGGGAAGCTTTCTATAACAGTTTCATTCACTGCATCATATAGACACAGCCCCAAAGTACATTTTCTGGTAAACTGGTGAATGAACATGTATTGTTTAGAATAATTTTCCTTTTACTTTCTACAGCATTACATTTCTTTAGTATTTCTTACCCATTCAACAGCATTTCTGTTGGCACAGGAAAAAAAAAAAAGAACTAGATCACAAAACTATCATATAAGTGCCTACCTACTCATCTAGACTTAAATAAGAAGAAAATTTTTGGACAAATGTAGAAACAGCCCAGTAAGACATCACCTCACTAAATGTGGAATTTTCTCCCATTCCTAATTTCTAAAAATCCATTGCTGTAACTATGTATGCCACACATGAATTTATAAAAATCATACCTTTAACAAATATTGAGTAGAACCATGTGCCAAGAATCAGGGACAGAGGAGTGAACAGAACAGACAAAAATCCCTAGGCTCACAGGGCTTGCCTTCCAGTAAGGAGCTTGAATTTTTTATAGTCCTTCCTTTGAGAATCTGAAAAAAGTGTTGGAGGCCTCTCCTTCCAAAATGTAAACACAGCTAATCTTGCAGGGTTATGAACCTCTATAATCCAATTACTAATTATGGATTAATCCCTGATAGAAACCCTCCTTATGCTTACTTTCTGTCTGCCATTTATAGTTCATAGTGTCATAATTTTACTATTCACAATATTAAGAAGTAATACAGTCATCCTTCTGTATCCAGGAGGTAATGGTTCCAGGACTCCTTGTGGAAATCAAAAGCATCAGAGGTTCAAGTCCTTCATATAAAAGTTTACAGAATGTATAAATAACCCATGCAAATCCTCCTACATGCTTTAAACCCTCTCTAGATTATACAATACCTAATACTACATAAATGCTATACAAATAATTATAAATAAAATGCTAATTCTGTGGTGAGCAGTAAACTCAAGTTTTACCTTTTGGAACTTTCTGGAATTTTTTTCTGAATAATTTTAATCCAAGGTTGACTGAATCTGTAGATGTGGAAGATATAGAGACGGAGAACCGACTGTGCTTTTTCTTACCCATTAAAATACTTAAAGCCGTCAAATTTCAATAGAATGTGTTCTATTTATTCTATTTGTACCACAAACAAATTTCTAGACTACTGATAGAGAGTATCCTTTACCAATCTTGGTTTTTCCAGGAGAAAACTGATCCTAACCTCTTCAGTAACTTCATAGGTAAACTTTCTGATTTCATTATTTACTCTCTGGACCTTCTTGAGTTAAAAATCCCACTCCCCCTGCTCAACTCTTCAGCTGAAGTGTCCGTAGAAGTCATCCACAGTTCTTGCAAGAAGATATATATGCTCAAGAGAAACCACAATAAAACCTTAACCTTAACGGAAATCATCAATTACCCCCAAATTTTTATTCTTGCTTTTCACAAGAAGAGAGTGACCCACTAATAAAAAGTTTTTTATTTAAAAATACAACATCTAAAACTAAGGTTATTACTGTCTCTAAGCAATGTCTTATACTTTCTATACCTATAATTTTTTAAAATTATACATTGGAAATTACCTAATTATGATCCTAAGGTCCTAAAATACCAAACATTAAAGAAAATTATGAAAACATGATGTATATATTTTACATGTTATATAAAACAACTCATAGTAAAGAGGTCTCAAGGCTAATCCAAATTTTAAGTTATTCAGAAAAATGAAGAAGTAGCTAGGCAAGATCACACAGCAAATAAATGGCCACAATTTCATCTCCAAAGTGTGTCTTTTCTCTTTTCCTCTGTTTATAGTCTGTAAACTTGAGAGGTCTTGCTTTTATAAGAGCAGCTATGAAAGCACAAACTCCCACTGATGTTTAGCTGACCTATTTCTGCGAAATTTATAGCACCAAAATAATTTCTCTAAATTTAAGTAAGAATGATCATCTGTTACCTGCAGCCTCATAAACTGGATCAAAAGCCTTTAACATGTCTATGCTCTTTGACCCAATAATTCTACTTCTAAATCTTTTTCTAGGAAGATGATCAGAAATGCAGACAGATTTATTCACAAAGGTATCATTGCACTATTATTCCTATGAGCAGAATACTGTAGGGAAGGGGCAGGAAAAAGACAATAAAAAAAAAACCAAATCATGGTATAGTCACTAGATGAAATGTTATCCATCAATTAAAAATCATTTACTAATATGCCATAATATTCACTATATATTTTTAAGTAATAATTAGAAATCAAAAGTCTTTATAGTACCTTCGCAATTACTAGAGATAAAACTACATTTAGAAATAAAGAATAAACTTATAATAATAGACTCAAATTGTCAAGGCAGTCAATGTCTCTATGCCCATGTCCTCATTTATAAAATAAAGATAATAAAAACCTCTCACGGAAAAAAAAAAAACAAAAAAAAAAACCTCTCACGGCTATCATGAGAATTCAGCTTTTTGGATGAAAAGTGCTTAAATGGTACTTGACATAAGTACTCAAATGTTACTATTATTATTTACTAACTCATATCCCATATGCTGATAGACAAAATCTGCAATACTTCCAAAAAAAAAGAAATGAAGAAATTAAGCTGCTCATAATTCTAATACCAAGAGAAGGCCACTATTAATTCATGTAAATATCTGGGTTAATTTTTCTCAGATCTTTTAACATGCATTCAACGTTTTATACAATTGGTGTTAAGTTTTACTGTTTCTACTGGTTACAAAATACTGTAAAATTTTATAAATATAGTATGTGCATTTCATTATTCCACGGGTATTGAACATAAGGTTCAGTTCTTCACTCTATAAATAAAACTGCAATGAATATCCTGATTGGCAGTCTTTATACACATCTTTGATTTTTCCCTCAAGAAAGAGTCTAAAATCAGAATTTCTATCTCAAATGGTATGAAATACACTTGACCTTACTCCCTACTGACCTTTATAGAATGTAGATACATACTAAGTGTTCAAAGCTGCCAATTTCTCTCCTTTCTCCATGGGTACTTCAAAGTTATTAACCGGCTTTTTCATTGTAACTTTTCTGCCTTGTTTTGGTACAATTGCTTTTCAAGTGTTTCTCTTTCTCCACTTATTCTATTTAAAGAAGTCCACTTTTCCCTTATATCACTCTAACATCCCAAACACAATTTGAGTATTCATAACTTCAGTACATTCCTCAAAGAGATTCTTAAGAATCTACTTTGTATGACTAGAAATAGAAGTCCCTGTCTTTCAGAAACACATCCTAAAATATTTACAGATGATCTGTATGACAGAGGAAATGCATCAAAGTAAGTGGGAATTGGGGAAAGGGAATGGACAGAGTTAACAAAGAGCTGATCAATGCCGAAGCTGAAGAATGGGCATATGAACATTCATTCCACTAATCTCTCCGTTCAAAAATTTATCATTATATTCAAATATCAAATACAATATTTCTATAAATATATAAAAATGTTTATATAAGTTTTATATTTCATATAAATATTTAAATATTAAACATCTTCAGGGAAAATTGTTTTTAAAATAAATCTTTAAGAAATAAACTACAATCTACAAAACAATTATATACTTCTACCATAATTCAATTATAAAAATATAATAAGACCAAAAATATTTAAGTCAAATTCAAAAGTGAAGTCAACAACTACAGTATTTAGAATCTCTCAATTACACTTGCCAGTAATTCCCACAGATAATAACATACTACAATGCCTTTTTCCAAACCATGGCTTCAGCATACCATGCTGATTCTCCAAGACAATATTAGTATTTATATTGTGCATTACAAGAACACAATTATGCCTCTGTATGTGCCCACATGAATATTTGATAAGTAGTTTTATTATGTACTAGTATTAAATAATCCAAATTCTCTTGGTGCTTAAATCACATCTTGGTACCAAGCTGGGCACATCATAAACAATACTTGCAGCTTAATAGTTAGATCCACCAAAGTGTTTATTTCTACCCAGAGGCATGCAAGCAAGACCAGTGTAATGCAAATACTACCTCGCCGCACATCTTTAGTACTGTGGGAAAATGTCACCTGTGTATATTTCTAACTATGTAGAAAACACTTTATCTTGGAGTCAGGTCATGATAACAAAAGAGCATAGCAAAAAGAATTAAGTAACATATCTAGCAATAAAAGAAGGAAATGGCAACCCATTCCAGTGTTCTTGCCTGGAGAAACCCAGGGACAGAGGAGCCTGGTGGGCTGCCGTCTCTGGGGTTGCACAGAGTCGGACACGACTGAAGTGACTTAGCAGCAGCAGCGATAAAAGGATCAATGGCTGTTCCCTAAGTTTAAAGCAAGGAAGAAACAGACTAGACACATGTTTTCTAAACTCTTCTCACTGCAGTTAAGAAAAAAAAAAAGAATTTTGCATAAATGAACTTTTAATAATTTTATATAACAAGTCAATATAAATATACCCACATGATACATTTGATACATTTGCAATACACTTTAATAGCCTCCCACCTATTTTTTAAGTGTTATGCTCTAGTCACAACCCACTAAAATGATAATCTCGACTTCATAGTTTTAAATACTGAACTAAGAAATGGGCCTGCAAACAAAACAAACCAAAAAATGGCCTGTAACTCCTCCTGCTTACCAAACAGAGCAGAAGAATTCCTCTCAACCTCGTATAGAAAATAGCATCAGTACTCGTCTGGGAGAATGGGGAGCAGGATGCAGGAGACACTGAAGTGGGCAAGAATCAAAGGATTGCTGCTTAAACACATACAACCGCCCCCCCCCCCCCACCCAAGAGAGGAGAATCTCTCAAATCTCTTCCTGTTCTAAAATTCTGTGCTTCTGAGAGTTGGCACTGAGACTATGAGTCCCTAAAGAGCAAGAAATTCATTTTATATCTCCCACAGCACCTAGCAAGCCAGTTTTCATAAAAATAATAAAGTACGAAATAAAGATTAAGTTCAACTTATAATATGCAAAATAAGCATAAATGTAAAGGTTTCTGTCATTTAAATGTATGTTTTCCACATTCTATTAAATGTAAAATCAATGCTATTGTATATTATTTACAAACTCATAAGCATAAAATTGTTAAAATATATATACATATCGTGTAGCAGTATACATGTGTGTAATAGATTAAAATACATGTCACAAAAACTACCATTAATATTCAAGCTACTTCATCCATAAAGGTATTAAAAACAATTCACAATAAAATAAAACTCAGAATCAAATCAAATTACTAACTTTTAGTTTCAATAATGTTTTTTTCCCTGCATCCTTAATGATACAATTAATGAACAAAGAAATAAGCAATGGCCCCAGTATAGAAGAAAAATAACAACAGAGTACTCGAAAATGTAGAACTTTCATAACTCAACCACGATTTTTAGCATTCTAAAGTCTAACAGTTTCAGGCTCAAACAGTCTCCTCTGCTTTTGTCTAAGAAGGAATAGTTTTCTCAAAAAAAAAAAAAAAAGTCAATGACATTGTAGACTTTTCCTATACACAATAACTTTCAATAAACTATGATGGCTTATTTTAAGTAGGGGAAAGATGAAAAAGGAGTCTATGTATGACTTCCAATTTTAAAGCCCAATAAATCCTTTTACAAATAAGGACAATAAGATCAGCCTTTATCCCTTTTAAAATGTTATAAAATGACATATGATGCAATAAGACACCTTTTTCACAACAACCTAAAATTTTAACACACCTCTTGATTTCTTTCCATAAGCTTTAGCCCAAATTCCCATTTCTCCAAGGTTCTGAATTAAATTTGAAAAAAAATTTAGAATTTTACCAAAATTAACATAACTTCTGATTTTGAAGAGGAAAGTATTTACAAATATGTTTTTGTTACTTAAAAGTATAGTGTATTTTAACAGACCAATTCTAAGTTTGCAGTTCTAGTTAACACTTCTTACTTTTTCTTGGATTTCTGAATTTTAACTACTACTAAAATTAAACATACCTTTAAAAACCTTCATGGATAAAAAAACTTGAATTGCTCCTTGAAAGAAATAAAGGAAATCGAGAATTTGCACTGGCAGCCGAGAAAGAAATAAGAATTGGAGTACAGGGTTCAGGGCAGAATGAGCCTCTGTAGAGGTTTTTCATTGAAGAATGAGAGCACCTGGAACAATAACACTGGACCAGTTAATGTTGAGGAGTCGCCAAAAGCCACAGCAACACAGACACTTCACACTTCACACAGACTGAGGGTCCACCCTGAGCTCCCAGCATCTGCACTAACACAGACTCTAACACAGATGCACCCGCAACCAACCAGGAGCTTACAGGCCAGCTGGAAGAGAGATCCATGGGACAACCCTTTTTAGATGCTTTGAGAGAAGTTACTTAAATATGTCCAAGCAGCAACTGGGTACAAGGGAGTCACTCATCAATTTAAGTGGAGGACAGGACAGGAAAAGACTTTGCCAAGGAAGTGGTGCTCTCAGCCTCCACTGCCAGGGAGTCACTGGAGCTACAGTCTACAACTCCACGAACGGCTTTTTGCCTCTCTCTGAGGAACTGGCTAGCTGTTGATAGAAGAGCCCGTTAAGTGATACATTAAAGCTTAATAAACATGATTAATAAATATGATTTTTTGCTGTAGGCCTCTGAAACATGACTTCCTACTGTGACAGGCTCCAAAGCTGGGTGCTACCACATACCCTCTGAACTGCAGAGCAATGCCTGGCTTTTATTCCCTAAAGGTTACCCTAGGATTGCCTCCTCCCTGTGTTTATGAAAGAAAGTATTGAGTCAGATAAGATTTACGCTGATTGACAATTCATCTCATTCTAGATATTTATAAAGGATAATAAGCAATTTATTCAGATCAACATTCTCTGTACAGAAAATAACACATTTCAAAGTTAGCAACAAAACAACATTCCAAATCAGTTTGGTCACTATGAATGACCATATAGAACATGCCACAGAGCTTAATCCTTCACATTCCAGTACATCCAGTAACTCTAAAAAGGACTCACACACAAAAAAAGCTCTACCCCACCAATATGCTTTATTCTCCACAGTGATTAAGTCAGTCTAAACAAATCACAAACATGGTAGGGTAGAATTCAGACTTCATTCACTGCACCCTAAGAAATGGTGCCCTAGAAATTGAAATCAATAATAATCACTAATCACTAAGAGCCGCCTATGTATGAATAAAATGGGTTGGGTGCTGAACATACATTACTCCGTTTTAACCCAAACAAACCCATAATTTCTATAAACGTTCAACTGTGCAGCTGTGGAAACTGACAACTAGTAGATAAAATGAGAAAAACTGCACATCTGGATTCTTTTATATTTTAAAAGAATATGTTCTTATACGGAGTCATTCAAGATAAAGTTCTCAAATTAAAACGCAATTATGACTTGAGCGTTTTTATACTGATTCTGAACATTAGAACAAAAGCAAGAGGTCTCTCAAAAAAGGATAATGAAGCCTAATTAACACATAATTTACCTTAAATATTTCATGAAGAAAGAATAAATTTGCCTTACCAAAAGTAAAAAATAGGGAGGAAGGAAGAAATCATATTATGACTAACAAGTCATAGGGATGCTCATTTAAGATGAAATTCAATCCTCTTCTGCTAATGTCGCCCTATTAATTGAAAGGTCCAAGAACAATATTCTAAAGGAAAGTGACATTTCTCTGTCTCAGCCAGAATTCTCAAAATAATCTTTAACCTAAAATACATTTTCCCAAAGATGTTTAACTTTGATAAAGTTAACTTTTAATGATAACTTTTAATTATCACAGTTTAGACAGTGATATGGAGAAGGAAATGGCAACCCACTCCAGTATTCCTGCCTGGAGAATCCCAGGGACAGAGGAGCCTGGTGGGCTGCCGTCTACGGGGTTGCACAGAGTCGGACACGACTGAAGTGACTTAGCAGCAGCAGCAGCAGACAGTGATAACTCAATCAGCTGCAAAATGTTCTGCCCATAATTTGTACATTATAGGGGAAACCGGAGGAAGCATGCAAGTATCAACTGCTCTGTCTATGGTTTAACTTCCCTCCACTCCACTTAAATCACCCTTTTCCTGCTGGGTCCCTGAACGCCTCTTTTCCTTTATTCTTGCTCTACCTTGCAAGAATTTTTAGTTTCTAGCTCAGTTTAGTGGATTCGAGGTCATTGGAATTATACTTTTTGAATGTTGAAGTATTATAAAACTTCCCATAACTTCCCATAACTTCCCAATTCAGGTTATGCTCTTATTGTTAAGAACAATAATACATGTTACAATCATACTAAGCTAGACATAAATGCTAACTGGAAAATATATCAGTATAAAAGTAAAGAGACAAAAAGAAAACACTTTAGCCTTTCCAGAAACCTAACACCAGGTATAGTATAATAAATGAAAACAGACATAGTTCTATGACCTTCACTGAGCCCAACTATATTATCAAGCTAGACAGTGAAGGACACAAACAATGAATAAGACGTAAACCTTAAGAAACTATTTGTGTGGTGTGACTTACCCAGCTCTACAAACCTGACATGGAACAATAGACTGGTTCCAAATTGGGAAAGGAGTACGTCAAGGCTGTGTATTGTCACCCTGCTTATTTAACTTATATGCAGAGTACATCATGCAAAATGCTGGGCTGTATGAAGCACAAGCTGGAATTAAGACTGCCGGGAGAAATATCAATGACCTCAGATATGCAGATGACACCACCCTGGTGGCAGAAAGCAAAGAAGAACTAAATTCCTCTTGATGAAGGTGAAAGAGGAGAGTAAAAAAGTTGGCTTAAAACTCAACATTCAAAAAACTAAGATCATGGCCTCCAGCCCCACCACTTCATGGCAAATAGATAAGGAAACAATGGAAACACTGACAGACTATCTTCTTGGGCTTCAAAATTACTGCAGATTGTGACCACAGCCATGAAATTAAAAGACACTTGCTCCTTGGAAGGAAAGCTATCACAAATCTAAACAGCGTATTTAAAAAGCAAGAGACATTACTTTGCCGCCAAAGGTCTGTCTAGTCAAGGCTTTGGTTTTTCCAGTAGTTGAGTATGGATGTGAGAGCTGGACTATAAAGAAAGCTTAACGCTGAAGAATTGATGCTTCTGAACTGTGGTGTTGGAGAAGACTCTTTGAGAGCCCCTTGGACTGCAAGGAGATCAAACCAGTCAATCCTAAAGGAAATCAGTCCTAGATATTAATTGGAAGGACTGATGCTGAAGCTGAAGTTCCAATACTTTCGCCACCTAATGAAAAGAACTGACTCATTAGAAAAGACCCTGACGCTGGGAAAGATTGAAGGCAGGAGAAGGGAACGACAGAGGATGAGATGGTTGGACGGCGTCACTGACTCAACAGACATGAGTTTGAGCAAAATCTGGGAGATGGTGAAGGACAGGAAAGGCTGGTGTGCTGCAGTCCAAGGGGTTGCAGAGTCGGACACAACTGAGCAACAACAACACAACCACTCCTAAACTGTCCTAGGAGGAGAGTGTTCTAGAAAGTTCCAATATGGTAAAAATGGAGTATTATAAAACAATAAAAGCTTATCTTTTAATATATCGGGCCTCTGAATTAATGTTATGATATTTGAAGCTGCAATATTCATGCAAATTTAAAACGAGAGGAAGTAAGATGAGGAGAGTGCAAAGTGAGGAACTGAGTCATTTCTCCCACCTCACCAGGTTTTTTCACCTTCATTTACTTAGTTACATAAACCCTATGGAGAATGCAGTATTTCACCTATGACAATTTTATCTTTCAAGCCTTTCATAAACCTGTCAAACCATGAGCTACATGAAACATTTTTTGTTTTATAGGTATTTAGTTTTAAAAGTAAAATCTTTCATCATTTTAAACTTGAAGATCAGAGTACCAAATGATAATTCAATTCTTACCTATAATCACCTACCCTAGTTAATATTTCATGGTGATTTTTTAAAACTCAAATTCCTGAAACTAAGACTTAATGTCCTAGTTTCATCTTAAGCAAGCTCATTTAAAATTTCCATTAAGATAGCTTTACCTTAAAATAATACAGCCAAAATACTTCCCATTAGTTAACACTGCTGAAACACGAAAAATCTGAAATGTGACTTTAGGAAATTTAATTTAAAAATAGCTTTAAAAGGTTTAGTATCTACTGCATACCCAATGACAAAATTAAATTCCATTTAGTATGAAAGCAAAATTATAATCTCCTATACCTTTCACTGCACCAAGATGTAATAGAAGACAAAAATAGTCATTTAATTCAAGAGGTGATCCAAAGAGACTTAAAAGTTAGATTTATACCCAAAAAGTCACATGTAAGACAAATCTGTATAAACCCCATTTCCACTGTAAGTTCAGAGAAATGACCTCTCATGAGAAGGCTACACAATGTATGTAGCACAGTTACACAATACTAAGCTATATTAACTCACACAAAGCAACTTAGCCTCATTTGCAGAAAGAAAGGGAGAGAGGGAAGGAGGGAGAGAATAGGAGAGGAAGAAAAGAAAACGTGTTATAATTTTAAAAGATGGAATACATAATGATAGTACCCTTCTCCTCACAAAAGAAACATGCTGGCTGGCCCCAATATAAGCAAAATCACATATGAGAATCAAGTATATTAAACTCAGTCAACATGCAAAAGTGAAAGTGAAAGTCACTCAGTCGTGTCCGACTCTTTGAGACCCCATGGACTACACAGTCCATGGAATTCTCTAGGCCAGAATACTGGAGTGGGTAGCTGTTTCCTTCTCCAGCGGATCTTCCCAACCCAGGGATCAAACCCCGGTCTCCCTCACTGCAGGCCAATTCTTTACCAGCAGGGTAGCTGTTTCCTTCTCCAGGGGATCTTCCCAACCCAGGGATCAAACCCAGGTCTCTCACATTGCAGGCCAGTTCTTTACCAGCTGCACCACCATGGAAGCACAGTCAACATGCACGACCAGTACATTTAACCTAGCAAGACGCCTGGTCAGAAGTTGGCCCCATCAAGCCTGGGGGAGAACGGATACAGGTACATGTATGGCTGAGTCCCTTTGCTATCCACCTGAAACTATCACAACATTGTTAATCGGCTATACTCCAATACAAAATAAAAAGCTTAATTAAAAAATTGATTAATTAAAGAAAAAAGAAGATGGCCCCATGGACAATTAGTCAGAAAGATTCCTAAGGTAAAAGCAGAGGTACATTTAGTTATGCTACATAGTCAGAAGTTTTTTGGCTACTCCTCACTGCCATGGAAATTGTGTATCTGTGTTCTAAACACCCTAGTAAATCGTAAGAATCCTCTGATATTATCATATAAACATTTTTTTGCCAAACCAGCATAAAGAGTTTAAGGATTATCCAATATTCACTGAATTGTAAAGACTGTTTCAAAAGGCAAGTCAGATCTTACTATTTCTAAATGAGGTCACTCCCTGAAGGTTCAATACAAGATATTTATAAACTTGTACTTGACACTTACCTCTTTTACAAGAAATTTCAGTGAGGGATCTAGCACATGGAATGCTCACTTTACCGTCTGAGCCACCAGGGAAGCCCCTAATCTCCTACAGTTCAACAAATATCTATTGAGTTCCTATCAATTACAAAAATGAAATAGACACAATTCGCTACACTCCAAATAAATACAAAAATAATTCTAATATTTACACAGGCTATGATGAATCTTAGAACTGGAATATCAACAAAAGTTAAAAGCCAACCTGACTGAGAGGATTTAAGAAGTATTAGGGGATATAAATGGAGACTTTAAGAGAAGGAAAAAAACAAGAGAGAGGGGGAAGTAGGGTTCAAGAGGCAGAGATATCATGACAAGGACGAAGATGAGTTAAAAAAAAAAAGAGGTAGAAAAATACCAGTCTTGATCTCCTAAAGAGAAGTAGTCTCAAAGGACTGCTTAAAGCTTATAGAAAATGATAAAGTCTTCAATTTCAGGTGGGCTTTCATTTGTCTGCAATGAGGGAATGTGTTAGGTTTCACAGACGACACAGAAACAAAACCAATGGGATAAAAATAGATATATAAGAGGATATTTATTGTAACTGGCTTTCCTGGTGGCTCAGATGGCAAAGAATCTGCCTACAAAGCAAAAAGACCTGGGTTTGATCCCTGGGTCAGGAAGATCCCCTGGAGAAGGAACGGCAACCCACTCCAGCATTCTTGCCTGGAGAATCCCATGGACAGAGGAGCCTGGTGGGCTACAGTCCGTGAGGTCGCAAAGAGTTGGACACAACTGAGCGACTAACATATACACACACACAGTTACAGTGGCTGAGAAGTCCCATGATCTGCCATTTGCAAGCTGGAGACCCAGGAAAACAGTGACAAAATTCAGTATGAGTCTGAAGGCCTCAGACACAGAGGAGCTAATGATAAAACTCCCAGACTGAGGCCAGAAGGGGTTGGGGCTGGGGGGTGAAGGTGATGTGCGTGTGGGATGCTCAATCATGCCTGACTCTTTGATACTCCATGGACTGTAGCCTGCCAGGCTCTGCTGTCTGCAGGATTTTCCAGGCAAAATTATTGGAGTGGGCTGCCATTTCCTCCTTCAGAGGATCTTCCCAACCCAGGACTGAACCCACATTTCCTGCATCTCCTGCATTGGCAGGGGGATTCTTTAGCATTGAGCCACCTGGAAAGCCAGGGGATGATGTGCTGCTGGTATAAGTCCCAGAATCCAAAAGCCCAAGAACTCAAACGTCTGAGGACAGGAGAAGATGGAAGCCCCAAGGAGACAGAACAAATTCACCCTTCCTCTGCTCCTTTTGATTCTATTTGGATCCTCAATGATTAGATGACACCCACCCACACTGGTGAGGGAGGATCATCTTTAGTCTACTGATTTAAACGCTAATCTCCTCTGGAAACACGCTCACAGATACACCCAGAAATAATGTTTAACCAGCTCTCTGGGCATCCTTCAGCTCTGTCAAGTAGACACATAAAATTAACAATCCCAGGAAACCACCATGGGTTTTCAAGAAAGAAAGTGATATGAACAGACTTTGGGTTTCTAAAAGTTCACTTTTGAAGCAGACTGGATGGTGAACAGAAACTAAAACAGAATGGGACCAATTTGTATAAAAACCTATTAGGCCAGTCAAGAGATGATTTTTTTGAACCAGGACAGAATGAACAAAGCACCAAAGGAATAGAACTAAAAGAATTTCACAGAAGAATGAATGGGATACCACTACTTCTCAATTACCACCACAGTTTAACATAAAATTGTGTACTCATTTTCCCTTTGACCCTGCAATTTCACATCCAGGAATCTGTCCCAAATATACAGTGGCAAAAACATAAAAAGATATATATGGATAATAAAGTTATCAACTGCAGTGCTATTTGCAAAAAATTAGAAACAACTCAGATGCCCATCAACTGAAAATTGGTTAAATAAGCTATGTCTTTTTTATTCATGCAATGAGATATTATGTAGCTAGAAAATGCATAAATAAATCATGGCATGTCACACAACAGAAAACTTACTATACAGAAATGGAAAAAAAAAAAACAAAACAA